>NC_043002.1:25109997-25352497 GCF_006345805.1 Octopus sinensis | reverse complement strand
CTCGTTATTGTAATTTTTTTATTTTTACTGTTTTATTACTTATCCACCTTAATACCCCCATAGAAAAAATTAAACCACCAATTATTGTTTTAAGTTTCGTCATTTACTCGACGTCCCAAAGCGACACATAAGCAAAATGGTATGATTTAAACATATTCAGCCTTTCCTTTTCCTCTCGAGGTTCTTCTTTCTTTTCTTTTCTTTTATGTATGTATTTTTCTTCACTCTGATGAAGCTCTATGTTCCAGATCGGATTTATTACTAAATATGATGAATATTATTTTTCGAATATCAATGGCAATATCATACGACATTGGAAGCAGAAACAGCTGTTAGATGGGATGCAGTCTATTTGCATTAAATTAAATAATAATTGATGTAAGTCTATCGTTGTTGATCAATATTTCTCCATTTTCTGTTTATTTTGTATATACACACATGTGTGATAGTATTACCATGTAAAATTTGATTTGATTTGGTTGGACCGTTTGAGAATGCAATGGGAACAAAGGATTTTATATAGAAGTTAGAAGATTATATATAGAGAGATGATGGGTGCTGAAAAGCTCCTGGCTTCGAGTAAAAAAAATAGGATTAGTTATGATCTTATTCAACGTACTCCCATCTCAGATTCACACTCCTATTCCATCAGTCCTTCAGGTGGCTGTGTGGTAAGAAGTTTGATTCTCAACCATATGGTTCCAGGTTCAGTCCCACTACGTGACACCTTGGGCAAGTGTTTTCTACTATAGCCTCTAGTGTTTCTACTATAGCCCCTAGCCGACCAAAGCCTTGTGAGTGGATTTGGTAGACGGAAACTGAAAGAAGCCTGTGATGTATATATATATTTTCCTCTCTCTCTCTGTTTATTTCATCGTGTTCCTTTCTGTTGAAGAGCGTAGGCTCGAAACGTGAAAGACTGTCTCACCTTCCCGAGCGTCAAACTAATACACCTGCTTGTTGTTTATACACCTTTCTTCATCTTTTGTTTTTCTGTAAATTTCAACTGTGTGTGTGTGTGTGTTTATCGCCCCACCCACCATCGCTTGACAACTGATGTTGGTGTGTTTATGTCCCCGAAAAAGCGGTTCGGCAAAAGAACCGATAGAATAAGTATTAGGTTTACAAAAAACAAGTCTTGGGGTAGCTTTCTTCGACTAAAAGTGATGCTCCAGCATGGCCGCAGTCAAATTACTGAAACTTGTAAAAGAGCATACGACAAGATTCCACTACCAAATTTACTCACAAAGTATTGGTCGGGCCGAGGCAATAATAGAAGACACTTGTCCAAGATTCCTACCATGGGCATCTTAGGCAAGTGTCTTAACTATACACCTATGCCTGTGCCTTTCAGTTGTGTGTGTGTGTGTGTTTGCGTGTATGTATGTGTGTGAAAAATGATGATAAACACAAGTTTATATCATTTTTTCCCTACATACCTTTCACCGTTGTGGTTATTTGCATTCTTTGCAGTGATGTTCCAAGTGCAATTGGATGTTGGGTTACAACACCTCATCAGGTTGATGTTGGACAGATGGCAAGATATATAAAAATTAATATAAATAGAAATACACACACAGACACATATACTACGGAGCATTAGTGCAAAGCAGTGTTTAGGTATGAGCAGAACTTAGGTTAGTTGAAATATGTTCGTTACATATTTCAACTGCTAAAGGCTGTTACCGTGGAGAAGAACATGCCTTATGGTAAAAAGGTGTGAAAATGTAAAATTATTTCTATTACAACTGAATATAAAAACAAACATTTGCATATATACATAAGTGCAGAAGTGGCTGTGTGGTAAGTAGTTTGCTTACCAACCACATTGTTCCGGGTTCAGTCCCATTGCGTAGCACCTTGGGCAAGTGTCTTCTATAGTAGCCTCGGGCAGACCACACAGCCACTCCTGCGCTTATGTATATATGCAAATGTTTGTTTTTATATCCAGTTGTAATAGAAATAATGCATTGAAGTTAATCTTGGCTTTACATAATCTCGAGTTAAAATCTTCCTATGGTGGGTTGTTTTGGAGAGATGTTATGGAAAAAGTTTTATTAATTAAATTTGAGTTTATATTATTGCTAAGAATTTATTCATGTATGTAGGACTTTGTAAGCAGGTGTGAATATTTAGATGTATTTCTTTTGATAGGTAGCTGTAAGGTGTACCAGTAGTTTTTGCTATTTTTGGTTTTATTGGATTTAATCTTTTGCTTTGACAATATAAAGGCCACAGGTTTAAAGTTTAGTACAGCATTTGAAAACTTAGTAATTGGGATATCGTGTGAATGTAACAAATCGTCTGCGCAAAAGTCCGAAATTGTATGCTCGAATGACAGAGGTCGTCTTCCTGGCAAGAAACGAGGCGCGTAAATCAGTCGGCCATTCTCGACACTCTTCCATAAGTTAGGCGCCAAACGGTTTTTATAAGGTGAAAATGGGTTAAATTTTAGAATATCCGAGTAAGCCATATCACGTCACAGCTTCAAGCTGATTGATTGATTTACATAAATCAATTACGCGAAACTATGGTGGCTCACTCATGGTATCTAACCGAAAGTTAGGTTTCGAATTATAACACCTAGTTATAATTATATGGTAAACTTTGGAAAAGTTCCGCGAAACTCCTGTATCTCTTCTTAGAAAATGAATCCGCAAAACGAACTTTTTTAATTGCCAGAAGAGTAACGTTGAAGTTTACGCAATGGTCAATTAGGTGTTCCATCTCAGACTCCGTTTCTTATCAGCCATTGTATCTAAGAGAACATACGATAAAATATTTTTTCTTTATTCGATAAGATATCATGACATGATATCTATAAGGTGTAGTTTTTCATATCATGTAATGATATGAAAAACTACACCTTATAGGAAAACCCACATAGTTCTTTCAACAAAAGGCACAAGGCCGTAAATCTTGGGGAGGAGTATAGTCAGTTACATCGACACAGTGCTCAACTAGTGATTATTTTACCGACCCCCGAAAGGATGAAGGACCAAGTCGATCTCTGTGGTATTCAAACAAAAAATCAAAAACTGGAAAAAATGCCTTTTTGTCTGGCGTGCTAACGATTTTGCGAGCTCGCCATCTTTAGAACCTCCAAATATTAATATAAAATAAGTTCATATACGAATGCAGAAACAAATGTAACAACTGATAAGCAAAACACAAACGCATCACTTAGATTATATAGACACACATACACATAGACACACAAATATTCGATACGCGCAGACGCGCCAAAAGGAGAAGCTTAGACAACATATGAATTAGGGACCCCACACATTTAAGAAAATTCCTAAGATTTATATCTATTAAACCCTTACGGAAAATACTTTTACCAGATGTTCTGCTTATTCTCTTGGGATTACTATTTGTAATAAAGTACTGCGTATATATATCTACTTAATGAGGGGCGTTCAACTAAATCTTTCAGAATGACCTTGTATGGAATTTAGTTTTGAGAAAAATTTCGCAAAAATAGCCACTAAATTATTAAAATTTAAAAGAAAAACATAATAAAGCCTCTTTTTTTAGATGTTTTATGATATTGAAATGACCAGGATAAAAAAAAATTCATCTTCATCAGATATCGTTTGCTCTCAGCAGGTTAAACGCCCTGAATAGCCACCTTAACCATTCTTCAGCTGTCCTTACACATTCTCTGTATTTTAAGTCTTGTCTAATTTTTGATATTTTCCGTCTACGTAAATTCTAGGTTTTCGTATTGTTCTCTTCTCATTCGTTTTCCAGTCTATCAACAATGACTATAAATAATTTCTTTCTGATTAAATGTCAAATATATTTTAGTTTTCTCTCTTTGATGGGCTCTAATAAAATATTCTTAGTTTTAATCATTTTAGTGCTTCGTCATTGGTTTTATGTTTTCTTCATGATATTCTCAAAAGTCTTCTTATATACCCAAATCTCAAAGACTTGTAATCTCTTTGATAGTACTTTTGTTAATGTCTATATTTCAGCTCCATATAGCAGAGTAGACAATGCGTAACATCTTAATCTTCTGGTTTTGATATTAATGTTTTTCGAGTTTGTGTTTGACATTTTCTCAAACGACTTTTTCGTTATTTCAATCCTGATTTCTGCATCACATTTCTCATTTTTTCATTGCGCATATCCCAAGTATATTATCTTAGTGTCTGTTCAATTGGCTTTCTTTCAGTTGTAACACTCATTTTAATGACTGTTTTTTCTTTTCTTTCTAATAACTATTTTGTTAACTATTCGATCACTATTTTGTCTTTGCGAACATTCCTCGGCCATTTGCTGTGTGCGCTTCTTGCGTGGGGATGAACTGTCCGGAGGAATAAAGCAGTTTGTTCAAATATGGGTACAGGCATTTCGTTGTTTCTAGACAGGATATTCTATTCTTGTAACTCAGTTCACCCACCTGTTAGAAATAAATATAATATTCTCTTGGGAATGCTTAATGAAAGCAACAGATCATTGGTGAACATCTGATCATGAAAAGTCAGACAACTGACATCATTGCTTCAATAACATAAAATATAATATACATATAGAATAATCAGATTTTGTCGACCTCATTCAAAGCACAGTAAAGATACCTAAAATTGTTCAGGCCAGCAATACGTCAGGTCATTCAAGAATAATGAAGATTCCTATATAGATGGAGATTAAAGATAGTCAATTAATTCTGCCAAATATAATTATTCTGGTTGCGAAAACCCGAGGAATAGAGTCGAAAATTACTTAGTGTGACCGAAAAATACATAACCGAAGAAACTACGGGTTGGGGCACACTAGATATTTTCTGACTCCATTCCATGGGAATGCACATGTATGGTAAATCGTTTATGCAATGTGTGTGTGAGTGTGTGTGTGTGTGTGTGTGTGTGTGTGTGTGTGAGAGAGAGAGAGAGGAGAGAGAGAGAGAGAGAGAGAGGAGAGAGAGAGAGAGAGAGAGAGAGAGAGAGAGAGAGAGAATGAAGGACACTTCCGTTGCATGAATTTAAAATTTCTATTATGCGTGTGCGTACGCAAAGCTACGACTCTCTTCGTCTGTGGAATGAGAGGGTATAAGAAAAAGCATAAATGGAGAAATGATAGAGCAAGTCTTGCGGTAGGATTATGGAGCTATGTCAACAGCAAAGATTTCTATTAGTCAGTCAAAAACCAAGCATTTTATAAGAGATGATTAGAAATAACGTGCAGTTGTGCATAAATTACGATAATCGATTGGTCTGTCTGGAAAGTGCTGTGTGAATGAGAAAAAAAAAAAAACACTCAATTTAGTGATAGAGTGAAAGTAAACATCCATGGAAAGTAAGAGTGGCGCGAATTTCAAATTGTCTGTACAACCGAATAGGTAAGTGGAGTGGAGGCAGGTTGTCTGCTAAACACACACACACACGTACATATATACATACGCATATAAACATTCGTACACACACGCACACATATACATGCATACATACATTCACACACACACACACACACACTCACATTCGTACATAAATACATACATTCACTTTTATAAGCAATTTTGAGGCCAGAGCAACAACGGCGAATGAGAAATGTCAAAAACATGTCATCGTCAGACACTCACCCTACATATTTGTCCCAAGTGCACCAGACCCTGTATTTAAAGGATCAGTTTACATAACCATAGGTGCTTGCGTTCTTTCTCATGATCTGTGTCGTAGATTGAAAACAAAAAACACTCATTGCATGACAGGAACACTCACAACTATTGTCCGACGTCAAGGCAGAACAGTAAAACACACATACACATACATATATATATACCTACACATACTTCATATCTCCGCCAAGGAAGGAGGTGATGTTTTCATTAGTGTTGGTTTGTCCATCTGTGTGCAAAATAACTCAAAAGGTTGTGAACGGTATTTGATGAAACTTGCAGGAAAAGTTGGTAATGACACAAGGAACAGATGATGAAATTTTGGTAGTGATCCGGGAATTTTTATGGATTCTTGAAAGATTTTTCATTTGTTATGTTTACTTTACATGAAGTATTGTTACTTTCTTTGATTATCTCCCTTGAAAACACGTTAATCGTTTCCATGTAACCTATGGTGGTGTTGCTTATTCCAAAGTTTATTTTCGTTTCTCTATTAGTAATTTTACTTGCGTATCTATCTTAAAATGAACTGCTTGGTGGAGGTCTGCAGAGGATGACATGAAAAGCCTTGATTATTGGGATCGACTCAAAAAGCTCAGGCTTTGCTCCCTCCATTGCCGCTGTGAGCTCTATATCATCTGTATGATGTGGAAAATATCCCATCAACATTGCCCATCTTTAAAATTCGTCTGAGACTTGGCCTCCATGCCATCCGTCCACTACAGAAATGTTCATGTCGTATCACAACACTATGACAGAACTATTTTACCTCAATTGGCCCTGCTCTCTTCAACATCGTACCAGACACATAAAGGAGGAAAGTCATTTCATGGCATTCAAACGATCCCTAGATGATTACCCCCAACAAATACCAGATAAACCACCCACACACAGATATGTCTCTGAAAACAATAACCCTCTGCTTGAATGGGCTACGGTTCCCCAGAGCTGACTGTGTATCTCTTCCAGGTGGTGCTATCAAATTAGACATGGCCTGAGTCAACTTTGGCCGAAACTTAGATAAGTAATCTAATCAAAGCATGACGTGGGTAGAGGCTGATATCTTAACATTTCTGGTGGTCTTAAGTATAAAAAAATTTAAGATTTATATAGAATTACATTCAGAGTATGTCTATAAGCTATTGTGTTTAGACCTGGTTTCTATCCTCAAACTGTTCCGTTTTGTAGATGCAATATTTTTTTTAATAAAGAAATCTGAAATTAGAAAAATCAAAAATCTGCAACAATCTTGGTCCCATGAGTGTCAGATAATCGATTTTCAACAGTGTAAAGAAACTGATTGTGGTGATCGTAGTTTTGACGGTGATTGTGGTGAAAGCAGAGACAGTGTTGATAATGACGAAGGTCAAGATAAGTATGGGAGGAGGATAAAATAGTATCCATGGTTATAATGGCAACAGGAGCAGTGTGATGAGGTGGAAATGAGCTGCTTGGTGGAGGTCTGTGCTCTGCGAGTGCTTTTCTAGTATACAGATGTTTTTATTTGTAGTAATGTAGGTGCATCAGCACCCTTAGTGATTGAAATTTTCCTTTATGGTATCACATTACGCCTAGCTGTTTATATTAATTTTTTGTATATGTATTAGCATTCTGCTAAATCGTCCATAAATGTTTATGGTAAATACATATATGCTAAGAGGCAGAATTAGCCGAACATGGACTGTTCGAGTAGTCTTCACTGACGATGTCTGTGGAACACGAAACTAGATGTCTTGTCTGGGGATTTTCAGTTTGCATGGAATGGTTGCCTCCCCTGTCAGCGTGTGTGTATCCTCATCCTTCTTACAACATTAAGAGTATTCTAACTTATTTTTAGCAATGTAGGCATCAGCACCCTTAGTGGCAACTGAATTTTTCCTTTATGGCATCACATTTCGCCTAGCTGTTTATATCAATGTATGGATCTTTTCAATTTGATGACTAAATCTTTTAATTAATTTTTTTAAAACTAAACACTCTGAAACTTCGGATACTGGTAGAATGTGTCACATGGAACAGGGTTTATTCTTAACGTTTTTGGCAAAATTTTGTATTTTAAAAGTTATTTCATGTTAAAGTTGTCGTATTTGGGTAATTTTAACCAATCAATGACGTATAATCAGCTGAAGAAAATTACTGCTGCTGTTTGCGAACAACTTCCAGGTCCACTCACCTAACAAAGCCCTTCTTTAATAACCAGAGATGTTTTTATAGCAACATAGGTTTGCTGTATCAGGGGTGATTTGAGGTTAAATAACAACAAAATTATTACTGGTTGCATGACATGCTAGAAAAAGTAGCCAAACTTTTTTTATATACAGAATAGAAAAACCTCTATCCTGTGATATACACGTAGAGTCCATCATGTCTGGAAAGAAAGACGGAATGGTCACAGTTGGGATGTCTTTGATCATATCTGTTCAATCAGATCTAACTCGGGACTAAACAAGTGACAAAGGGAATGAGATGAGGCAATGAGAGAGCCTTTACCTGGTCACTCAAGTTGCTACAAAGAGCAACCAAATCTTCCTGACAAAAAGAAAAATGAAATTTCCGTTTTCAAGAAAAAAAAATAATGCAGGTTTATATTATTTTATAACGTTTGCTTAGGAATTCATTACTTCTAGAAAAGAATAAGACAAAATGGTCATGGCTGGAGTGCCTTTTCTCACAGATCCATTACAATCACTGCTGTCCAGTGGTTAAAACAATATTCTTCAATGAATGATGAAGCAGCTAAAGTTAAAGAAAAGTTGAAAGAATAAAAGATAGCAAGTATCCATATTCCAACTAGGGAGATTCCCTTGACTAGTGTAATTTATTCAGATTTTCGTATGAAATAAATAGAAAATGTTATGGGAACTTGGTACATATTATGGCTAATATCCAGTGTTGTACGAAAGTAGTTTCACAGATCTTGTTAGTCTAATTTAAAAGATTTTAAAATTAATCTTTTTTAACTAAACAGTTTGAAACTGCAGATACTAGCTGAATGTGTCAGAGGTTTTTCTATTATTCTGTACATAAAAAAGTTTGGCTACTTTTTCTAGCAGGTCATGCAACCACATACAGGCTCCGTTGTTGGTCTGTCTCAGTAATAATTTTGATGTTATTTAGTCTCAAATCAACCCTGATACAGCAAATCTGTGTTGCTATTAAAACATCTCTGGTTATTAAAGAAGGGTTTTGTTAGGGGAGTGGACCCGGAAGTTGTTGTTCGCAAACAGCAGCAGTAATTTTCTTCAGCTGAATACACATCATTGATTGGTTAAAACTACCCAAATACAACAACTTTAACATGAAATAACTTCTAAAATACAAAATTTTGTCAAAAACATTAAGAGTAAACCTTGTTCTAGGTGACACATTCTAACAGTATCTGAAGTTTCACAGTGTTTAGTAAAAAAAAATTAATTAAAAAATCTGGCCATCAAATTGAAAAGATCCCAATATATAATTTTAATCAAAGTGTACAATATTATATATCCATTACAGCCAATCTTACTGATCAGTTTTGCACTAGAGATTCAATCAAGTGTTAGGTATCAGTCCAATTATGTAACCCTGTGCTCTTCAGAGATGGCAGTTATGGAATGAAATATGGCAAATGCTCTCTACCTGAACAGCAGAAGTGAAATTTTTAATACATGTCCACACACGAGGGAAGTACATTCTACCATGTGATTGGGAAGCAAGCTTCTTACCACACAGCCATGTCTGTATATAATATTTCCTTATGTCTACTATTTCAAAGCTCCAAGTCCATAAAACACCAGTATATTTAGTCTTAGCATGAAGGATATTTTTTACTGTTGATGTATTATCATTTAACGTCCTTCTTCCATGCTGGCATATATATATACATAACACAAACATTTTCTTTTTATATTTATCTTTGTTATTATTGACTATTATACCTCAACATAGGCCTCAAAAACACCATTATCTATTTATGTCATCTTATTAATTATCATTTCACCAATCATTGCATTCTTGAATAGTTTTATTAGTGCCAGATGGCTACTTCTTAAATCTAAAAACTGACATCTGACACTATAATGTCAATTATTTTTGTGAAAATACCATTGTTTGCTATTGTCAAGACTTACACATGTCTTTCAAACACAGAAGCCTCTACATACTCAGCCTGCTAGTAATAGCAGCAACCAGATCTCTTAAATCAGTTTAGTACTTTAAAAAAGAAAGGTCATAAAAGATAATCTATTCTGAATGGAGGAAAAAGGGACAAGATGGTTACAGCACCTTTGATCATGGGTTTGCTGCATCAAGAAGTACTTAGGGCAATACAACAATACCAGGGAGCTTCTACACAATTAGTCAATTTACTGCTAGAAGTAGTAGCTAAATCTATCCATGTTTGCATTTTCCTCTCCACATTCCTTGTTTGCTTTCTTTGGAGTGAATTCAGATTTTTTCTCCTCATTGTCTCAATAGCATTATGTGTAAGACAATGAACTGGCCAAGACATTAGGGTATCACATAGATTGCTTTGTTGTATTTGTTTCAAGTCTCTGCACTTTGATTTCAATTCTCACTGAGGTCAACTTTACCTCTCATCCTTTTGGAGCCAATAAACAAAGTATCAACTCCATTCTGGAACCGATTCTTCTCTTTCCCAGGAAAAATTGGCAATGGTCAGGTCTGGAGCGGGATGGGCTCTGCTAAGTCTAAACGGCACTTCTATGATGCTATCAGTAGTTGAGGGCCTAAAGCAGGGCAAGGCAAGTGTGGTGGGTGTCGTTTTGTCTTTTAGAAGTTAGTCTGAGGATGAATAGTGACTATAGCCCTTGCAGGGCTTACCAAGCCTGGAAAAAAAGATATTCGGTGCAAGGAATGATGTAAAAATAGATTAAGCTGCTATTTCTACCAGTATTTTCAGTAATTGTGTAGTAGCTCCCTGAAGAAGTAGACCTAAGATTAAAGATGCTGTAACCATCTCATCTTTTTTCTTTTTTCCATTCAGCATCACAAGGAGTACATTGTCTGCTATGTCCTTCCTTTTTTTTAAGCAACAAGCTGTGATGTGACAGAGGTTTGGTTGTTGCTACTTTCAGCAATCTGAATAGCCATACAAAGACTTTTCTGTTGGATTTCATTTTTAACTCATTTCAGTAAAAGTAACCACCCCTAACCTACTGATTTTTATGATTTCCAGATTTAACCCATTAACATTCAGATTATTTTATCAAATGTAATGTTTATTTATTCACATTGTTTGAATTAATCATATTATCTTGTAACTTTGAGACTTCAATTATGCGACTATATTTTTTAGACTAACATTATAGGACAGGTGTGAGAGGCTGGATCTAGCCAATTTGAAGATAAATCAGGAAGATTATTTCAGCTGGATATGGCCAGTTTAAATGCTAAAGAGTTAATAAATCAAATACCATTGATTGTTCTGATGTCACTAAACCTCCATGACAAATAAGTAGCTTTGTGCAAATCTTTTATGTGTCAGTCATTCGGCTGCAGCCATGCTGGGCCACTACCTTGGAGAATATTTTAGTCAAATGAATCGACTCCAGTACAATTTTTTTAAAACCTGGTACTTATTCTATCAGTCTCTTTTGCTGAACTGCTAAGTTACAGGGATGTAAACACACCAGCACTGGTTGTCAAGCGTTGGTGGGGGACAAACACAGACACACACGACAGGCTTCTTTCAGTTTCCATCTATGAAATCCACACACAAGGCTTTGATTGCCTGAGGCTATAGACACTTGCCCAAGGAGCCATGCAGTGGGACTGAACCTGGAATCATGTGGTTGGAAGCAAGCTTCTTACCACACACTCATACCTGCACCTAGTGTAAGAAATTAATATTCTGGCAAAATTGTAAGCTGGACAAAATGTGGCATTTCTTTCAGTTTTATATTCTGAGTTCAAATGCTGCCGAGGTTGACATTATGGTTCATCCTTCTAGGGGTCAATAAAATGAATACCAGAGTCACTGTAATGGATAAAACCTCACCCCCAAAATTTTAGGTCTTGTGCTTTCAGTAAAAAGGATTATTATTTTTTTTTTACTTTTCTTCGTGTTATATTCAGGTGCAGGTATTGCTGTGTAAAAATGATTACTTCCCAAATGCATGACTTTTTGGTTCTTTCTAATGCATGGCGCCTTGGGCAAGTGTCTTCTATTATAGCCCCAGGCCAACCAAAAACCTTGCAAGTGGATTTGAAGGGGGAAACTGAAGAAGCCTCTCGAGTAAAATACCACAACACACAGACAGACACCCACCCACCCAAATGGAGTGAGTGGAACAGGTAAAACCCAGGCTACATATGTTTCTTAGCTAGCAGATACTCTGATGTAATAATTATATATATATATATATCGCCTGGCACCTGTGCAGGTGGTACGTAAAAAGCACCTACTACACTCACGGAGTGGTTGGCGTTAGGAAGGGCATCCAGCTGTAGAAACATTGCCAGATAAGACTGGAGCCTGGTGCAGCCTTCTGGCTTCCCAGATCCCCGGTTGAACCGTCCAACCCATGCTAGCATGGAGAATGGACGTTAAACGATGATGATGATGATGATGATATATATATATATATCACATCTGTTTGTTGTTTACACACCTGTCTTCGTCTTTTGTTCTTTTGTAAATTCTCACTATATCTGTATGTTATTAATAAGGATTATCAATCTGCGTAAAATACTTCTCAAGCTCTCTGTTAATACAACTATACCAGGCTAATAAAAGGTTTTCAGATTAGTATAGAACTCCAGGTAATCTTATGGCAAGATTCAAAGTTGAAGTTCATTACCAGTTGACTTAGTAAATCCACAGCTGCATTCTGCAGTTAATATTGTATATATCACAGAATGATAAACAAGAAAAGGCATAAATAATAGGCTTTGCATATTTATTTGTGCATCATAAATTTACAGTTGTTTCTTATATGCATTACAGGTGCATTCATAGATCCATTTACTCAATTGGTTCATTGATGAACTGAAAAATTAAGCAACCTTAACAAATACTATAATCTTCAGAGTCTGTGATTGAGTAAATGGAACTGTGAATGCATCTAAAATGCATATCAAAAAGAGCTGTAAGTCTAAGATACACAAATAGATATTAATACCCATTATTTATGCCTTTTCTTATATATGAGAAAGTTCTGAAAAGTTCTTGGCTTTGGGTAAAAGAAAATACAGGAGGATCAGTTAATTATGATTCTATTCAACATATTCCCCTCTCAGATTCACACTCTTGTTGCAGCAGTCCTTCAGTTTTTCTAAGCTTGAAAGGTTGGGCCTACAACCAGCTCTTTTGCAATACCCTTAAAGCCAGAAACTTTTCAGCACCTCCTTGTATATATATATATATATATCATCATCA
The DNA here is from genome assembly GCF_006345805.1 of Octopus sinensis. Taxonomy (NCBI): domain Eukaryota; kingdom Metazoa; phylum Mollusca; class Cephalopoda; order Octopoda; family Octopodidae; genus Octopus; species Octopus sinensis. The sequence continues at coordinate 25,339,493 of NC_043002.1, read as the reverse complement.
TCATCGTTTAGCATCCGTTTTCCATGCTAGCATGGGTTGGACATATATATATATATATAGCTTTTGTCAACATATAGAAAGCTTTTGAGAGGGTTCCCTGCTCCCTTGTCTAGTGGTTAATATGTAAGTTAGGGATAAATGAGTAGTTTGTGAGAGCTGTGTATAGGGATGCTGTCAGTAAGGTGATATTTTTTCAACAGCACAAGACAGTTATAAACAAGCATCACCATCATACATGCAGTGTTGTTCACTTTGGATCTCCCATGGAAGATACTTTGCTTTGGAGTAAATGAGGGTTGGCAACAGGAAGGGCATCCAGCCATAGAAAATCTGCCTTAATAAATTTGGTCTCAGCCATGCAAGCATGGAAAAATGGCGCTTATACTGATGATGATGTGCACCATTTTCTCTGGCGTCAAATGGACAGAGTCACTAGAGCATTGGATAGAATGTCTTATGTGTTTCAGTTCCTTATTCTTAGTTGAGATTCAGCTTGCTTTCAAGACAAAGAAATGTCAACAAATGCCACTGTCTGTAGCTTGGCTATTTTCATGTGAATGACAGAATGTAAACATTTATAAATGCACCTATGAGCATGCATGTGCACACACACACACACACTGTCATATACTTTATATATACATATGTAAAGACATGGCTGCGTGGTAAGAAGCTTGCTTCCTAACCACATGGCTCTGGGTTCAGTCTCACTGTGTGGCACCTTAGGCAAATGTCTTCTACTAAAGCCTAAGGCCAACCAAAGCCTTGTGAATGGATTTAAGAGAGGGAAACTGAAAGAAGCCCGCTGTGTATATATATATATGTGTGTGTGTATGCATGTTTATGTCTGTTTGTCCTCCCACTATCACTTGACAGCCAATGCTGGTGTGTTTACATCCCCATAACTTAGCAGTTTGACAAAAGTGACTGACAGGATAAGTACTAGGTTTACAAGATGTAAGTCCTGGGTTGATTTCTTCAAGTAAAACCTTTACAGGAAGTACCCCAGCATGGTCACAGTCAAATAGCTGAAACAAATAAAAGAATAAAAAGTATATATATATAAGAGTTTCTGCTGACCAGATCAACTCACAATGCCTCAGTTGACCTGGGGCTATAGCAAAAGACACTATCCACATATTTCATCATAGATGTTTATACTCCAGGAATCTGAAGTTTTCAAATTCCACTCACAAGATCAAGATCAACCTGAAACTATAGTAGAAAACACTTTTCCAAGATGCTATGCAGCAGGATTGAACCCAAAACATCATGGCTGCAAATTGAGCCTCTAAATCATGCAGCCCATATCTGCACTTACATAGTCATTATTTGGAAAGCTGATCTAGCTACAAAACCATGGGTCCTCCACAGGATATCCTTTGGATACTTCTTTGTCAAAGCAAAGCCAAATGGATTATATTTTATTTTTTTATCTTTTACTTGTTTCAGTCATTAGACTGCGGCACGCTGAGACACTATCTTGAAAAACTTTTAGTTGGATGAATCAATGTAAAAAACACCCTTTGAATGTTGGGCCCCACAGAGGCAATAACAAGTGACTGAGACCTTTGGTGATATACTGTACTTGAGAAAAGCTGTCAAGCCAAGTGAGATTGTAGTCATGGCCAATGCCAATATCACATAAATGGCACTTACTACACTCTTGGAGTGGTTGATGTTAGGAAGGGCATCCAGCTGTAGAAATCATGCCAAATTAAATAGGAACCTGGTGCGGCTCCCCAGCTTACCAGTTTTCAGTCAAATCATCCAACTATGCCAGCATGGAAAACAGACATTAAATGATGAAGATGATGATGATGTCCAGATATTTTCCAAGGGGGACTGGAATTGAACAACATTGCTTGTATAAGGGTAATACTTGCTTACAACTGCCATATGATGTCAAGACAAGGGTATACAAGTGCACATTTACACCCACACATATATAATAGTCTTCTTTCTGTTTCCATAAACCAAATCCACTTGTAAGACTTATGTCAACTAGAGATTATAGTAGAAGACAGTTGCTCAAGCTGTCACACAGTGGGACGGAACCCAAGACCACATGGTTGGGAAGCAAGCTTCTTCACCACAGTCACAACTGTGCCTATACAGCAATGCCTGTGCCTAACTTGCAGAGCTATCGTATAATTCCTGTAACATTACCAACATTAGGTAATCATATTTATAAACAGCCAAGTTGCATCATAAATACAAGAATACCTCTCCTAAACTTACGAAAGCATTGTGTTGCTGAAGATTTTGTCATAACATGAAAGTCTCTTAGACAAAACCCATTTTCTTATTGGCTTCCATGTTACAGAACATGGAAGTTAGTGAGGAAAACAAGTCTTCCAATGGAACCATAACAAGCCTGTGCTTTTAAAGAAACAATTTAAATAAAAAAATCAAACACAGCTCAAATTATTGAAAAGCAAAATTTTATATTTTTGTAAAATTATTTTTGATTCAGAAAATTTGAAACATTAAAATGGTCTACACAAAAAAACATATTTGATCGATAATATATATTACAAGTGGAAATTATCAGTAACATACTGTACAAGAAAAAAAATCATTGAATGAATACAAGTCTTTTATGTATATACAATTTTTTTGTTTGTTTTCTCTTATTTTGGAAAAGAATGAGAAAAGCTCAAATTACCCAGCAGCAAAATAATTCATAAACTTAGTAAAAAAAAGTTGAGGTACTTTAGAAAGACTCATCCCAGTTCAGCTCAATATCTGATCCTGATCCTTGACCGACCAGACTGTCATCAGAGCTTTGTTCTAGTGCTCCTGTATCTGTATTATAGTGTAACAACTCCTCATCGGTAATGTGGGAATCCCCTAAAATGAAACTAGTAAATCTAGAAAGAAAATGAAAATAAAAATTATTTCTTTTTTATCCACAGAATAATTTGAAAGAGGTGGAAGAGAAGGTTATGTCCATAGTATTATTGGAGCTTTGTTCTAGTTCTCCCATGTGATACAGAGAAACAAACAGCTCATCATTAATGATGTATTAGCTCCCTAATATGAAACTAGTAAATCTTGAATGAAAAAAGATAATTAAATAATTTTTCTCTGTAGAGTAATTTAAAGAGCAGGAAGATGGAAGATGGGGGAGTTATGTCCAAAACATTTTTAGGCAGTTTGCACAGACGGAGTGACATTAATGAGATTCAATGCCCAGTTGGAATTGTCAGCAGCTCAAAGGAAGATGCAAGTGGAAAGTTGCACACAGATGGTACCAGTACAGCCAGTGGTCACTTGAGAGTGTGTATGACTTGGTGGCATACACTGCACTTTCACTAATCATTTTAGATACCTTTGCAGTTGCAATGTGACATAGGCACACTCTAAGAACATCAAGGATGTGATAGCTGGTACAGAGGGCTGCGCAGCACCCAGACAGTAATCATGACTCACGAGTTGACCAAGAGAATGTCAAATGAAGTATCTTACTCAAAGACACAAAGCACCACCCAGTCCAGGAACTGAACCAATGATCTTGTGAACATGAGCTAAACACCCCAATTACCTAAGCTTCACTGAGAGATGTCATTCTAAAGATGAAGGATCTAGAAGATAGGACACATTAAAGAGGATAATGGATATTCAAGTGGTGCATTAAGCAGATTTAACTGGGGTTGGTAAAGAGATGGTAATTTTAGAGAAGTAGAAGCAGCACAAATTCTACAAACATATACAAAAAGCATTTCGTTTTGTCTTTATCTTTGAAATCAGCAGCTCAGTGAAAAACAATGATTTATTTCATCAAAGCTTAGACTAACACCAAAAATACAAATAGTGAAGAAGTACTACAACACACATTAATCAATATGTGGAATGTCTATGCAATCTGTTGTTAGTTAAAATCAAATGATTAAACATTAAAAATTCAAATAAGCAGTGAAAGAAGAAAAAACTTTTATAAATGACTAATAATATTTTACATCTGAATATATGGGAGATAATTCTGTTTATGTTTTGTCCTTGTTGGAGCTCTTTAGTGAAATAGATGCACCATAACTTATATTCATTTATATCGCGAGTTGTGAATAACAGCTTTGTTGGTTACAGGTTTCCAATGAGCAAATAACTGATTCATTGCATTTTTGATGACAAGAATCACAAGAGAGTGCTTGTAACTAAGTGCAGGATATATAAAGGAACTTTGTTCACTGCTCAGTGGTATTTCTGCTTTCTTGCCAACACAAACATGTGCATTTATACATGTATAGGTAAAGGTATATGCGGTTAAGAAGTTCACTTCCCAACCATGTGGTTTCAAGTTCAGTCCTATTGTGTAGCACTTTGAGCAAGTGTCTCCACTACAATCATAGACAGATCAAAGCCTTGTGAAGAGATGGAACTTCCACCTCTTTTACCCTTGTTTTGTCCAAACCAGCAGGTCTAGCACTAGCCACTCACCCAGTCCTTCCTTTCTAGAACATCACTTCTCTGAAACACCCTCTTTGCTCACATTTCTCTAGATGGTATTGACATACAATGGTTCAAAAGGAACATTAACTGCATCATTTCTGCCAGTCTCAGAAGGCATGCAAAAGACAATAAGTATTGTTCTTCCTCCAGATCCAACAATAAATAAAAAAAAAAATTACATTTTATTTATCCAATCTTTCCTTCCTAGAACAACTACCGTCCCTATGTGTTTCCTGTAGTCATTAACCTACAACTATCCAATCATTATATTGTTTATATATATATCAATCTCACCAGTGTGGAATGGCCTATAAAAGTCATAGGCATTGACATATTACTTTGGACTATCAAGGATATTTTTCCAAAGAATGCTCAAGCAGCAAAAATAACTAAACTACCAGACAAATTCTTCCTAGAGTTTAGTTTCGTCATTCTATCTTCCAAGTTCAAGGCCAGCTTTACATGTGATTTCACTATCATTATTGTTTTTACATCTGCTTTTTTTTTCATACTGACATGGGCTGGATGAGATTATTAACCCTTCAGCATTTAAAGCAGCCATATCTGGCCAAAATAATTTACCTGTTTTATCTTAAAACCAGCCAGATGTGACCACTCACACTCACTAATAAATAAACATTACATTGATACAGTAATGTGAATGCTAAAGCATTAAAGCAGTATTTTATGGCCAGAGGCCTTGTTGCCAGCTGTTACTTGTTAAAGTGTTTTTATTCCACTAGTTTTCACACATGAAACCACCAAACTGTAGGGCATGTTTACCTATGAAAACAAACATCACATTGATACAGTAGTGAATGATAAAGCATTAAAGCAGTATTTTATGGCCAGAGGCCTTGTTGCTAGCTGTTACTTGTTAAGGTGTTTTTATTCCACTAGTTTTCACACATGAAACCACCAAACTGTAGGGCATGTTTACCTATGAAAACAAACACTCATTCCCACACAACCACACATATACACAACAAAATTTCATACAATTTCTGTCTATCAAATTCCAGAACCCAGGCTATAGTACATAACTCTTGACCAAAGTGCCATGCTGCAGGATAGGATGGAACTTGAAGTTCCATACCTGTAATTATGATTGATAAAATAAATATTAAACAAGTACTAGGGCTCATATCTGACCCTTACTTATTTGTAGTTTCATACAACAATCTATATAATTGAAGGCTTAGGGTGGAGTGAAAAACGCAACTTTTGAAATTGGTAACCAAGAATCATATTTTGTTGCAAATTACGGTTAAAAGAAAGGTGTATAAAGAACTTTATGGTTAAATATCTTTTCCAGGCTTTGCAACACAACTGAAAATTTTAAAAATCACTATTTTTGGTTGAATTTTGGATTTCATGGATTATGATACATATTTCTACATAGAAGAATGCAAAACAATAAATATAGTATCCTCAAAAGGTTGCATACAATTGACTAATATCTTGAGGTTCTACACTGACCATAAAGAGAAAGGGAGTGTGAACTTCTCTCCAGTGGTCATTGCGTGTGGACGTATGTTATTCATGTGTGAAGTTTTCTGCTTTGTACCTTGACTTTAGGCCATAGTATTAAAATCAATGATCGTGTTAAATTTAGTGTTGTTTACATTTAGTGATGACTCATAAGCTAATAACATGTCATGATACTGAAAGCCCAATATTTGATATTCCATGTGATCTTAGTGAGTAAGTTTTGCCAACTTACAAGGATGTACTAAAATGTGTTTTATTTGAATGAGAAAAAGAAAAGAATGTAGTTAAGAAAGATCCTTCAATTAAACAAATTGTTGAAATTGTAGCAGAAAAGATAATTCTTCTTTGACAAAAGGCATTCATCCCTTGTGTTACGATGGAGTCATTTGAGCCAAAAATCTTAAACTTTTATCTAAAGTACCAAACATTACTAAAATCTGTGAAAAATAGAAAAAATTTGCCATCGTTTCAAGCAAAGTGTATTGTGTTTAAAAACAATGCAACAAAAGATTTATTTGACATTTCCAGTTGCAAGTGCAACTCCTTTAAAAACTGTGGTTGTAGTAGAGACACCACAGAGTGAACAAGATTTTTTATAGCATCAACAGAAAAATCAAAAAATGATCATTGGCAGAATAGATCAAGCAGTATCTAAACAGAATGTTCAGAGGTTGATTAGAAAGAATCAGTCAGATCACAGTCGCCCTTGTACATCAACAAAGGATTCTGAATTGATAGTATTTTCATCAAGCAGTGAATCTGGAACTGGATCAGCAAGCAAAGATGAAGATTTTCCAATTCCATTTTCCATGAAACAAAAAGATGTCAGCAAAAACCTAAGTTCAAAAACACCAATAAAACGAATGAAATTCCCAGAACTAGCTTCTGTCTGTGACTGTACCAGTGTGACAGACCATGCTGCTGCTTTTTGTACAAGTTTAGTCATCCCTAACTTAACAGCAAGTATATCTGGTGAATGATCTTTCGTTATAGACAGATCGAAGGTAAGGCGGGAACAATCCAGTAAACATAAATCTCTGCAGCAGGAAGGTGGGCCACATACACCACTGTCTGCCATGTATTTTGAATGGAAGGAGGGACACAACTCTCATAAGTGAACAAATAGGATAAACATTTCGCAAGAAAACAATTCAAAAAGAACACATTTCATTGATAGAAGAACCTGAGTCCTGCTATCTTGGGCACTTTGCTGTTAAAAAAGGTTCTGCAAAAGCCATTTCCAATGGTTTGTTGAATTATTTGGAATCCAATGAGATAGTAACCAATCACATGATAGCAGTAGGTTGCGAGGGTACTGCACTCAATACAGGACCAAAAGGAGGCACCATTAGACTTTTGGAGGATAAATTGAAGAAGTCATTGCATTGGTTTGTGTATCAGCTTCATGCAAATGAGCTTCCCTTATGCCATCTTATTAACAAACTTGACGGAAAAATTACCAGGCCTCATGGGTTTCTTGGGCTGATTGGTAAGAGACTGGAGTGATGTGAAACACTAAGTGTCGTGAAGTTTAATCAGATCCCAATGGACTTACCATCAGTAGACAGAAACAATCTCAGCACTGATCAAAAATACCTTCTTGACCTCCACCAGGATATCTGAAGGGAAATGTTCATCTGAATTGGCATTAAGGAATCCCAGTAAAATGGGGTATTCTCGATGGCTTACAACTGCAAATCGTATGCTATAGTTGTATGTTACCACCGAGAATCCTTCTAACATGATGAAATTATCTGTTGCTTACAAATGAAAGTTTATGTGCCAATGTGGTTCACAATTAAACACAACTCTTCCTTGAGAAACGGGGCTCTAAATGTGTTCAAGACAACTGAGTCTATGAGAGAAATGGATCGAGTGGTACAAGACATTGTATTTCCAGTTGTACAATGGAATGCTTTCTTTGTGCACCCAGAAAATATTTTGCTGGCCATGATAAATGGATCCACATTCGAGAACTAGCATGGAGGCACATAAAGCAGGCTCAAACACAGTATAAAGGGAAATCTGTGTGATCTTTCAAAATTCCTACCCTAAACTTTGCTGCCTCAAACTACATGGACATAATTAACAGGCAGGACACTATTGTTACTGAACCACCTCTAACAGGCATTTCCCGATGAAGAAATCAATACCTTTATACCTTCATTGATGCAACTGGAAAAATTACTGTGCCACAACCAAGCAGGGAAGAGATGTGCAAAACTCATGATAGAAGCATCAGCTAATGTTTGTGGTGAGAACAGTCAAGACAGTTTCATTAGGAGTTGAATCGAATCAAGAGAAACACTTCCAGTGTTCGAGACAAAAAGGACTTCAGATTAAAAGGTAATACAGCAATAATCAATTAGAATTGTTTAGTTTTATCTATTTTGAACATAACAAACAATTAGCATTGTCGTTTTAGCAATTTCCAAAACAACAAATCTTTGACTGCTCCATTCTTTATTTGAGAGGGAGATGATAATTGTCATCTACAAAAAACTTAATTGGTTTTATTACTGGAATGAAAAGGAATGCACTACATCATCATCGTTTAATGTCCGCTTTCCATGCTGGCATGGGTTGGACAGTTTGACTGAGGACTGGCAAGCCAGAAGGCTGCACCAATCTGATCTAGCAAAGTTTCTACAGCTGGATGCCCTTCCTAATGCCAACCACTCTGAGAGAGTTTAGTGGGTGCTTTTACGTTCCACTGGTACTGGCAACGACCACGCTTGAATGTTGTTTGCCATGTGCCACCAGCACTTGTGCCAGGAAAGCGATGCTGGCAATGCTCACGCTCGAATGGTGATTTTCATGTGCCACCAGCACGAGTGCCAGTCAGCAGCTCTGGCAACGATCACACTTGGATTGTGCTTTTAACATTCCACTGGCACGAGTGCCAATCAGGCAGTACTGTCATTGGCTACGTCAGCGATTTTGATTTCACTTGCCTCAACAAGTCTTCACAAGCAAAGTTTATTGTCCAATGAATGAAGGGTACTCATAAGGTTTGTTGGGTCTTCTTAAGCACAGCATATCTCCAAAGGTCTCAGTCACTAGTCATTGCCTCGGTGAGGCCCACTGTTCGAAGGTCGTGCTTCACTACCTCATCTTGGGTTTTCCTGGGTCTACCTCTTCCAAAGGCTCCCTCAACTGCTGGAGTGTGACACTTTTTCACACTGCTGCCTTCATTCATTTGCAACTCATGACCATACCAGCACAGTCGTCTCTCTTGCACACGATATCGGATGCTTCTTAAGTCCAACTTTTCTCTCAGGGCACTTACACTCTGTCGAGTATGCACACTGACATTACTCATCCAGCAGAGCATACTGGCTTCATTCCTTTCAAGCTTACGCATGTCCTCAGCAGTCACAGCCCATGTTTCACTGCCATGTAGCACAGCTGTTAGTACACATGTGTCATACAATCTACCTTTTACTCTGAGCGAGAGGCCCTTTGTCAGCAATGGAGGTAGGAGCTCTCTGAACTTTGCCCAGATTATTCTTATTCTAGCAGCTACACTTTCAGAGCATCCACCCCTGCTACTGACTTTGTTACCTAGGTAACAGAAGCTATTTTCTGCACATTTTCAGTGTTTATTGCTCCTAAGCATTTGCCACATACAAAAACTATCTTCCCAGTTAGCCTTCCTTTGATATTGCTGCACCTCTTATGTGTCCATAGTTTATTATTTAGTTACATGGAATTATTTCAAATAAATTGGAAATGTTAATTACTTTTATCAACAAAATGTGTCAAGAATCAAAAATTGGTATACATGTAATTTTATTTCAATGTGTGTAATCTAGACCTCATGTAACACATATATTCGGTGACATAGTATTAAAAATAATACAGAAAACAAAATCGAAAAGTCTATTTATTTCCACCCTGAGAGAAATGTTGGACATAAGAAGCATCAGATGTGGTGTGCAAGAGAGATGACTGCACTGGTATGGTCATGTGCTGCATATGGATGAGGAGAGCTGTGTGAAAATGTGTCACTCCTAAACAGTGGAAGAAACCCATACAAGAGGGAAACCCAAGAAGACATGGGATGAGATGGTGAAGCATGACCTTCGAACGTTGGGCCTCACAGAGGCAATGACAAAAGACCAAGACCTTTGGAGATATGCTGTGATTGAGAAGACCTGGCAAGTAAAGTGAGATCTCAGACGTAGCCTACACCAGTGTCACATAACCAGCCCTGAATTGTCGGGTGACATGCTGTGCTTGAGGAGACCTATTGAGTCAAGTAAAATCAAAATCAAAAGTCAAATCTTAGTCAAATGAAAATTGTAGTTGTGGTCGATACCAGTGCCACCTGACTGGCTTCCATGCTGGTGGCATGCAATAAGCACCATTCATGCGTAGGTCATTGCCAGTGTCGCCTGACTGGCTCCCTGTGCTGGTGGCATGTAAAAAGCACCATCCGAGCGTGGTCGATGCCAGCCTCCCCACCCCAACTGGCTGCTGTGCCAGCAGCATGTAAAATGCACCATCCAAACATGGCTGATGCCAGTGCCACCTGACTGGCCAGTAGCACATAAAGGCACCCATTACACTCTTGGAGTGGTTTTCGTTAGGAAAGGAATCCAGCTGTAGAAAGATTATCAGATCAGATTGGAGCATGTTGTGGCCTCCTGGCTTGCCAGTCCCCTGTCAAACTGTCCAACACATGCCAGCTTGGAAAATGGACAATAAAAGATGATGATGATGAAGATGAATTTTGAAATTTCAAGTGCGTTGCAGAACCTGAAGATATAAATTTTAGAGCTTGAGATTTTAATACACTTGTTTTTAAAGGATTTTGCAAAAGAAAATCGATTTGTAACAAAGAATGTAAAATAAAATGAGGAATCGCAAACATGTTATAAATTGATTTTTCACTCATTACTCAAAATTTCAAGTGGGCTGCAGAGCCTGAAGATGTAAATTTAAGAACTTCAGATTTTAACACAGTTATTTTTAAAGGATTTCACAATAAAAAATATATTCTTGAAACCATATTTCGAAAATCTGTGTAAAAAGTACCTTTTTCGCTCCACCAGATTTATTACACATACCTTTTAGGAGAAGTAAGTTTGTTGACTACTTTCCAATGGTCACAATCAGGACTGAGGCAATACACCCTGAGATTTTCCAAGGCATTCTTTGTTTCTATGGCTCCTTGAGTAATGTATTCTTCTTCTGTTAAAAATCTGTGTTTTCGTGGGAAATATTTATACCTAAAAAGGAAAAACAGGACAATAATCAATGGAGATTTTCTTTACCCTTTTACTGGACTGAGGTTATGCAGGGATACACTATGCTACTGGTGTATCCCTTTGTTTTTAGAACAGAAATTTTGAATACTGGCATATGTACTGTTACAGCTGATTGTATTTCCTACTCACTAACAACTCAAGTCTTCTCCCTCCTATGAGAAAGTGACAGGTAATCCTAGAAAGAGCAGTATAACCCTTTTTAAAGATACCTGTCAGCCCACCAAACTGCAAACTAACAGCCCATTCTGTTCTATCTTGTAGATGTTCAGATTGGCCATTAACACTCTCACTGGCCTATAAAGAAAAGCCTATAAAATGGAAATACACCTGCTAGAAACAACAGTTTCATCTCCCTCAAGTCATACTCTACCATCTTAAAAATAGAACACATAGTACAATATAGTTTTAGACACATTTCGTAAATTCATTTAATGTCCATTTTTCACTGCTGGTATGGATTAGATGATGAGTTATCTGAGGTAAGATTCTATAGCTGGATGTTCTTCCTGTCACTAACCCTCACCTATTTTGCCACATAAGGGATTTCTCTTTAATCCAGAGGTCTTCATAAGTGTAGAATGACTGGTCATAATATCAACAAAAATACTAATATTTACCATGGTATTGTTGAAGCAGTATCAAGTGTGGAGAACATTCACACACACACGTGATGGGCTTCCTACAATTTCTTGTCTGCTAAATTCATTTACAAGGAATTGGTCACCCTGGGACTATAGCAGAAGATATTTGCTCAGTGGGACTGAACCTGAAAACACATGGCTATAAAACAATCTTCTTAACCACACAGCTACGCCTGCACCTATCCACAGTATGTCTGAGAAAAAGATGGGAATGTCACCGCTGGAATGCTTCTGACTACAGGTCTACTTGAGCAGAACAAACTTGAAGGCTAACTAACAACAACAACCAGCAACTAATTCATAAAAAAAAACAACCACCTTAACTGGTAATTAAGAATAGTACATTGTTGTTGACAGGTGTAAGGATGGCTGTAAAGTTTTCTTCATAATCACCTGCTTTTAAATTTGATTCTAGTTCATGCCTCACTACATGGCATCTTAGACAAGTGTCTTCAACTAGAGTCTTTAGCTGACAAATGCCTTGTAAACAAAATTGGAGAATGGAAACTGTTCAGAAAGCCATTGTCTGTGTGCATATATATGTTTGTCTTTCCATGTCTTCACATTAACATTGTTTAGGATGCAATGTTGTTTACATCTCCCATAAACAATTCATACTGTATAGTTCAATGGTTCCACCGGTTTCGATGTGTGAAGAAACAGTAAAATAAAAATACCATTTAAAAAAAAAAAACAGACAAGAGTTGACGAGATGAGAGGCATCCAGCCATTGAATACTGCTTTAATAATTTTTGTCCAACTCATGCCAGCATGAAAAAAGTTGATGATGAAATGCTATTGGAGGCTAAATCCAGTTAATTTACGTAACCCTTTAGCATTCAGATATTACTCTATCAAATGCGAAGCTTATTCATTCACATTGTTTTGAATTAATCACGTATTATCTCATAACTTTGAAATTTTAATGAGGTGATTATTTATTTTTAGAATGACATTGTACAGTAGGTGTAAGAGGCCAAATCTGGCCAGTTTAAAAACAAATTAACTGATAAAATATTTCTAGCCCTGATCAACCTCTCTTCGCTGAGAACATTTTAAGTCCTTTTGATACTGAACCACTGTCCCTGGTTCTATGATACAAATTTCTTGTTTAAAGACGATCTAAATTAACACCTTTCATCAAAATTTCATGCTAATTTGTTCCAAACACCAGCTTAACCTTTTCGTTACCATATTTCTGTTGAGATGCTCTATTTCTTTCAATTAATTTTAAATATAACAAAGAATTTAGTAAAATAACTTAGTTATCATTAAGCTGGTGTTAGGAACACAAATTGTGACTAAGGTTTGGTGGAAGATTTTAATTCAGAACTCTGTACTACAGAGCCAGAGGCGGTTTCAGGCGGGTTGGTATCAAAAGGGTTAATAATGACAAGGTTATTGTATTAAATTCTTTGTTATTTTCAAAACTGAAACAAGGATAATGTAATTCAACAGAAATATAGTAACAGAATTAGAAGCTGAAATATTTCGTGGTGGTACTGTAGAGCAGTGTTACTCAAAATTTTTAGCTAGCACTATTTTTCTTTCACCAACATTTTTCTCAATTCCATCCTACTTTAATCCATATACATGTAATATCAGGCCATTTAGTTCTTGGTTCTAGTTAGATGTGAGTGACTACTTAATGCAGCACCACCCTTACTATAAGTGAATACTATAAGCATAGGTGATGTTATATTTGGTTTTGTTTATTATTCACATTTCAAAGTCTAGTCTATTATTTATTGTTAATGTTGTTGTGACTGTAGCTAACAAGCAGTTTATTATAACATTACATTTAACCCTTTTGATACCAACCCGCCCAAGACCTGTGATACAGACTTCCTGTTTTAAGGTAATTTAAATCAAAACCTTCTATCAAAATTTCCTGTACATTTATGTTCCAAAGACTAACATAATAATGTGAAAGTTATCTTACTAAATCCTTCATTATTTTCAAAATTAACAGAAACAAACTCAGTGTATTTCAACTGAAATATAATAAAAGAAGGGTTAAACTTTTTTTCAAGCAAATTTTTAAATAGGAACCAAAACTAAAATCACTGAAGAGAAGCATCTGTTACCAACTTTCTCCCTGCTCCAATAAGTGCTTTGTCCCCAGTACTCATACAAAATTTTCCACTGCCCATTAGGGAGTGAGGATATCACTCATCTTGGGGAACACTGCTATAAAGAAGTTAGTTGAGTGATTGTATAAACATTGCATAGTTGGTTTAGATCAGGGGTTCTCAAACAGATTCCATATAAGATTTTAGGCATCCACAGATGCAATATAGTAAATTAAGGATCCATGGTTATTTCTTAGGGGCCATGAGAAAACTGTTTCAGACCAGTAAAATTTATGTACAATAAATTGGTTATATGTCCACAATATACAAAATATTTTAACAATTTTTATACAAGTCCTAATAACATTTAATTATAGAAATACAGTAGGATTTTTTAAATATCAAATGGCTATGGGGGTCGAGCAAATTAAAATAGGAATTAAAGAGGTCCATACGTAAAAAATGGTTGAGAACCCCTGGTTTAGATAGAACACATTTTGTCAACCAGACAAATTCAAGCAATAGTGTCTAATAGTGCCTAAAGTTACAAAATGATAATAGTTGCTGTAGAGAAGTTTTAGAAGAGTGGTATCCAAAACATTTTTCAAAATTTCACCCACCTTGGCACTCAAGCCATATTCCAAGCATCCCACCCACTCACTCACTACCACATATATAGGCCATCTTCTGCATCAAATTCAAAACAATTGTATTTCACAAATAAAACTTAACCTAATTAACCCATTATTTTTACATCCATTGTCTCCTTTTGGCCACTCCATCATCACCCCACTTTCCTTCAGTGTTCCCTGGATCTTCTAACCCCCACCAAAGGGATAGTACCATTCACTCTGGGAATCATTGCTTTAGATTCATTACAATATGATTATTAGGTGAACACCTTCACATATAGCTTTCTTAAAATAACAGTTTCACATGTGGACATATATTTGTATGAAAGTTTGACTGTTATAAATACAATTATGTCCAGAGTATAGATGGAATATATTCTTTATTTATTCCACAATGAAGCGTGCTTTTGTTTTCAAATGTGTATCTGTATTAGTTATATTTCATTACACACACACACACAGATAGCTAGCTAGATAGATAGGAACAGAAAGAATGCGAGTGAGCTTGATTTTATTTTCAAGTGTATTTCTTTTTATTAGCACTACCTCTATTTTATACTATATGCATATGCATGTATGCTCGTATGTGTGTGTGTGTGTGATTATTATAATCACCATTAATTTACATCTGTTTTCCATCTGGTATGGGTTGGACCATGTGTGAATATAAAATGTCTTACATATGTATATATATCACACACATGTAAGACATTTTACATGCACACACACAAACACGCACACACAAATATTTTTCCAACAGGTTGAGTTTTGCCATTTCAGTATCAGCCCATAGTTTCTCTGAGCAAATATTTTTACAGCTGGATGTTCTTTCTAGAGTAACTGTCAACTATTTGATGGCCATTCATATGTACTTAGTTACACACACACACACACATATATATACACACACATGTATATATACACACACACACATATATACATATACATACATATATATACACACACATATATATATACACACACATATATATATACATATATACATTATATATATATATACACACACACTCATATATGCACATACATATATATATGTATACACACACATATATATATATCCTGAGCGTCTGCTAATACTTTGCATGTGCCATGTCCTTGCGTTGTATTTTTTCTTGTGTTTGTTCTTTGTTTTTTTTGAGATTTACTATACACACACACACATATATACCATGTTTCCCCAAAAATAAACCCTACCATGGTTTTTTTAGGATATTTTTAATATAAGCCCTACCCCGAAAATACGACATAGTAAAAAATGCATCAGCTTGTTAGCAAGGCCATGTAATACTTGCAAAATAAACTAACTACTGCAGCTTGGTTAAAGTAGATGACTCCCTTGTCCCCCAGTGCAAAAAGAAAGAGTTATTTCGTGGAGTACAAGAAAGGAATTCTGGAAGAGTCACATAACAAGAAAGTTATGGCTTTCTGTAAGGAGAAGATATTGGATCTCCAAATGGTTTGTAAATGGTGAGCAGAGTATGATAATTTCAGCAGACCGGTGGATGAGGGAAGTGCTAAGAAGCACAAGTGTGGATCAGGTCGACAACCATTATTTTTGGAGCTGGAAGATAACACCTCAGGATGGGTTGCTGACAAAAGTACAAAGGCTTTGGTTGTACACAGGGCTGATGTTCGAGAATTTGCTCTTGCAATGGCACCACAGTTGGATATAACCCCAGAGATATTCAAAGCATCACCTCATTGGTTGGATAACTTCCTTCAGCAATATGAGCTCTCTCTCTAGGAAGATCAACAACACTATTCAAGCCAGAGGATGCTGAAATGATTCAATGTGCACTTGCATTCAAGTCCTTTGTTGATGGCATTGACTTTTCTAAATACAGTCTCTCCAATATAATTGCTACAGATGAGACTGCAGTATTCATGGGCCAAGGATTTAAAACAATTGAACAGATAGGTGCCACATCAATCTATGTTGCCTCAATGGATTATGAAAGTGCAAGAGTTACTTGTATTTTAGCAATTCAACTTGATGGAACAAAAGTCCCAACAGAATGAGTTTCGGGCATTTATGTCCTTGAAACGGAAAAGGCTTGGTGCACACAAGCTGTTATAAGAAAATGGGTTAATTATATATATATCATCATCATCATCATCATCGTTTAGCGTCCGTTTTCCATGCTAGCATGGGTTGGACGGTTCTACTGGGGTCTGTGAAGCCAGAAGGCTTCATCAGGCCCAGTCAAATCTGGCAGTGTTTCTACGGCTGGATGCCCTTCCTAACGCCAACCACTCCGTGAGTGTAGTGGGTGCTTTTTACGTGCCACCCGCACAGGTGCCAGACAGAGCTGGCAAACGGCCACGAACAGATGATGCTTTTTATGTGCCACCGGCACAAGGGCCAGGCGAGGCTGGCAACAGACACGAAACGGGGCGGTGCTGGCAACGGTCGCGAAACGGAAGGTTCTCTTACATGCCACCGGCACTGGTAACACATCTGCAATTTCCATTGATCGATTTCCATTCTGATCCTCACTTGCCTCAACGGGTCTTCACAAGTAGAGTTTCGACATGCCACCGGCACTGGTAACACATCTGCAATTTCCATTGATCGATTTCCATTTCTGATCCTCACTTGCCTCAACGGTCTTCACAAGTAGAGTATCGACATGCCACCGGCACTGGTAACACATCTGCAATTTCCATTGATCGATTTCGATTCTGATCCTCACTTGCCTCACAGGTCTTCACAAGTAGAGTTTTGTGTCCCAGAAGGGAAGGTATGCATACGTAGGCTGGCTCCATCCCAAGTAGAAGGCCACGGGTTATGGACTCACTTGTCCTGCCGGGTCTTCTCGCGCACAGCACACTTCCATAGGACTCGGTCTCTAGTCATTTCCTCAGTGAGACCTAAAGTTCGAAGGTCGTGCTTCACACACCCTCGTCCGGTTTTCCTGGGTCTGCCTCTTCCACAGGTTCCCTCAACCGCTAGGGTGTGGCACTTTTTCACACAACTATCTTCATCCATTCTCGCCACATGACCATACCAGCGCAATCGTCTCTCTTGCACACCACAACTGATGCTTCTTAGGTCCAGCTTTTCTCTCAAGGTACTTACACTCTGTCGATTATGAACACTGACATTACACATCCATCGGAGCATACTGGCTTCATTTCTTGCGATCTTACGCATATCCTCAGCAGTCACGGCCCATGTTTCACTGCCATGTAGCATGGCTGTTCGTACACACGCATCATACAGTCTGCCTTTCACTCTGTGCGAGAGGCCTTTTGTCACCAGCAGGGGTAAGAGCTCTCTGAACTTTGCCCAAGCTATTCTTACTCTAGCAGTTACACTTTCAGCACACCTGCCCCCGCTGCTGACTTGGTCACCTAGGTAACGGAAACTATCAACTATTTCTAGTTTTTCTCCCTGGAAAGTGATGGAAGTTGGTCTCAGAGCATTTTCAGTGTTTATTGTTCCTGAGCATCTGCCACATACAAAAACCATCTTCCTAGTTAGCCTTCCTTTGACATTGCTGCACTCTCTTATGTGTCCATAGCTTACACTTGGTGCATCTTATAGAGTTTCTCTACCTACACCTTTTCTACAGATCGAGCAGGGCCATCTACCTGAAGGCATGTGTGATTTGTCTACCTTCCTACTGATTACGACTTTGGTTTTAGCTAGATTGACTCTGAGGCCCTTCGATTCTAATCCTTGTTTCCACACCTGAAACTTCTCCTCCAGTTCTGATAGCGACTCAGCAATTAGAGCAAGGTCATCAGCATAGAGGAGCTCCCAAGGGCATCCTGTCTTGAATTCCTCCGTTATTGCCTGGAGGACTATGATAAATAGGAGGGGGCTGAGTACTGAGCCTTGGTGGACCCCTACCTCTACCCGGAATTCTTCACTGTACTCGTTTCCAACCCTCACCCTACTAGCAGCGTCCCTATACATGGCCCGCACAGCTCTCACTAACCATTCATCTATCCCTAGTTTCCTCATTGCCCACCAGATAAGGGATCGGGGGACCCTGTCGAAGGCTTTCTCCATGTCAACAAAAGCCAGGTACAGGGGCTTATCTTTGGCTAGGTATTTCTCCTGCAGCTGCCTTACCAGGAATATAGCATCAGTAGTACTTTTCCCTGGCACAAACCCAAACTGCATCTCATCTAAACTAACTCTCTCTCTAATTAGTTGGGCTATGACCCTCTCCGTAACCTTCATCACCTGATCCAACAGCTTGATACCTCTGTAATTATTTGTATCTAGGGCGTCACCTTTACCTTTGTAGCAGTTGACTATTATGCTGCTACACCAGTCATTGGGTATGACTCCTTTGTGTATCACCTGATTAATTATATGGGTGACTAGGCTATAGCCGACACTACCAGACATTTTGAGCATCTCTGCAGTGATTCCTGATGGGCCTGGGGCTTTTCCTGTCTTCATGCTTCTAATTGCCTTAGCTACCACGGAACTATCAACTCGGATAGCTGGTCCCTCTGTTGGGTCAACATTCGGCAGACTCTCTTTATCCCATTCATTTTCTTTATTCAGCAAACTTTCATAGTGGCATCTCCAAGCCTCTCTCTTTGCATCCTCATTTAGCGCAAGTGAACCATCTTCCATGCGAACACACTTCTCTCCTACCACATCACGATTCTCTCTCACACACTGTCTTGCAACGCGAAACACCTCCAGTCTTTGGTCCTCACGGCGCAGAACATTGGCAAATTTTTCTTATCTGCTTCCCCTCTGGCTAAATAAACCTGTCTCTTAGCTTCTCTTTTGGCTGTCTGATACAATTCCCTGCTACCACCCCCTTTTTCCAGACCTTCCAAGCCTGTCTCTTTTCTCTAATAGCCCTGTCTACAATATTGTTCCACCACCACGTTATTCTAGGTCGAGAGGGACTTTGCACCAGCCACAGATCTGGTCAGTGGCTCTCAGCAGGTTGTCCCTTAGAAACGTCCAGCTGTCTTCTACCCCCTGTGATGCTCTATCCCCTTCTACTTCGTCAGAGGCTTCAAGTAATATGTCTCTAAATCTCTGTCCATTTGCAGGATCTTTAAGCTTCCAGATCCTTCTTCTCCATATTGTCGTCTTCTGGTTGTCCTCCTAGTCCTGATCCTAAAGTCACTAACTACCAGTCTATGTGTGGGGTACATTCTTCACCTGGGAAGGTTTTGGCATTTATAAGCAGCCATCTCTCCCTTTGCCTTGCAAGGATGTAGTCAATTTGGCTGGTATGTTGGCCCGATCGGTAAGTGACTAGGTGGCTGGTAGGTTTCCTGAAGTTAGTGTTGCAAATCATAAGATTATTTGCATCGCAGAACTCCAGCAGCCTGGTTCCCTCCTCGTTTCGGGAGCCATAGCCATAGCCTCCATGTACGCCATGGAAGCCCCCAGCATGTCGTCCAACGTGACCATTGAAGTCACCAGCCACAAAGATAAGGTCTCTGTCGCTCGTCAACGAGGTAGTCTGCAGTAGAGTGTCATAGAATCGGTCTTTCTGTCCATCGGGTAGCCCCGACTGAGGAGCATAGGCTGATATAATGGTTGCTAAACTATGATGAAGCACTAATCTAATCTTAAGTATTCTGTCACATACTCTGATTACCTCAATTACTTTATCTACCCATTTCTCAGCGATAAGTATACCCACGCCACCAACCCCGTCAGTGTTCCCTGCCCAGAGAATCTTGTACCTGCGTTCCTTGCCTGTGATATATATACACATATATAAAAAGCACCCACTACACTCTCAGAGTGGAAGAGCATTGAGATATAGAAACTCTGCCAGACCAGGCTGGAGCCCAGTGAAGCCTCTGGCTCTCCAGACCTCAAACTGTTCAACCCATGCCAGCATGGAAAATGGACATTAATCAATGATGATGATGATGATATATATAAACACACACACATACATACATAATACATACATACATAATACATACATACATATATATATTATATACACATCAGGCAATACAAAACTACCTCATTGAGGTCTAGAAGAAGGGTTAATTATTATGGCTTCATCTTTTCTCATGTATCCTCTTATTAATTTCTGTTAAGGGACTGTGGGTACGCTGGGGCACTGATTTCAAGAGCATAGCTGGTTATCTCAATTCCCAGTACTTATTCTATTGAATCTGGAAAGATGAAACCAAAGTCAACTGGAGTTGCATTTGAACTCAAAACAATAAAGCAGCATAACTAAATACTACTGCTTGTCTTAAAGCGGTGACTGAAAAGGTTGGTAACAGAAAGGGCATATGGCCAGAAAACACTGCCTCAAAAAGCCCAGTGTATCCTATACCGATTTGGAAAACTAGATGTAAAAACAATGACAATCCTCTGTTACTTGTTTTAGTCAATGGAATGTGGCCATGATGGAGCAATACTTTCAAGGGTTTTAGTCAAACAAATTGACCCAGTAATTAGCTAAGTCTGGTACTTATTCTTTTAGTCTCTTTTGTTCAACTGCCAAGTTACAGGGTTCTAAACAAACCTGCACCAGTTTTCAAGTGACATTTGTCCAAGGTGCCACACAGTGGGACTGAACCCCAAAACCACATGGATGCAATACAAGCTTCTTAACCACACAGTCATAGTGAAGATAATTTGTCCAATGTTCTGCTGATTCTGTTGAGCAGTTTTTTCATGAAGGGCATACAACATAACCAATGGCTAGTTAGCATGTTAAAAGATTTGTTGCCCTCACCTTGGCCCATCCACAAAGAAAACCAACATTTGTTGTGCAGTTTTGACACAGCAAAGAACGTGTGTTTTTGTTACCATTTGAGATTATTGGAGAGTGTTAGGGTTATCATTTATAAAATGTGTGACAATTTGAGCTAAATATTATTTAAATATAGATATATATTTACTGGAGATGTCTTCCATAGTCCCTAATACTAACAAGCAAATTAAGATCATTGCTTGCTTTATTGCATTTTTTAGTCTCTCTCTCTTTGTTTCTTTTCACCCTTTAGCATTTAAACTGGTCATATCCAGCTAAAATATTCTACCTGTTTTATGCTCAAACTGGCCTCTCTGACCTTACTCTACAATGTCTTTCTAAAACTAAACAATCAAATCATTGAAATCTTGAAGGTATAAAATATTGTATGAATAATTTCAAAACAACATGAATAAATAAGCATTGTATTTGACAGACTAATCTGAATGCTAAAAGGTTAAATAAACTTTTCAAAGTTTCAATCTTATTTTATTGTTACTCAAACAAAATGAGAACTTGATGGTCAACATACATGTTTTCCGTAGCACCTGTATCAAATATTAGTGTAGGAAAGAGTTCAATACATTGTCTTTAGTACAGCACAAATTATAGTAGATACTACTGTCACAACTTGCCTACACTTATAATAGGTATGGAATGACATGGAGAGAGAGGAGCTCAGTGCTAAGAGTTACCATGTTTCCTTGGGCATTCAAATGTAAATAATTTTTTTCTGATAATTCATGCAGATTAACACATTTCTACAATCTTCCAATCAAAGCTAACATGAAAATATATTGGCTGTTTTGGGATTTAATTTCTTTCATCAACAGCCAAGTGGACCAGAGAAGAGATCACGACATGGTTGCTCAATCTGCTAGAGATAACAGCTAAATTTCCCTTATATTACATTGTACTGTCTTAAAAAAAGGGATAATGAATAATGCATGAGGGTTGACCTAAGAATAAAAACAATAGTAAAGGACAAACAAGCAATGCTGTTCCTCATGGTTAGATCCACAGAATCCATGCAGTTAATAGTTTGAAGTAACAAGCTAAAGGCTGAAAATTTTATAGCAAATTCCACTTTTATCTTATTTCCTCTATTATCAGTTACTAAATATTTGCAGCAGCAGCAACTGCCACAGCCACCACTGCCGTCACCATTGTCATCGTCATCATCATTTTAATGTTCACTTTTCCATGCTTGTTGCAGTAGATTTTCTCTGGGCCACCACTCTGAAGGGGTTTAGTTGAATAAATCAACCCCAGGACTTATTCTTTTTAAACACCTGGTACTTATTCTGTAAGTCTCTTTTGTCAAACTGCCAAGTTATGGGGGACATAAACAAATCAACACTGGTTGTCAAGCAGTGGGGTAGGACAAACACAAAGACACATACACACATAGGCATTACATATATATATAATGGGCTTCGCCCAAGGTGTTACACAGTTGGACTGAACTCAAAAGAAAAGAAAAACAAAAAAACCACAAGGTACTGTCAGTGAGAGGTATATCACTAGTGTGATTATAGCAAACATGTATGTAAAGCAAGTGACATAAATGCAACCTCCTCTCTAACAACTAAACCATAAAATATATGGAATCTGCATAGACACCAGCTGACTAAATGGCAGCAACAGGCAGGCAATAAATAAATAAATTATGAAGAGGAAAATAGAAAAAGAAGTCAAGACAAAATAAAAGTTTAAAAAAAATGCAAACTGAATAAACAAAACAATAATAGATACCTGCAGAAGAAATACCAAATGTATGTTTATACCATGTATATCTCAGATTTTAGACTAGTTCCACTATATCCCTGTATGTTGTAAGAAGTGATTAAAGAAGGTTGGTACCAGGAAGAGCATCAAGCCATAAAACTCTGTCTAAAATGTTCCAACCATGCTAGACCATAAAAGAGGTAAATGGATGTAAAAATGATGATGGTGATAATGCAGAAGTTTGTACATGTATTTTCCCTTCAATCTTAAATTAAGCCTAAAAAATAATTAATGTAATTATATAATGTATAAATTGCAAATGATGCTATGAATATATTCCTTATTTGACCAAATCAAGTTGAATTGAGGTCACCACTCGAGGAAATGTGAGATAAGAAACTAGATTAGACAAGTGGTTTGGGGTTTAGCCTCACTGCACAGAACTTTGGGCATCTCCTAATGTACATGCATGTCCACATGTGTATCAGTGTGTTTGATTTGTGCAGAGCAACAAATGTTGATATTGTCATTTTTACTGTCAAGAAATCATCTGCCACTTTTGCACCTTTGAGATGCATGAAGTAAGAGATTTATTACTTGAACTATAGGTAAAGATTAGTAACAAGAATGGCATACAGCTGTAAAACAACATCACAATCATAATATTCACTAGCCCATGCTAGCATGGAAAAGCATACAAAAAATAAAAACAGTTTTCAGTTAGTGTAGGTCAATATACATTTCAAGGCATGCAGCTTAAGCAATGCAGATACAAATGACTTAATCTGATTATAGAATTCTAGGGGTACATGTAAAAAAAAAAAATGGATAATAAAATATAGCAGGCCACTGCTGGACATAACCCTCTTCAAGCCTAAAGGTCTGGTCATATCATTGACTTGTTAGTAAAGTTGCAGTAACTTGATGCTGGTTAGGTGCTTTGTCAGCCATAATATTTATTTTGAAATAATGCAAAGTAAAATGCAGGATTGTGAATTGAACCTATGATCTTATAATCACATGTAGCAAAGCATCAATTAAGAAGGGTCTGATAGTTGCAAGAAACACACTTATATTCTCTTTCAAACATGTTATACATGCCTGCATTCACTCTAAGTTTTAAAAAGATAAACAAGTAACCACCATCACCACATCCATGGTAATTTTAACATCCACTTCTCTATGCTTGCATGACTCAGATGAGATTCTTTGAGACAGATGCTTTTTCCTGTTACTAATCTTCATTTGTTTCCAAGCAAAACAATACCCCCACTCCCCCGGGTCTTCAAACATAAACAGCACAACAGAAGGGCTTGTTTCCATGGAAGATTGCAAACAAATGTCATCACTTGTATGATGGAGACACCTATCCACACCCACATAAAAAGGAATTAAAGGTAATGCTATGCCAATTCATAATAATCCTTATTATTATTATTATTATTACTGATATTTTATATATATATATAATATATATATATATATATATATATATATATCCACCCATTCTAGCATGGAAAGCAGATGTTAAATGACGATATACACACACCACAACCTCACCCGCGCGTAGAGCGGGTCACCTTAAGCTAGTATATATATATATGTGCATACATGCTTATGTATATACATGCTTATGTATATACATATGTACACACATATATATTATCATCTGTGCTGGTACTGCATAAAAAGCACCCAGTACACTCTGTAAAGTGGTTGGCATTAAGAACATCCAGCCATAGAAGCTTTGCCAGAATACAGACAATGGAGCCTATCCAGCCCCCAGTCTTACAAGCTCTGGCCAAACTGGCCAACCCATGCCAGCATGGAAAATAGACATTAAATGATGTTGATGATGATACACACATACACAATGAGCTTCACCAGGTTTCTATCTACAAATCCACTTTGGTTTGCTTGAGACTATATTAGAGGACTTGCCCATGGTACTATGCAGTGGGACTTAACCCAAAGCCATATAGTTGGGAAGTGAACCTCTTCACCATACAACCATACCTGCACCCATTTTTATTATTTAATTTTATATAAAAATCCAATATATATAAAAAAAACCAAAAAAAACAAGAATTATAATCATTTAATACAAAAATCATTTACAAGGAAAGGTAATTGATAAACAAAATGCTTTACTCACTTAAAGCGTTTGTAGAAATTGTCAATACACTGTGGTCGATTATAAACAGCAAGAATAATAATAATAGCAGCAGAGGACACTTCGGTGAGTTGAGTTCCATGAAATACTAAAAATAAGCCAATACTTTGTATAATCCAGCAGAGAATTTTTTTTGATCGGATATCAGTGACTGGTCCAAATCGATAGGATAAAAAGAATGATAGTACACCAGTTACTGTGAGGTAAACTAGAAGAGAAATCCAGTACTCTTTGGTCAACAGGAACATATTCTGGTAGAACCAATGAAGTGTGTAAAATATTCCAGATATTCCGGACAGAAGAAAAGCAGCTGTAACGACTTTCTAAAATAGAAATAACATCATAAGTGTAAACAGGAGTGAGTGTACATGAGAGAGAAAGAGAGAGAGAGAGAGAGAGACAGAGAGAGAGAGAAAGAGAGAGAGACAGAAAGATTAAGAAATAGAGCATGAGAAAGAAAAAGAGGGAAAGGGAAAGAAATTCACATGGATATCATCATCAGTATTTTAACATTCATTTTTCCTTCCTTTCATTGCTTAGACAGAGTTTATTGAGGAAGATTTTCTATGGCTGGATGCTCTTCCTGACACCAAAAAACTGTAATATTTCCCTATGGTTTGACATGTTTTCACAGAATATTGGAAATGAATGACATTCATTTACAACAATCACATGGTGTCAAGACAAGATACACGAACACACACACACACACACACAGTGGGCTTCTTACAGTTTCTGCCAACCAAATCCATTACAAGGCATTGAAATTAGAGAAAACATGCCCAAAGTGCCTTGCAGTGAAACTGAACCTGAGACCACAAAGTTGGGAACCAAACACCTTAACCACACAGTTACATCAGCACCTATATATTCAATTATATGTGAGCAAAATGTACATGGCAAAATCAATAAGGCTTTTTGACAACCAGGCATAGGAGTGGCTGTGTGGTAAGTAGCTTGCTTACGAACCCCATTTCTCTGGGTTCAGTCCCACTGCATGGCATCTTGGGCAAGTGTCTTCTATTATAGCCTCGGGCTGACCAAAGCCTTGTCAGTGGATTTGGTAGACGGAAACTAAAAGAAGCCCGTCGTATATATGTATGTGTGTATATGCTTTTGTGTGTCTGTGTTTGTCCCCCCAACATCGCTTGACACCGATGCTGGTGTGTTTACGTCCCCATAACTTAGCGGTTTGACAAAAGAGACTGATAGAACAAGTACTAGGCTTACAAAGAATAAGTCCTGGGGTTGATTTACCCGACTAAAGGCAGTGCTCCAGCATGGCCACAGTCAAATGACTGAAACAAGTAAAAAAAAAAGAGAACCAACTTAGGTGAGTTGGGGTATAGTAATTTACTTCCTATCACTGCTCCTACTATGCAGTGTTCATGGCCAAATCACATTTATTGACATTGAGCATGTGCAGAGTAGAGGTCTCTCAGATATCAATTAAGGAGGTAGCAAACATATTTCATTGTTATAGGAGAAATGAGAAACAGAAACAATGCTGATATATTTTTAGGCAAAATGTTGTGTGAAAGGAAACAGATAAGGACGATATGTGCTGTGCCACTGTAGGTGAACACTGATCATGCATATATAGGTTTGGGTTAGAATTTTTGATTAAGACTTGCAGTTGTGCATGCACACAGGTCTCCTCATCTCCACATCACTTATGTTTATCCAAGAAAAATGTAACTGATTTGGGTTAATATTGCTTGGCATAAATGTTGTTACAGAAGTTACTGTCTGAATGTAAAGAGCTGGAACAAATGCTGTTAGATATATTGCAACAGTCTCAAACAGTTCCATCAACTTAATGTTCTGGACTGGTACCTTTTTTTTCTCTCTTTCAAACCCAAAAGAATGAAGGGCAAAGTTGACCATGTCAGGATTTGCACTCAAATACAGAGTCAGAACAAATACCTAGCCAGAGCTCTAACAACTGCCAATCTGCTGCCTTAATTTTAACTGCATGGGAGCTGAATATACTCAGTTCCATGCAGGTGCACTCAAGATTAGGAAAGCAAGTTAACCTGTTTTTGACAGTGAAGTTCTTTCCAAAATTATTCACACTTCATATGATTTAGTATGCACATTTTATTTTTACTGGACAATGTAAAGCAGTTGCAAGAACTATTTGCATATGATTAATGCATTACATCACCAGCAAAAATTTAATCAGTGCACTGAGGGTCAAAGATGATAATCATGATGATTATCATTCATATAAACACAATAAGTATTGATATGTTTCAAAAGAAATGATTTTCTATCGGCAGGCCTTACCTTTGAAATCATCCGACTCATGAAGAATAATATAATCAGCACAGAAAAAATAATTCCAAGTACAGTTCCCATCAGATAATGAAATGAAGAATTTCTGTGAAAATGCAAGGAAGATTAAAAAAATAATCAGTGTCAATAATCAAACATAAGCAGAATATGTCCAGATGCTACTATCCTATACCTGCCCCATACAGTTTTACAACTGTATCTACGAATTTGGATATATTCATACAGTTCTTGAAATATGTCTTCTTCGTTTTTGTTTTTTATTGGTTTCAGTCATTGTGTTGTGGCCATGATGGAGCACCACTTCAAGCACATCGACAATTTCAGCAATTGTTAAGCATTTACTTTATCACTCTCAGAAGGATGAAATTGAGATTTGAACTCAGAACATAACCAAATATCATGATGTTTAATGTCCAACAATGTATCAAACCTGTCACTACCATGTGCATATATATATACTAGCAGTGATACCTGGCATTGCTTGGGATTAAAGTGGCACAGCTTTTTCATTGTTTTACTTCTTTCGGTCATGTGACAGAAGCTGTTCTCTGCACATTTTCAGTGTTTATAGCACTATATATATATATATATAGTGAAAGTAATAAAAATGAAAGTAGTATATATATATACAAAGTGAAATTATTAATAGCAAACCCTATTAAAACTGAAAGTATTATCTCACATAACAATAGAGATGTTGTTTCATTTTTGACCTGTAATACTGAAATGAGATAAGAGATTGCTCTGAGCTCACATTAGGCAAGAAGTTGAAAATCTTTTTGGCCCATGACACTGCATGGACCCTAAGTAAGGCATGAGTAAGAGTTGAATGAAATCGGTTGGGTAGTTTTCGAGTTTTAGTGATGCACACATACAGACACACACACATTCTCAATTTTATAAATACAGATATAAACATGCTCCCATTTATCTTTCATTACAAATATATAGTTTCATTGTTAGTCAAAAGAAATTGATATTATGAAATATTGAAGCAATAAGGAAATCCCAATGCTGAACTTTTGACCAATAAATCACAATTTAAAACAGGTCTACAGTCATTGAGTTAAACCTTTGAACAAGACACATTATTTTACATGTCTTGGTCAGCATAATTGGAAAATAGATATCACTTGTTTTGAAGTGAGTGTTTAATAATAAACTCAATGCTTGTGTCTATAATTAATTTGCACTGCAAATATTCAAATTTGCAAAACCATTTCACCTATGTTAACATGAAAAATTAGATGTTAAATAGTTAAAAAAAAAAATTAAATATAGCTAGTTATTGAAAGTAGTTATACATACTGACTCCAGTTGTTTGCATTGATAAACATCAGGATTCCAAGTCCAAAGGTGATGATTAGCCATATTTCAATCCCTAAGACAATAGTGAAAGGAAAGAAAAAAATCCAATCAACAATAGGAACAATTTAATCAAAATACAAGACTCCTTTACAAATGAGGAAACATAACAAAAATGTGATATCTCTTATACTCTTTATCCTATCCCAGAAATCCACATTTATTTTAAGACTAAACTAAGAATCAAGATCCTGCTTAATAAGAGATGTGCACAGTTACCTATATCATATTTAGATAGATATCTAATTAATAGATAAAATGCAAATAACTCCGAAACCCCAAGGTAGCAAATTTGTAGCATTGTACTAAATGCCTTGATATTTCTTTTAATACTCAGTGTACTGAGTTTAAATCGTGCTTAAGTCATCTTTGCCTTTCTTCTTTACAAAGTAAAATAAAAATAAAAAAACAATTCAGAAAAGTAGAGACTATAAAAGTATGCCTTGTGTTATTAGTTCCAACGCTTAGCATTCTGAGTTCAAATCCACCACAGCCTACTTGACTTGTAGATTTAATCTCCAACCAAGTTTAATACCACCATCTGGCACTCTGGGTGCCTTTAGTGGAGTCTACTTGGTTACAAACACTAGGCCAAATCTCTGGTTTGAGGATAACATCTTCCCTCCCATCAGTCCCAGAAGCCCTTTGAAGGGTCATAGGTACTGCCTTCATTCATGACTAAAAAGATTTTTTTAAAATGAGTTTTTGTGGCCTTTAACTGCTTAAACAAAAGTGCAATGGGCTGTGTTGTTATTGTTGCCAGGTTCTTCTGTTCAAACGCTTTGTATCTTGAAAGCCTGGTGGAGAAAGAGACCCTTATTTGACAGACAGGTAAAGGTTAATATCAGGAAGGGCATCCAGTTGTAAAAAAATTCTTCAAACATATTCATCCAACCGGTGTAAACATGGAAAATTGGACATAAAACAAATGAATATATGTGCATGTATGTATAAATACACACAAATCTATAGCTGTCATACATGCACATACGCTTAGACACACACACACTTTTTGGTAATATTGGCTCTTGAAGCACATCACGTAAAGCTATAGTAATAGCATGTAAATAATGGGTTGAAAATCCCTTTTGAGTAAAGTCGAAGGCTGCTCGTGAGCCAATATTCCAAAAAATAATTATTTCACGTTCTCTTGGAAGTTTAATTCTTGACAACAATATGCACACACACACATCTATATCTATTGTACAAAGACAAGTAGTTATTAATAGAGAGTTGTCTCCCCTACATACTTATCCTCATATCTTTTATTAAACATGAAACATTTCGCTAGTTTCATTTCTTACACGCCCATATAAACTTTCTACATCCAGTTGCTCATGACTCACCTACCTTGCACCACCACACTTCTAACATATACTTTTTATATAGTCTGCCTTTTGCTTTAAGACAGAAACTATTTGCTGTCAACAGAGACAACAATACTAAAAAATTTTCCACTTCTTTCTTTTTGGATTTGGTTTGCAAGATTCTTTATATGAGTTCGTGTGTTGAAGCATATTCTGTTGTGTCTGGGGAGAGTCATTCTCTTTTAGTACCTTATTATTTAACACACTCACCAGTAAAATTTCCACTTATTTCGTCTTTTTATTTTCCTAAAATTTTTGTTGCGTCTTGCATGAAAAGGTTGCAAGACGCAACGAAAATTTTAGGAAAATAAAAAGACGAAATAAGTGGAAATTTTACCGGTGAGTGTGTTAAATAATAAGGTACTAAAAGAGAATGACTCTCCCCAGACACTTCTTTCTTATTCTACTGGAAATACACAGCACTAATTAGTTTCTTTTAGCTAAGTAACAGAAATTATCAACTATGTCTGGTAAGCTGGTTGCACAGTTCATGAACTTCATTTCATAGCTGTTCCTATTGATGACTACAGCTGAGATTCATCATCAACATTAACACCATGATTACACTGGGAAACACAAATTTTTGTCCTTGGGTAGTAAATTGTTCTTTCCTGTTTGTTTGCCCCTAACAAGTATGAAAAATAGCAAATATTTCCTTCACATTTTGCTTTTGTTACATTTATTCAAACTCCAAAGAATTCTCTCAACACATGATTACAATGCTCCTCCAGTACTCCTGCTCTTGATCAGAGATGTACATACTACCAGTCACTAAGGAACATACTTAAGTGTTTAAGATCAAGCAACTGACAAGCAAATCTGTGGTATTGAGCAGAATATTTGCTACAACGATACTTCTGCTTCAACCAGTCAGTGCTGAATCTGTCTGAAATGTAATGGAAAATTGGGTAGTCTCAAAACATTGATGTCCAAGTCACAAAAGCTAAGTTTGAAGGGAATAACAGTTATTTCCTTTGGTTTCTAGATAGTGGCAAAAAAAATTTTTTTTTATAGTCGCAGGAGTGGCTGTGTGGTAAGTAGCTTGCTTACCAACCACATGGTTCCGGGTTCAGTCCCACTGCATGGCACCTTGGACAAGTGTCTTCTACTACAGCCTTGGGCCGACCAATATGTATGTATGTGTGTGTATATGTTTGTATCTGAGTTTGTCCCCACCGACATCGCTTGACAACTGATGCTGTTGTGTTTACATCCCCGTAACTTAGCAGTTCAGCAAAAGAAACCGATAGAATAAGTACTAAGCTTACAAAGAATAAGTCCTGGGGTCGATATGCTCGACTAAAGGCAGTGCGCCAGCATGGCCACAGTCAAATGACTGAAACAAATAAATGAGTTATCATTTAACATCAGTCTTCCATACTAGTACATGTTGAACAGTTTAACAGGATTTGATGATTTGGAGGACTGCTTTGGCATGGTTTTTACAGTTCGATGCCCTTTGCAACTGAAATTCATGTTGTTTGTCGGCTTCCCAGAGATCCTAAGGCACCTTCTTCTGTACTTATTAATTGAACTGGCAACGCAGAACTGCACATTCCCCAACTCCCTTTGAACATTGCAAACAAAGGTACTTCCTATATATGCAACTGAGATTGTATGTTCTGATTCAAGCTTGCACTTTGACCCTTGTCGTGTTAACTTTTAGACGGTAAGAAAAGAAAAGAATAGGCTGAGTTGAAAAGAATGTCTCATGGAACTTGTCCCAACTCTGTGTTCTGAGTTCAAATTCTACCAAGGTCAACTTAATCTTTCATCTGTCTGGATTTGATAAGCACCAATCCATGGTAATGGATTTGGCAGAACTGTAAGAATATCAAACTAGATGCCTTGTGGTATTTGTTTATGTTCTTTGTGTTCTGAGTTCAACTGCTGCCACAGCCTATTTGGGTGGTAGACTTAACTCATCTTTAATACCACCATCTGATACATTGGGTATCTTCAACACATTCCATGCTTTTGCAAGCATTTAGGCCAGGTCTCTGGTTTGAGGATAATTTCCTCCCTCTCTTCCACCAGTTTCAGAGGCCCTGTAAAGGTTCAACAGACCTACCTTTCTTCTTGACAAAAAGATAAAGACCTTTCTTCCAGGTATGTAAATTTGTCTGCAACTCTTTAACAAATTTTGCACAGAGCGTCATTCCTACACACACACACACACACACACACACACACACACACACATATTATTCTCCTTTCCTGAGCGTCCAATAACACTGAACTTATTCCACGTCCTTGCATTGTTGTTTTTTCTTACTTGAACATGTTTGGATTCATCATCATCATCATTTAACGTCCGCTTTCCATGCTAGCATGGGTTGGACGTTTTTTAACTGAGGGCTGGTGAGCCAAATGGCTGCACCAGGCTCCAATCTTGATCTGGCAGAGTTTCTACAGCTGGATGCCCTTCCTAACGCCAACTATATATATATATATATATATATATATAATAATAATAATAAACATTGTGTACAGTGCTCAGGTGCACTACAACTCATCTAAAGTGCATATATAATCAGGTGTAGTTTCGACGGATTTCGGAAAGCATGAGGGCCTTAAAGGATGCAGTGTCATGGCAGTCAACAACTGACGCAGGCAGTTTATTCCATGCTTCAGCAACTCTGAGCGTGAAGAAATGTTTCCGAAAGTCATGGGAGCTGTGTTGTTTTCTGACTTTGTAGGCATGTCCACGTGTGTTAGACACATGGAGATCAAAAACGTGTTCAGTGTTGTTATTGGTGAGGTGGTTGACAACTTTGTGGGCGTTTACCAAGTCTGTCGCCAGACGCCGGAGCTTCAGTGAATCCATGCCCAGGGAAACAAGGCGCTCGGAATATGGTAGGTGTCTGATGGAGGGTATGCGTTTGGTTGCACGTCTCTGAACAGATTCCAGGAGGTCAATGTTCTGAGCAAGTTAGGGGTTCCAAACTGATGATGCGAATTCCAAGTGTGGTCGTACCATAGCTGTATACAGTTTTAAATAGATGGCTGGAGAGCAGCTAACAAAAGTCTTGCTGAGTGATGCCAAGACACCCTCGGCCTTCTTGACAATTTTAGAGATATGCTTTGTCCAACGCAAATCACTGCTGACAGTGATGCCTATATAAATTAAATAAGTATTATTACTGTTATTAATAGCAATAATAATGATAATAATAAAGTGGCTAGCAAGTTTACCTTTACAGGTAAAATAGAAACTAAAATCAAATTCAATAGGGTATTTAAATAACACTTGCTACAAACAGAGTCATCACTCCAAAAACACCAATTACTGTTTCTGTTATATTTATTGCACTTACTGTGTGTATATTAATTGTGAGTAATTGGTGATTTTGGAGTAATGGCTCTGTTCATAGCAAGTGATATTTAAATACTCTATTGAATTTGAATTTAGTTTCTATTTTACCTGTAAAGGTGTAAACTTGCTAGTCATTTAATTTTTTCCTTTCATTTGATCTAGTTTCAGCTCACGAGCTGTGGCCAAGCTGGGGCACCGCCATTCAGTGATGCTACATGATTTTACTTCACGAATGCTTTTTAGCAATTGACATTTGGTGCATGAGAGAGTTTGATGCAGCTGCCCTCATCTGCACCTCCTGCCGTGAAGTTGGTTCATCTGGAACACCTGACAGGAAGAGGTCCAACTTTATTTTGAAGACATCTGCATTCACCCCATGCAGGTCTCTCAGGTCCTTCGGGAGGATATTGAAGAGCTGTAGACCTCTGAAGCCCAGGCTATCGCAGTATCTTGTCCTACATCTTGATGGCAAATTTGGAGTCCTTGGCACTATGCAGTGGCGCCCAGTTCTAGTATTTGTGTAACTCTCGATGTCAAAGTTTGGGACAGTTTATTATTATTATTATTATTATTAAAAACGGTAATAATACTTATTAAATTAAATTTATACTAGCTCACAATAAGTTTGTTTTGAATGTCGCGGGGACATTCAAAAGAAAAGGACGCACACCACGTAATGTGGTGAATATTATCAATTGATCCTGACTTCTGTGTTCCACACAAGGTAAGCCAGTTTCTGTTATATTTATTGCATTGGTCATGTGTAATTTAATAGTGAGTAATTGGTGGTTTTGGAGCAATGACTCTCTATCTCTTTACCTTCACTCATTTAATACACTAGGTAATGTAATTGCAATACAATAAAAATCACTTGTGTATTAATAAGTGGGTATTCTAGCAACAGTATATTGGATAGATATTATCCCTTAGTAGGTTGGATTCACAACCCCTAATTTTCTTGGAGTTATATATATATATAGGGTTGGCAACATGTACACAGAAGAATTCAAAGTAGAGGTTGGGGTCCACCAGGGCTCAGTACTCAGCCCCCTCCTATTTATCATAGTCCTCCAGGCAATAACAGAGGAATTCAAGACAGGTTGCCCCTGGGAGCTCCTCTATGCTGACGACCTCGCTCTAATTGCTGAGTCACTATCAGAACTGGAGGAGAAGTTCCAGGTGTGGAAGGAGGGTTTAGAATCGAGGGGCCTTAGAGTCAACCTAGCTAAAACCAAAGTACTAATAAGTAGAAAGGTAGGCAATCCACAAATGTCCTCAGGAAGATGGCCCTGCTCGATCTGTAGAAAAGGCGTAGGTAGAAACTCTATAAGATGTACCCAGTGTAAGCTATGGACACATGAGAGGTGCAGCAATGTCAAAGGAAGGCTAACTAGGAAGATAGTTTTTGTATGTGGCAGATGCTCGGGAGCATTGACCTCCGAAAATCTGCAGAAAACAACTTCCGTCACTTTCCAGGGGGAAAAATTAGAAGTAGTTGATAGCTTCCGTTATCTAGGTGACCAAGTCAGTAGTGGGGGTGGGTGCGCTGAGAGTGTAACTGCTAGAATAAGAATAGCCTGGGCAAAGTTTAGGGAGCTCTTACCTCTGCTGGTGACTAAAGGCCTCTCGCTCAGAGTAAAGGGCAGACTGTATGATGCATGTATTCGAACTGCCATGCTACATGGCAGTGAAACATGGGCCGTGACTGCTGAGGACATGCGTAAGCTCATGAGGAATGAAGCCAGTATGCTCCGATGGATGTGTAATGTCAGTGTACTTACTCGACAGAGTGTTAGTTCCCTAAGAGAAATGTTGTATCTAAGAAGCATCAGTTGTTACGTGCAAGAGAGACGATTGCGATGGTATGGTCATGTGGCGAGAATGGATGAAGATAGGTGTGTGAGAAAGTGCCAATCCCTAGCAGTTGAGGGAACCCGTGGAAGAGGTAGACCCAGGAAAACCTGGGACGAGGTGGTGAAGCACGACCTTCGAACGTTAGGTCTCACCATGGAAATGACCAGAGACCGAGACCTATGGAAGTATGCTGTGCGTGAGAAGACCCGGCAAGACTAGTGAAGCCATAACCCGTGGCCCCTACCTGGGACTTAGTCAGTCCGCCTGTGCATACCTTCCTGCTTGTGACACTTGTGAAGACCTGTTGAGGCAAATCAAATCAAAGTCAAATCGAATCAAGTCAAACCAAATCAAAATAGATGAACATCAATGGAATTTGTATCCTTGTGGTACCAGTGCCGGTGGCACATAAAAACACCATCCGAGCATGGCCGTCTGCCAGCCTCGTCTGGCACCTGTGTCGGTGGCATATAAAAACACCATCCAAGCGTGGCCGTCTGCCAGCCTCGTCTGGCACCTGTGTCGGTGGCACATAAAAACACCATCCGAGCGTGGCCGTTCGCCAGCCTCGTCTGGCACCTGTGTCGGTGGCACATAAAATCACCCACTACACTCTCGGAGTGGTTGGCGTTAGGAAGGGCATCCAGCTGTAGAAACACTGCCAGATCTGACTGGCCTGGTGTAGCCTTCGGGCTCCCCAGACCCCAGTTGAACCGTCCAACCCATGCTAGCATGGAAAGCGGACGTTAAACGATGATGATGATGATGATATATATATATATATATATATATATATATATATATATATATATATATAATAGCTCCAAAGACAACCAGTCTGTGTAGCCTCAACATTAACTTTTACAAAAATTCTCAATGACCATTGATGAAAAACACAGAAGAGCAAATTTCTGATAAATCTGGTTCTACAGAGCCATTAGTGGTGGTCAGTGAGATGAGAAAACTATAACGAATAGCAAAAAGCTGAGGACAAAACCAAGATGTATACCTGCTTGTATAATAATTTCTTCACTGAGCTTGTTTCCAAGCCCAACCTTGCTTATATCTTCTTACATGGCTTGCACAACTCACATAAACAATTCATATACACTTAGTTTATGGAATGCCTATAAACTAAGTGTATATAGGAATGCCTACAAATTAAGTATATATATATAGAACAAGCAACCATAACAAAGGTATTCTTGAGATTAACACATAACAAAAGTCAACTAGTTGATTCCTTGCTAAGAAATTGTAGGTGTCTCACTGAATCTAATAGAAACAAAATTAAAACAACTAAAAATGGAAATCTGAGGAAAAGCCAATAAATTAATTAATGAAGGCTTGCTTGTCTCATTAGCCAAAAGAAAGGGTTAGAAATGTTTAAGTGTTTACACATACCTTTTGTTCTCAGTTGTACAGAAAAATCATTTGTTGTACTGATTCGCACACAAGTTGAATTAAAAGGACGCAAAGAAATTTCTTTGTTTTGAAACAATTTGTTACGTATTATGTTGAAACTAAATGAAGAGGCACTTGCTTCAGTTTCCAAAGCATTATCACCATAACTCACTGAATACTCATCGTTGATATTCAATTTCAACTAAACATAAAAAAAAGAAAGAAGGGAAAGAAACTCATCAGTTATATAACTTTTGAATATTTGAAACATTTATGTGATTTAAATAGAAAAAAGATAATTGGTAACAGTTTCCATCAGATGAACACCATAATATTAAGGTGGGGAAGAAAATAGTAAAATTCCCAGAAGATCTGAGGTAAGTAGAATGAAGTATCTTGCCAAAAGAAAGCAAAACTGCTGCATTGAAATATAATTTACAATATGAGATGGAAAACTAACACCTGATCTTTGGACTGGTAAAAATTTTCTCTCTCTCTCTCTCTCTCTCATATATTATCATCACTGTCATCATTTAATGACTATTTTCCAAGCTGGTATGGTCTGGGCGGCTTGACAGGAGCTGGTTACAGCTTCCTAATACCAACCACTTTACAGAATGTACTGGGCGCTTTTAACATAACACCAGCACTGGTGCTTTTTACACACATACACATGTATAATATATATGTATGTGTATATATATATATGTGTGTGTGTGTGTGAAGAAGCAAAAGATGCAGTTAGAAGAGGAGTTGTAGTTTGGATTCTTAGGGTAGAGTGGGTGAAAAGTGTGTTGTTACATGTGGGTGGGACATAACTCTTCTACCACTCAGTTTTGTGGACAGGTCTTCTCTAGAGCCTCATATTGCCAAACATCTTGGTCCACTGTCATTTCCTCCATGAGTCCCAACATCCTAAAATCAGTCCTCACCACTTCATCCCATGTCTTTCTGGGTCTCCCTCTTCCACAAGTACCATCCACTTTCAGTGACAGGCACTTCTGTATACAGCTGTCTTTACTCATATGCACCACATGTCCAAACCAATGCAGTCTCCTCTCCTGCATACCACATTTAATCTCTCTTACACCTACCTTTTCTCTCAACACAGTTGTGCTTTGCTGGTCATGCACACTGACATTGCAAATCCAACAGAGCATACTACCTTCATTCCTCTCCAACCTATGCATGTCCTTCACAGTCAGTGCCCATGTCTCACTACCATGTAACATAGCCATTCTCACTCAAGCATCATACAATCTCCCTTTCACTTTGAGAGAGAGAGTCCTTTTGCTGCTAACAGAGGCAGTAGTTCTCTGAACTTCCTCCACCTATTCTTATTCTAGAAACAATACTGACTAATTTGGTCACCTAAATAGCAGAAACTATCTACTACCTCAAGAGAGCCTCCTGGACATTTGAGACAGTTTAAGTCTCTCATGCTCTTAGTACTTACTGTTCCTGTGCACCTGTCACACTCGAAAGCAACCTTATCTGATATCCTTCTCACAATTCAATTGCATCACTTATGTATCCATAGCTTACATTTGGTGCAGCAAATGGAATTACATCTCACTCCTTTCCTACATATTGAACAGGGCCATTTGCCAACTGGAATGAGTCTTATCTCCTTTCTCTCTAACAACAACTTAGTTAACTTTAAGGCCCTTTGATTCCAGGTTTTGCTTCTAAACCCGGAACTTCTCCAATTCTGCTTCAGAGTCTTTTCAAGTCTATTCTGCTTCAATTCTATTCAAGTCCAACTCTCACTTTACTGTACATGGCCTGAACGGCTCTAATAAGCCACTCCTAGCTTCCTTAGAGACCACCAAATAAGAGAGTGAGGGACCCTGACAAAAGCTTTCTCCAGGTCAATGAAGGCTAAGTACAATGGCTTACTTGTACCTTTCCTTTCTTTGGGATATATAAACAAGATCCAATGATATGTACCATTGGATATATCCTAAGATATACCAGTCATTCAACTGGTAAACCAAACTGCTTTTCAAAAATTGATCTGTACTCAATCAAAGGGAATCAATATTTATTATCATTGTTTAGGTGAGTATTGTGGTACAGTTGGTTGAACAACAGAATGCTAGTCTGTAATTATTTTTTAAAGTTTTACATCAGTTTTTCATGCTAGCATGGATTGGACAGGTTGTCACAGTATTATTATTTCTTATTGAGAGCTGCTACTCCCATAAACTGGTGCTCATACTGGAAAGAATGGACAGTTACTGGTAAGAAAAGACCTAAACAGCGATGACTCATCCAACCAATACCAGCATGGAAAGCAAATGTAAACTAATGATGATGATGAGACCTAGGCACAGGTAAACTCTGATTTATGCAGTCATATTAATGAAGGCATTCCAGCCATGACACCTGGCCTTGTTTGCAATCAGAGTGTATCTAAAACTTCATTCAAAGTGCCCTATTGTATAAGATGGCAGAGTGAGATTTGAGCCAGTAAAATAACTACTGAATTGTCAGAAAAGAGGTGATAGTAAAGAAGATCAACTTACCATTGGTGACATCCAGAGTTTATAAATATTTCGCTTTTCTCCAGGATAACAAAATATCCAAGTCTTCTCTGCGTCTGCATATTCATTTTGGATGGAAATAAAAGGCTTTGTGGAGTCTATTATAGTACCTAGAATACAATGAGTAAGATTTGATAATTTTAATATACGATTGTATATGCAATCTATATACCATCATCATTTTCACATCTACTTTTCTTTGCTTGCATGGGTCAGACAAAACTCAGATGAGGTAGAGTTTTCTATGGTCTGATACTCTCCCTGTAATCAAGCCTCACCTTCTAGGTATACCATTTTTATGAATGGAGATGCTTCGTTTACAATCAGAAAGCACATGTCTAGACAAAGGGAATATACAGTTATACATGCACACACATACACATATGATAATGGGTTTCTTCCAGTTTCTGCCCACTAAATTTCACTCACAAAGTATTGGTCAGCCTACAGTAGAGGACCCCAACTAACAGCATCCACACAAATAATCAGCTAACTCTGCACTTTTGAAGACAAATAATTCCCTTACTTGAAAACTTGGAAGAGCATCAAGCAGTAAACAATACCTCAATAATATTCTTTTGTTTAACTATGCTAATATGGAAATATGGACAGAAAGTGAACAAACAAAACAATCCCTGAATACTACACCCCACTCAGTTGAGGGATTGTCATACAGGTACTTGGTGACCTCGCCAGTGCTGGTGTTGCAAAAAAAAAGTGCACCCAGTACACTCTATGAGGTGGCTGGCAAGAGGAAGAGCATCCAGCTGTAGAAACCATGCCATAGAAGACACTGGAGTATGGCACAGCACTCTGACTTGCCAGTTCCTGTTAAACCATGCAACCCACACCAGCATGGAAAAAAGGATGTTAAATGATGATGAATAACAATTCCA
The DNA here is from genome assembly GCF_006345805.1 of Octopus sinensis. Classification (NCBI taxonomy): domain Eukaryota; kingdom Metazoa; phylum Mollusca; class Cephalopoda; order Octopoda; family Octopodidae; genus Octopus; species Octopus sinensis. The sequence goes on along the minus strand of NC_043002.1, from coordinate 25,299,251 downwards.
TGAATGAAAAAACCACATTAACAATTTAAAAATACATAAAAATTGTTTATTTACTTTTATTCCAATCAAAACGTTCAACCCATCTAAGTGTGGAGTGGACATAAAAATGATAACATTATTATTATTATTACTATCAAAGCGGTGAGCTGGTAGAATCGTTAGCACACCAGCTGAAATGCTTAGTGGTATTTCACCCATCACTACATCATCATCGTTTAACGTCCGTTTTCCATGCTAGCATGGGTTGGACGGTTCAACTTGGGTCTGGGAAGCCAGAAGGCTGCACCAGGCTCCAGTCTGATCTGGCAGTGTTTCTACAGCTGGATGCCCTTCCTAACGCCAACCACTCTGTAAGTGTAGTGGGTGCTTTTTACATGCCAGGCGAGGCTGGCAATGGCCACAATTGGTTGGTGCTCTTTACGTGCCACCGGCACAGAAGCCAGTCAAGGCAGCGAGTTCAAATTCTGCCGAGGTCGACTTTGCCTTTCATCCTTTCAGGGTTGATAAATTGAGTACCAGTGAAACACTGAGGTCAATGTAATTGACTAGTCTCCTCCTACAAAATTTCAAGGCCTTGTACCTTCAGCAGAAAGGATTATTATTACTACCATTATTATAATTATTATCAATAAGGCGGTGAGCTGGTAGAATCGTTAACATGTTGGATGAAATACTTAGCAGTATTTTGCCCGTCGCTACATTCTAAGTTCAAATTCTGCCGAGGTTGACTTTGCCTTTCATCCTTTCAGGGTTGATAAATTAAGTACCAGTGAAACACTGGGGTTGATGTAATCAACTAGTCCCCTCCCACAAAATTTCAGGCCTTGTGCCTTTAGTAGAAAGGATTATTATCATCATTATTCAGTAATTGAATAGTTTCTGCTATTTTAGACATGAGTCTGCTTGACCTGCTAGAAATCATAGTCAAATCTCCCTATAAACACACCTCTACTCTTAAAAACAACAACAACAATCTAAACAATACAATAAAATCACACCCCTAGCCTAACACAAATAATTCTTAAATACACCCCAAAACATCCTGTGTTGAAAGAGCTGGTTGCATCAGGGCATCAAAAATAAAAATCTTTCTTGGACTGCCAAACAAAATATCCACAACAGTTTTGATAAAATGAAAGTGACACACTATAATATAAAGTCACCGGCAGGTTAAGGTCCATCAATGGCCCGATCCTAATGTGCAAAGCCAACACCATAGCTCAAGCTGCTGGACATGATTTTAAGGCAGTCGAAGGTTGGTTTCACCATTGGCAAAAAAGACATGGAATCTCTTTTATGATTCTAAAAAGTAAGCGTTGTAGTTTACTAGTTCACATTTTTCTCTTCAGAGAACACAAACTAAACATTTCATACTTTGCAGCTGAAGCTGATGTCAATGGCACCCATCAATTTCATGAGACAACCATGCAGCTTCTGTGGAAATCATATCAGCCACAGGACATCTACAATGTCAATGAAACTGGGATCTACTTTCGTGCATCACCAGGAAATACGTATGTCAACAAGAGTTGCAAGAAAACTGTGAGGGACTTTAAGATGGCAAAGGACCATGTGACCTTGATAGTGACCTGCAACATGAATGGAGGCAAAGAAGACTTGTTCTTAATCAGAAAGATGCTTCAAAAATATCAAAACGCTTCTGATTCAGTACGACTTTTCAACCAATGTTTGGATGACAGAAAAAATCTATGGAAGATGGACTCAGATCTTAGGATTGTCATTCGCAGAAATCTGGAAGACAAGTGGTGGTCCTACTTGACAATTGCTCTTCTCATATAGTCATCAATGATCTCAAGGACATCACTTCAAAATTTCTTCCTCCTAACACAACATCAGTGCTGCAGTCCTGTGAAATGGGGATAATCAAGACCTTGTAAGCCTACTTCAGACATGAAATGCATAAGAAGATCATTGAGGTTATGGAAGACACTGCACGTGACATTTTTGCCCAAGAATTTTGCAAAGTGGATCACCATTTTGGATGCCATGTACATGTTAAGCGTAGCTTGGAAGAAAGTCTCTAGCCAGACAATCAAACACTGTTGGATCAAAGCTGGTTTTGTTTTGGCCAAAGAATCAAAAGAAGCCATAAATGGTAACGAAGATTTGATCCTGCCTTCACTGCCTACTGGACTGACCAAAGAGCAATTCGAGAACTGGTTGTCTGTAGATGAGGGTGCTGTTGTTGTCCCAGAGATCAACACTGAAGAAGAAAAACTAGACAAGATCATTCATGACATTTGGTAAACAGAGAAGGAAACCAAAGGAGATGAAGATGGCGATTCTGACGTTGGTGTTGAACAGGGATAATTTTCTGAAATAGTGTTCTGAATATGTTATAGTTTTTACTTCATTTAGAGGTCTTTTGCTGCTTGGAAATTTCCAGATTTTACATACACACATGAAACAGGTGAGAACAAATATGCAAGGCTTATTTTCTTCAAGTTTAAAATGAGACATTGCTGGTATGATTTCGTTCTATCTAAACTCCACAACCCACGGAAATACCTGAAATGAAATGTTTTGATTTTGTCGAGTTATATCGAAAGAATGCCCCAAAAAAATGACGCCGACATCCTACACATTTACCAGAATTTGGGGGTATGCCTTTATCTTATTTGGAATAGAACAGCTGTATGTATGTACACATCGACAAGAAAGACAATAAACACACAGTAACATAGAATAATACACTCGTAAAACAAAAAATTAGAATGCGGAATGAGTTGTTTTCATGTTTCGGATGGGTCCCAGATAAAAAAAAAAATCTCTCTCTCTTTAAAACAATCCGTCCGAAACTTCAGCACTAGTCGGCAAATAATGTTAATTTTTACAAATATAAAATATATGCGTAAATTATTCCTATCAATTTTCAAAAACTGGTTATTCTGGTAAATATAAAGACCTTCACTCGGGAACAAAAAAAAATAAATAAATAAATAAACCAGCCTGGAAGGGGGGGGGTGACCAGGCCGGATTTTTTTTTTTGTTCCCGGGTGAAGGTCTTTATATTGACCGTTATTCCTTATCAATTTCCAAAAGTTGTTGTCTATGTACATAGACGTTGGCATCCAATATAAAAATAGAAGTGACCACATAGAAATAAAATGCTGCATTTTTCATTCAATTTACAAATACATAGTTATATCTGTTAAGTTTAATTAACTGACTTAGTTTCATTTTATTCTCTACTTTATAAATAAAACATCACACAATTTTTGTAGACATTACAGAATACCTCATATATAGTGAAAATGTCATTACTTAATGAAGGAAATTCTGATTTCTAAGATTAATTAAACTAATTTAATTATCATTTAATTAACAATAAAACGGTACACCTTAGAATTTCGATAGATATTCAAGAATTCTATATGCGTTGTGTAATTAAGTAGGGAGCCTGTGACTGCTGAGATTAATTAACCTGACTTAATTATCATTTTATAGTATGTTTTATAAACAATAAAGTGAAGTTATCACATCTGTACGTAAAATAAACGAACTCCAGTGCACAACGGAGAAACATGTTGGAATGGTTTTATGGTTTATAAATTATAAACAGTGATCAATTTTAATTAGTTTTAATAATCACAGGCTCCCTCAATTGTTTATAGAATTTTATATACACTACATTGTCTGGAAATTCCCGAATGACTACAAAAATTCTAAGAGTTGTTTCAAAGAAGAATAAAATATACTACAGAACCGCAATTAATTCAATTTAATTAATCTTAAAAGTCACTCAAGTAATATTATTGATTTATTATTTGTAAATTGGGTGAAGGATGTAGTATGTTGCTTCTGTGTGGTCCTCTTCGTTTTGTACCGGAGGTCATTGTTTACGTTAGATTCAAAAAGTTTAACGACAAAAGTTGTAAAAAGGAAAATGCGTTATAAAAAATCTTACAATCTGTAACGTCGGCACAAAGATTCTGCGAAGGAAGACAAGCAACACCGTTACGAGATGGAATAAGATGAAGAATAAGCAAGAGAAGGATCACATCCATAATTGCAGATGTTAAACCTGAGATGTTCAATCAGTATTATTACAAAATATTCGCCGCTTAAGTTTAGGAAACCCGCTCGACGCCATGTTGAGTGACTCTGATATCTGTCGACCGTTTCTTTCTTTCTTTCTTTCTTTTTTTTTTTCTTTCTTTTTAATTACGCCTTGTTTACAAATGAAAACAATACGCGGTGCTCCAGCGTGGCCGCAGTCAAATGACTGAAACAAATAAAAGTATAATAATAGTAGTAAATTTAGTAATTATTCAGTTTGGTTAGATTTTAAAAAATAAATAAAAATTAAGGGGGGGATGTTAGAGGAATCGTGGACTATCATTCAATTAGGAAAAGCTGGAGACATTCTTCAGTGGTTGGCACGGCATCGACTAATTATATGTATACATGTGAAAATTGTAATTCACCATGTGGCTTTACTACACGGGGTGGCGTTACTGTTGGAATACAATAATTTTATTATTATTATTATTATTATTATTATAATAATAATAATAATAATAATAATAATAATAATAATAATATTATGGCACTGCAAGTGTTGTAAAAGGAACAAATCTGTTGGTGAATCCAACCAAACTGAACAATTACCAATAAATTTAATCATTACATAGGAAGAGAAACTACACTAGTAATACAAATAGTTATTGAATCATCATCATCATTTAACGTCCGTATTCCAAGCTGGCATGGGTTTGACGAGAGCTGACCAGATGAAGGGCTGTTCAGACTCCATGTCTTTTTTGGCATGGTTTCTACGGTTAGATGCCCTTCCTAACGCCAATCACTTTACAGAGTGTGCTGGGTGCTTTTACGCAGCACTGATACGACTGCTTTTTACGTGGCACCAGCACCTATGTTTGCTGCGTAATTCCTTCCTAATCACAGACTTATATAGTTCAATATTAACAGTGTAAATGTTACTTGTTTTGTCTGCTGGTACAAGTATCAGGAGCATTCTTGAAGTCTATACATATACATTTATACATATGCATATACATCTATATACATACATACATATCATCATCATCGTTTAACGTCCGCTTTCCATGCTAGCATGGGTTGGACGGTTCAACTGGGGTCTGGGAAGCCAGGAGGCTGCACCAGGCTCAGCCTGATCTGGCAGTGTTTCTACAGCTGGATGCCCTTCCTAACACCAACCACTCCGTAAGTGTAGTGGGTGCTTTTTACGTGCCAGGTGAGGCTGGCAACGGCCACAATCATATGTTGCTTTTTACGTGCCATCGGCACGGGGGCCAGTCAGGGCAGGGCTGGCAACGGCCACGTTTGGATGGTTCTTTTATGTGCCACCGGCACTGGTATTACAACTACAATTTCCATTGATTTTTGAGTGATTTCGATTTCGATTCTGATTTCACTTGCCCCAACAGGTCTTCGCAAGCAGAGTTTTGTATCTCAAGAAGGAAAGGTATGCATAAATGGGCTGGCTACATCCCAGGTAGAGGCCACGGGTTATGGCCTCACTTGTCCTGCCGGGTCTTCTCATGCACAGCATACTTCCAAAGGTCTCAGTCACTAGTCATTGCTTCAGTGAGACCTAATGTTCGAAGGTCGTGCTTCACCACCTCGTCCCAGGTTTTCCTGGGTCTACCTCTTCCACAGGTTCCCTCAACCACTAGGGTGTTCGTACACATGCGTCATACAGTCTGCCTTTTACTCTGAGCAAGAGGCCTTTTGTCACCAGCAGAGGTAAGAGCTCTCTGAACTTTGCCCAGGCTATTCTTACTCTAGCAGTTACACTTTCAGCACACCTAGGTAACAGAAGCTATCAACTACTTCCTTGGTGGACCCCTACCTCTACCCGAAATTCTTCACTGTATTCATTGCCAACCCTCACCTTACTAACAGCGTCCCTGTACATGGCTCGCACAGCTCTCACTAACCATTCATCTATCCCTAGTTTCCTCATTAACCACCAGATAAGGGATCGAGGGACCCTGTCAAAGGCTTCCTCCATGTCAATGAAAGCCAGATACAGAGGTTTATCTTTGGCTAGGTATTTGTCCTGCAACTGTCTTACCAGGAATATAGCATCAGTGGTGCTTTTCCCTGGCATGAACCCAAACTGCATCTCATCTAAACTGACTCTTTCTCTAATTAGTTGGGCTATGACCCTCTCCATGACCTTCATTACCTGATCCAGCAACTTGATAGCTCTGTAATTATTTGTATCTAAGGCGTCACCTTTACCTTTGTAGCAGTTGACTATGGTGCTGCTACACCAGCTCGTGTATCACCTGGTTAACTATACGGGTGACTATGCTATAGCCGACACTGCCAGATATTTTGAGCATCTCTGCAGTGATTCCTGATGGGCCGGGGGCTTTCCCAGCCTTCATACTCTTGATTGCTTTAACCACCAAAGTACTGTCAATTCAGATAGCTGGTCCCTCTGTTGGGTCAACATTCGGCAAACTCTCTTTCTCCCATTCATTCTCTTTATTAAGCAACCTTTCATAGTGACGTCTCCAAACCTCTCTCTTTCCAGCCTCGTTTAGTGCAAGTGAACCATCTTCCATGCGAACACACTTCTCTCCTACCACATCACAATTCTCTCTCACACACTGTCTTGCAACATGAAATACTTCAAGTCTTTGGTCCTCATGGCGCAGAACATTGGCAAATTTTTTCTTATCTGCTTCCCTTCTGGCAGTCTGATACAATTCCCTGCTACCTCCATTCTTCCAGTCCCTCCAAGACTGTTTCTTTTGTCTAATAGCCCAGTCAACCACATTGTTCCACCACCACGTTACCTTGGGTCGAGATGGCACTTTGCACCATCCACAGATCTGGTCAGTGGCTCTCAGCAGGTTGTCCTGTAGAAACCTCCAGTTGTCTTCCAAATATATATATATATATATACACACACACATACATACATATTGTGTGTGAGTGTGTGTATGCATGTATATATGTGAGATAATAGTTTCAGTGTTAAAACTGAAAGTAAATGATATTACAATTGAGATGTTATTGTTTCACTTTTGACACGTAATACTGAAATAGTGTAAGAGATAAGAGATTGCTCTGGACTCGCACTTGGCAAGAAGTTGAAAATTATTTTGGCCCATGACACTGCATGGACCCTAAGTAAGGCATGAGTAAAATTTGAATGAAATTAGTTGGGTAGTTCTCTAGTATTAGTGATCACACACTTTCACAGCTTTATATATATATAGATATATAGCTGTTACACCCCTCCCAGGTGACAAATGGAATAACTTAGTCACTATAAGTAAAGAGAAGTACATGAAATATGAGAGTACGTAGTAGGTGGTCAAAGTAATAATCCAGCATTAAATGGATTATAACAGTGGCAATGAGGATTTAAACAACTCACAAGGAATTAATAAACTCAATGAGGATAAACCAATTCATGTGGGGCTAATAGAAACTCAAAGAGGAGTTAACAACCTCACAAAAGTTTTTGTTATGCAAATTTCACGAAAAAAAATTGTAGAATTATGGAAAAGTTGTTGGCCAGTTTGTTTGAGTTGCAAAAATAGCAACAACAACTGAAAGAAGAACAGCAGCAGCTACAACTGCAATAATAACACCAACAACAACAAAAGCAGCAGACACAACTGTTAAAGCAACAACAATAAATAATATTACAGCAATAAATGTTGCAATTATTGAAGTCGTCATGAATGATACAGTAATTATGTACTCTCAAGAAAACCTTTGAGCATAAACTTTAATGACACAATAGAGATATTGTGTAAAATTTTCAGTGAAAAAAGTTCATTGTTTAATACAAGTTGGTAGTGTCTGAACATAGAGAAAAACAATGATGAGGACACATCACATATACTGGTAGAGTTAACAGAGAATGTGAAAAGTTTAAGCTGAACGAATTAATGCTACATATGTTCAAATGCCTGATTTTTACACAGGGACTTACTTCTGAAAAGGACACAGAAGTTAGAACTAGAATTCTCACAAAGCTGGAGCAAAACCAGGATGTAACCCTACAGCAAGTGTCAGAAGAATGTGAAAGGATAGTCAAATTAAGAAACGACACAGAGGAAATCGAACATAAAGATTGTTTCCAAGTAAAACAAGTGTGAAATAGTTAGAACAGAGATAAAGTGCTTTCTAAAAAACATGACAAAAATTAGGAAATAAACCCATGTTTTGTATGTGGAGGTATACACCTGAGGAAAAATTGTCCATTTAAAAAAGTGGAGTGCTTTCATTGTGGAGACATAAAAATACACTGTAGAATGAAGATGACAAAATTGTCTATAAAAAGAGAATGTGATGATTTTATGATGAGAGGAATGGACTTATAGTTGTAAGAGTATGGTAGTGGATAAAAATGTTATATTAGAGTATAATGAAGACATTGTAAGTGAGATGGGTCAAAAGCTTTGATCCATTCCATTACTGACTGAAGACAAAAAACAGTTTAAAAAGCGTTTAAAGTTTTTATTCTGTAAAGAGTGTTCAAGTCTATGACAAGATAGAAAATAGGGACAATCAAAACTTGAAAGTTTAAAGACTGAAATCCAGAATTTGAAAATATTAGCTAAAGGTCTGTGTGTCAACAATATTCTAATTTTGGAAAGTATCCCCAAACCAGGATTCTGGTTTTGGGATACTTTCCCCACAAAATTTTATACATCTATTGATCTATGAATTTTTGCAGGCCTCAGTAAATTTAGTTGCTATGAAAAGTGGAAAAAAATATATTTTGTAATAAGGATTTTGAAGACTCATTTTTGTAGTTTGAAAATTGGATGAAATACCTTGTGGTATTTATTTTGGTTTCTTATATTCTGTGTTCAAATCCCACTGATGTTAACTTTGCCTTTCATCCTCTTGGAGTTGATAAATATAGTACTAATCTAGAGTTGTGGACTGCTAAAAATGTAAGAATGTCAGGCAAGGTACCTTGCATTTATTCCAACTGCTTGCATTCTGAGTTCAGATCCTGTTGTGGCTATTTGTGTTACAGACTAAATCTATCATCTTGTTTAACATCAACACCTGTACTTTGAGTGAATTTAACAGGGTCCACTCAGTTGCATGCATTCAGGCCATGATTCTGATTTCAGGATACCTTCTTCTCTCTGTCTTACTAGTCTTGGAGGCCTTTAAGGGGTCATAGGCACTACATTTTCTTCCTGACTAAATGATAGAAATAACAAAACTGCAAAGTTTTCCACTCCTCACAGTAATTAAACATACTGACACCTAGAAACTCACTTGGATTTATTGTAAAAAATTTAACACTGGTGATAAGGAAACATGTTTGGTTGTAAAAAAATAAATAAAACTACTTTTTGTTGTCAAAAAGCAATAAATATCAATTGATGTTTCCTTATTCCTTTTCTTTTAGAGGTTTCTGTGTTTCTTGGAACAATTCATAGAGTTGACCAAGTTGTTCTGAACTAAAGCAATCCAAAAAGTCTGAGGACAAATTTTCTCCAATCACTCCAGTGCGATTTTTGTGACTGAGCTGTTTAGCTATAGTCACATAATATTTCTGTAAAATAAAGAAAAGTAAACAATCATTAATCAAGTGTTTTTTTTTCCTGTCTTCATTTTGAGTGTTAATTTTTTATTAGAAGCTCACTGTTTTAGTTTAAAGCTTAACTATTTATTTTCCCTGAGTAATCAGTCCTACAATTCCAGGTATTCTTGTGATGTTACATCATTTTGTTGTTTATCACTCAGACTATTTATGCTTCTCCGTTATCTCGGATTTGACATGTAGTGGTAAGAGAAAGCTTTGATGAGGAAGTCTATCAAAACTGAAACAGGTTTACAGTTGTCGTACTTACAATGATAAACTCATTCTCCATTACATTTGTGCTCTCATTCTACTTATAATTTAAATTTCAGGGTTGTCTCCCTTGTCCAGAATTTTATCACTAAGCTTAATAGAGTTTTTTCTTTTTACTTTCCTCACTTCTTGTGTAATATTAATCTGTTAGAACTTTTCTGATTCACTACATTAGGTATATTAGCAATCATTAACTTTATAGCTGTTACTTGTTGAGAAGTTCAGTCCCCGAGTGCAGCACCTTGAGCAAGTGTCTTTTATTATAACTCTGGGCGAACTAAAACTTTTGATTGAAATTTAATAACACCTGAAGTGTGTGCATGTGTTAATTTACATTTGTGCTCTATGGAAATCACAAGCTATGAGCAGTGTTGTTGTTGCTTCTCCTGTCAACAAATTATTTACTTGCTTCACACCAGTGTTTCTCAACCGTTTTTTTCTCCAGTGGATCCTTTTGATTCCAATGTTAATTGAATTAATTCTCATAACCATTCGATGCTTAAAAATTCCTATGATATTTTTATAATTAAATATTATTAGGAATTGTATAAAAAAAATTGTTAAAAATATTTTGTGCATTGTAGAAGTATAACTAATTTTATTGCACATTAATTTTAACAAAAAAATCTTACATGAACTTCCAAGGGTCATACAGACCCTTGTTGAGGACCACTGATTTACACCTTCAAAGAGGTATGAAATAAGAGATCTCTTACTTGGAAAAACAGGCAAAGGTTAGTGGTAGGAAGGACAATGCTTCAATAATATATTTTACAAAATAAAGACAAAGTAATAAAAAAAAGGGGAGAAAGAAAAGAAAGGAAAAAAACATCAATGCAGCACCAAGTGCTTCAATGGGTTGCACAACACAAGGTTCAACAGAACTTACTGAAGCAAGCCAGCATTACCACAGGTGATAGTGAGGCTGAGGCATTGGAAAAGTCAAGCACCCTCAGGGGTATCACCTAACTTCTCTGTAAGGCTAGCTGCCAACAATGACAAGAACTTCAGTGTTAGTGGCCCAGTCCCTCCAAATGTCTGAAATACCACATATTGGAAGAGATAGTTTACTGCCACATCCTGATACTTCAGGGTTTTGTTCCATTCAGTTATGGAAGCAGTGACTCTCCCATTTACTGCAGCATCCAGGATGTGAGAGGGAACAAAAGAGTCACAGACTGTAGCATCTCAGATGAAGCACCTACATCTTACCCAGGGTCAGAGGGTGAGACCATCTGATCTCTTCCCATCACTTCTGGATAATCCCACTGGCTCCAGAACTGAGGGGATATTAATCTGAGCTAGGGCTCATTTAATGATTAAGTTTAACTCGGTGTGACAAGTGAAACGACAAGCATTTAAGTGGCATGACAGATTCTGAAGACTTGTGGGATCAAGGGGCCTACCACAGCAACATCTCAGTCCCCCTACAGACGTCAGCTCCCATTCTGAGTCTGATGGAGATGCAGAGCTCATCAAGGCTGAGTAGACAGGGCATCAATTGAGTCCCCCAAGAATTTTGCACAAGAAAAAGTAGGCAACACCTTGAAAATTGATCAAGGAGGGAGTTGAAAGTAACACCTGAACACAGATTGTCCCATACTCTCTATTTCCATCAATCCTCAACTGTAATAGGAACTGACAAACCATGCTCTCTCCACTGTAACAGAGCTTCATCCATCTCCCTGTTGGAATTAGTCCATGTTGGAGAGGAGAGGATGTTGCTTACTGAAGGGAAGCAATAATATATTCGTCTAAACTATGTTAGCAGGAAAATAAACATATAAATTTAAGAACATTTGTAAGATGGGAGAGAAAAATTAGAAGTTTATTCTTCAATAGAATTGGGTGAAGGCATAATTTTTTTTTACCATTAATCAAGAAGGAAGAACAGTCTAGTTTGAGGATATCTTCCAGGGTCTCTGGATTCAGAAGGGCAAGAGAGAAGAAAGTATCCTAAGACTGGAGACCTGGCTCAAACGTTTGCAACAGAGTAGATTACACTAAAGATACCAGAAGATTAGCTCATGATGTTAAACTAGATGACAATCTACTGAAATTCTCTAATTTCTGTTTGATTGCACAGTGTGACAATCTGAACAGAGGTCTTCTAACATAGCTGTGGGTCAACTAAAGTCTTGTGAGGGAAATTTGTTAGGTAAAAACTGCAGAAGTTTGTTGGAGGGTCTGTTGCATTCTTGGATGGTAGATTTAATTCATTAGCTGTTTTAACATTACCATCTTGTACTTGGGTACTTTCAATGGAGTCTTCTCTGTTGTAAGTATTTGAGCCAGGTCTCCAGTTTGAAATTAACTTTATCCGTCTTGAGGGCCCAAGCCCTTCCTTCCCCAACAAAGCCATGAAAAAAACATTTCCCTTTACTTTCATGCCATCATTACTTTGTAATAATAATAATGAAATTATTGTATACAGTGCTCAGGTGCACTATGTACATAACGGGTGTTTTTATTTATGTAGATAATGGCTTAATTTTTCTGAGTTAAGCAACAATAATTATAAATATCTAAATACCATGAATTTATTCAGAGTAGTTGTACCTCATATGATTTTTTTTTCACACTTCATAGACCTGAAATTACCATTCTAGCTTTTTTTTTCTCCCCAATTTTTTTTTTCCCTTTTCTTATCAGTACAGGTAACACTACCCAATTTTTTGTGGGGGTGAAACTTTTCTTCAGTGTCAAAACTCCGTAATTCTATGTTTCTACGCACCCCGTTCAGTTGTCTTTGCCCGTGTAATAACAAACATACACGCATACAAGAATAAAAGGACCCTACCGTCCATTCATGCATAAAGATATCTGTTTGCTTGGTGTCTGAAGTTTTGTTACGGCGAAACTCATCTTTAACATATTGGTCTCCGATTGCTCTGTAATGAATGGGAAGGCCCAGATGGATTTTCAAAATAGCTTTATACAAGGCTTTTACACGTCTCACATGTCCTGAATTACTCGCCATAGTAAACAGTTATTATTCCGCTTAATTTTATATTATCATTAGTACAATTATCACAGATCATTAAAAAGCAACATTAGATACTAAGGAAATAGTTCCTAGCTTAGAGATTTCTGTTCTGAAGTCAATTCAAGCTAGGGATGAAGTTTGCTTCCATTCTTCAAAGGACGGTGAAGTTCAATTCATGAACTGGCATCAGTTATTGGTTCCCTTACAAAATTTCCTTTGTGCCCAAACAATAAAGCATTACTATTGTGGTCGTTGTTAATATTAGATGACCACGCAAAATCTTTGCTGTGTTACAACCACGTGGGACAAGGTCATCGAGGGTCAAATTGACGTTTCGTTTATTTATTATGAAACGTACGTCAATCACGTGACCTCCAAATAATAACAGCTGTACCTTTGTGAGCTAGCAGCTTAATTTTCTTTTTTCTTCTTATTTCATATTGTTTTCTGCAATGTATTTTGCTTTACCATAAAATAATTTAGAATATTTAGTAACAACTTTTATTAGTAAAATAACCAATTCTTAATAGAAGTTGTTTTTTTAGTTTTCAAAGCCTTTATTTTTTTATAACAAAATATAATAAAGTTTTCGCTATTTTAATGTTTATATAGATATAAAATCTGTACACCGTTTATTATGTGCATAATTTGTAGTATATATTTGGCTTGAAATGCTAAATTTTATATTTCGTTATTAGTGTATAGCTAGCTCTGTATATTAAATAAGAGGTGGGGAGTGACGTCATCTTGTGAGTAATGTCTTCCTGTAGACGAGACGTCTGTGGTGGGTATTGAGAAATTATCTTCACTGATATCCTCACAGATTGACGGACAAAGATGTCTGACCGAAAAGCGGAGTTAGAACGCAAGAAAGCTCGTCTAGAGCAGATGAGAAAAGAGAGACAAGAAAAGGAGCAACGTCGCAAGATAAAAGATGTAAGCTTTTGATTTGTCATTATTTTTTTAGTCGCGGCTGCGAGGAGATTGGAGCGATTCCGGCTTAAATCCATTTAATTAATGCTGTTGAGATAGACATACTGTATTAAAGCATTGCATTCTGTATTCACAGAAGCCTTTTGACTTTGTAAGACATCAACAATTTCCATGTATGTATGTAAGATTGATGAAGTCTTATAAATCGTCTGTCTTTTAAGCTTCATTATGGAGGTTGCAGCCGTCCGTTTTTCTTCTCAAATACAGTTAATGCTTCGACATTGTCTATCATCCATCAGCAAGAAAAGAGATGAGTGAATGTAATAAATATAAATTGTATATTAGTATTGAATCAATTATTTATATCTTATTGTCTTAGAAAATATGCTTTTCTATGTGTGTGTGTGGGTGAGAATGAAAAGTATTATGGCCGTTCTTCTTTAAAGCTAACGCCTTCTATTTTTGAGTACAGCTCAACTCTTTCATTCTTTAGCATTTTGTGACCATATTTAATATTTATTTTGATGTTAAAGCCTATCGTGATATAAAATTGTGCATATAATGGTATTTGTATGCATATCTTAACATTTTTTTTTAACCCGTTATCGTTGTCAGCTGTTGTCGGCGTTGGGAATGGGTTTGTAAGACATCAACATAATTTATGTTTGTGACAGGTGATGCGGTTGCGAGGCGGAGTTCATGGGGAACTACGTTCGCCACCCGCTTTCGATTCTAAGAGTGCTCCTTTCTTTTATGCCATTTTTGGTAACGCATGATGGTTACTCTCTCCCTTAAAAAAAAAAAAAAAAAAGCTGCACCCTAATGTCAATGTAATAAATAAATAAATAAATAAAAAAGACAACCCATTTTACTAAAGAAAATCGCTGTCTGAAAATTCTTTGGAATATAAACTTTAAATGAAGCAGCGCAAATAAAATTCAGACTATTGATCATATATATATATAGTCATTCGAAATTGATGATTTTTTTTTCTCTTTTGCTATTCCAAGTTTCTCTCTTTTATGCGTTGGCTCAGACATATATTGAGTACAGTTTGTACATTCAGCTTGTATAATATGTATGCATGAATGTAAAGAGGTGGTGTGAAATTGTGCAGTTGACCCGGTCGTGGAAGAGTTGGCGAAAGCTTTTCATATTCCATATAAAATTGAATAATTAATACAATTAAAAAATGCATGAAATACATTTTTGTGCGTTCTCTGATGGCCAAAACGACTCTTTGCTATGTAATTTTATATATAAAGTGCCGGGATCACTTGTAGACGCAAAGGGACCACTAGTTTTGTAGTAACTTTGCGTCCCTGGCAGCCTTTTACTTTTCACCAGTCTATGTTCGATTAAATAGCAACGAATAAGCTATTGATTGACTCCTTCCGTGCCACCTCTCAGTGAGACAAATAAACGAGTTACGACTGACCTTTTACTTGGCTGTCCAACTTGCTCATAATAGCAGCCAAGTCCCCCACCCCCACCCGCAAATCAACCTACTACCTTAAGAGCCAGATTACCTGGATAATGTATTCCGGTGGAGATAAACAATATGTACATCACCCGTTTTCGGCGTAACAAAAACCCCAGCCCTTACCACCGGGTGTACGTATTCTTTACTTTCGTCATGTATTCCTAGATATGCTATAAAAACAAAACAAGATACTGAAATGCTTTTGATTCTGTTAACACTTATATCGATGAGAAAACATTTTAAGTGTCAACAGTTGGCGTTTAAAAATGTCTATATTGTATGTATAATGAAAGCTCTGAAGGAGAAAAGATTTAATATGTATCGATTGCTTTCTTACAGGAAGGTAGATGGTAAGAGAGAGTATATGATTGTGTGTTACTATGTCATATTTGGAACTTCACACTTCTGAATTTAGATGCAGCTCTATATTGACAACGTTGTTATTGGGATTATTTCAGGTAGTAAGGCGTTACAGTAGTGTCCCTCCTGTTTTATTTTCCAGACATATTGTAACTAGGATTACGTTATTCAATTCATTTTTAAAAATCTATTTTGAAAGACGGTATGGTGTGATATGAGGGAGAGTGGACTGTTATTACTAACAAATCGAGTGACCCAGTAGTGTCTCTGTTTGCTTGTTGAATTTAGATCCAGCTGGAAGGATGTCAAAGAAATAAGTACCAGTCATGTGTGTGTGTGTGTGTGTGAAGCTAACATTTTCTACAACGCAACAAGTATTACGAGAGAAATCAATGTGTACTGTTTATGCAGTAACAGTTGGTGCGGCAGATATGGATTTCTGATCACTAGTAAAATACTGCCATGTATTTGGTCAGTTAAATATAACCTTTCCTTTTTAGCAAATAAGATCTATCTCAGTGTTTCTCTTGGAGTGGGTTAGCATAAAAATTGAAAAGAAGTGGCTGGGGTGGACAAATTTTCCCGTTCTTTTGTTTCAGTCATTAGACTGGCTATGTCCAGGTTTAGATAATTACATATTTTTAAGTGTAGTACTTATTCTATCTGTCTCTTTGCAGACTGCTTAGTTGTCAATCAGTGAGACAAATATTAAGATGTACATATATATACATGCATATCTACTCACACATAGACGGTGAGCTTTTGCACAGGTTCTGTCTATCTTCCAAATTCACTCATAAGACATTGATTGGCCCTGAGATATAACAGAAGACACATGTGATTGCAAAATGAACTTCTTAACCACACATCTATTTATATAACACTTTCAATATTGTATTTTCAATTTTTGAAACATTTCTAACATATTGGCAAAAGAATGTAGAATTATCTGGTTGCAAACTGTATTTTTTTTTCTCATTAGGGTGACTTAGGAAGCAAAATAATTCACTATTTAGTTGTGAAAGCCTACTATTAGTCCATTTGAGAACTGCTGATCTATTTGTCATCATCATCATCATCATTTAGCGTCCGTTTTCCATGCTAGCATGGGTTGGACGGTTTAACTGGGGTCTGTGAAGCCGGAAGGCTTCATCAGGCCCAGTCAGGTTTGGCAGTGTTTCTACGGCTGGATGCCCTTCCTAACGCCAACCACTCCGCGAGTGTAGTGGGTGTTTTTTACGTGCCACCTGCACAGGTGCCAGACAGAGCTGGCACAACGGCCACGAACGGATGGTGCTTTTACGTGTCACCGGCACGGGGCCAGCCGAGGCTGGCAACGAACACGAGCGGATGGTGCTTTTACGTACCACCGACACGGGGCCAGACAGAGCTGGCAAACGGCCACGAACGGACGGTGCTTTTACGTGTCACCGGCACGGGGGCCAGCCGAGGCTGGCAACGAACACGAACGGATGGTGCTTTTACGTGTCACCGGCACGGGGGCCAGCCAAGGCTGGCAACGAACACGAGCGGATGGTGCTTTTACGTGTCACCGGCACGTAAAAAGAAAATCAAACAAAATGGAAATAAAACTATTGGAACATAGTCTTCTAAATTTAAGAAATTAATATGTCAGATTTGTCTTTTGTCCTTGTAGAGTTAATAAAGTACCAGTTCAAAACTGGGGTTGATGCAATTGATTAGGCCTTCCTTCCAAATTTCTGACCTTTGCCTCTGTAAGAACTTATTTAAGGGTGATGGATTGGTAGATTGTTAGTGTTGGACAACATGCCGTGTGGTATTTGTTCCAACTCAGTATTCTGAGTTCCACCAAGGTCAACTAATCCTTTCACTCTTTCCAGATTGATGAAGTACCAATCAAGTACTGGAGACTGTATAATTTGACTTCCTCTTAGTCAGGCTTTGTGCTTATGTTAGAAACAGTTATCATTAGTCATTATATTGATCTTGGAATTCAACTGGTACTTATCTGGAAATGGTTAATTATCAGAGTTGAATTGTGATAGGAGTCAATATAATCATAATTAACTGTACTCTCCCACAAAATTTGAAGCAGTCTGCTTATGAAAATAGTTTTGATAAAAAAACAAAAAAAAAAACCCACCATTTTAATGTGAGAAATTATTGGCACTGTTCTTTCAATTAAGTTTTTTGATGGATTTTCTTGTGCCATAATTATAATAAAGTTTAATACTTCTAGTCTTCTCTTCAATAGTAATATCAATACAATAAAGACATTTTTTTTTTTTGCATGTCAAGAGTTCTTTGAACATCCAACATAGTTTCCTTTGTTCCATCAAGTCCTAGATCATCTTTACATCAGCCAACAAGGGAGTCTCTATGTTATAGCTCAGTTTACTGGAAATAGGGAAATTTTCTTCTATCTTAAAGAAAAAAGTTACATTGATAATGTAGTCCTAGATACTTATAGCTAAATAAAAGACAACATTGTCAGAGGTAGATCGTCTTTGATCATAGGTCTGCTTGCTCTGTCTGGGCTGATGTAAGGGCTGCAACAACAGCTAATTTTCTTTTCTACTAGAAAGTGCAGAAAACATAATTAGTATCGGCCATTTCAGCTAAACTAACTTAATACATGTATATTATTATCCTAATCTTCTTTAATCCCAGCTTTACTTTGGTATTATACTCTGTAAGTTAATACACAATTTGTTCATCTCTTGTACATATCTCTTTTATTCAGACAAATTTATTTTTAAAAATATTGATTTGGCAGATGGTGTAGTAAGGTGGTAAGTTCTTAGTGAGCTAAGTATGTAACATAGTTTTAATTCTCATTTGGAACTGTTATATATCCTATACTATTAATACCTTTGAGAGAAGTATGAACTTCACAACATGGTATTTCTTTCTAAAAATCTATAACAAAACATCGTGTTTTAAGACATTGTCATGGTTGGATTTTGCCATTTGTCCTTTTGTAATTAATGAGTACTTGTAATATTCATGTGTCAACTTGATTGATTTAACATCCTCTCTCACAAAAGTGCTCTGGATTGGCAAGATTGTTAGTATTGTACAAAATCCCTTTATTCGGTTGTCTCATTCTGTTTTCAAGTCCTGTTGAAGTTACTTTTTCCTTTCATTTCTCTGGGATCAATAAAGTAATGGAACCAGTCCAGTACTAGGTTCAATGTAATCGACTGTTTCCCTTCCCTCAAAATTTCTGACTGTGTGACTAAACTAGAAATATTTATTAGGAAATTAAGTAGCAAAATTGGTAGAGCATCAGAAGAAATACCTTGTGGTAGTTATGAAAAAGTAAATATCAGTCAAGTTAGTTTTTCTTCACTTGTTGCAGTTCCTTTTACTCTATGACTTAGCATTATTTTGTTGTGATAAAGTCAAAGTGAACTAAGGTAGCTGTTAATGTTTTTATATTTGCTATTATTTGTTGTACTATAATGTTACTGTAATTGAATCATTGTGGCTTATAAAGAAATAATAATATTATCATTGTAATTATCCTTAGTTTATTGTCCATGTTTCCATATGATGAGTCTACACTGTATTTCTCATAAGGTCCAACATTCTAGGACCAGATCAATGGCTTACAATTTGTGTTGTCAAGGTTACAGTGAATATTCCAATTTCTTTCCAAAAGCCAGTCTGAAATTACAAAGAAACCACTGAGTCTTCTCACTTGATTGTTACTAAAAAAGATTTCCATTTACTATGGTTGAAAGCCTCTTTTTCCCATTCCTCTAACTTCAACAATTTTCTCCATTGCTCTCCAAACTACTCCAATCATCAGCAGTTCTTTGACTCTCTCACATCATCTATTAAGGACATCTGTCACAATTTGTCTCACAGTTACTTGAAGCTCCTGACTCAGATACTTCTACATTAACTCTGAAGGCCAAATAGTTTCATATAATGAACTGTTTGCAGCAGTTAGTCCTCTCATCTACTTTTATATCTTTGACTGAGACACTGACTCATCAAGCAGTCATGGTTTCTTCTCTTCAAATCCAGCCTGTATCCCTCCATTACTATCTTTCTCCTTATTGGATCATTTGATCATACTTACTCTTGCAAGTCACGCTACGTCTGCCTCCTCTATATATGAATCCCTCACCCTTTCTTTCTTCAGGTTTACTAGTTGAAACTCTGTCACTTATCTCTTGATAGCAGATGTTTCACTTTTGATTCATTTGAAACAGTTAAGCAAATGACCAATACCATCTTCCTTGGTTTTTTTCTCCACATTCCTCACTGCCCACAAGAATTTCTGTAAACTATTAAGTCTTGGTATTAAATGTTTCATTAATACACTTACAATATTCTTCTTTAATGTGAATACAAATAATTTCTTATTGATATTTAAAATTGTTGTTTAATATCTCTTTGTTTTAGAATGAAGAAGTGAAACCAGGAAAACCCCCACAAGACCTGAGAGCTGAAACTGATGCTTTACTTCAAGACTTGGGTATACCACCAAATGGTTAGTATCGGTAGCAAGATTTTGGGATTTCTGAAGGAAACATTTTTAATTAATTATAAACCAACAAGAAAAATGATTTTTCATTAGATTAGAATCTTATAAAAATTAAAATTTTTGAAGTCTTTGAAAATCTGTAGAAGAGTTTTGATGTATTGAGTAGGGAGATGTCTCATTCACATGATACTAAGAATAATAGAGTAACTTGCTCTTGGTCTTATGAAAGTATGCAGAAATGGCATACATATTATGTATTTAGGAAAGGAAAGTATATGTGTATATATATATATATATATATATATATATATATATATATAATTATATAATATAATTATATATAAAACAATGATCACTATTTGATTGGATATTTGTTTGCTGTATTATCCATTGTGGTGCAATGTCTCTAAGGCAAACACAATTTCCATTTAAATGCTCTTCTATTCTTGATTTTTTTTCACCTCTTATAAGATTGTTTAATTTATATATACAGTATATATAAAATAGCACCAACAGATGTTATACATATATTGAATCAAGAATTCTCATAATAAACCTATCCAAGCATTTAAGGCTGTGCAGAGAAAGCTGACAGCTATAAGAGAATAATGATATAAATATATACAGGAGGTATTTTTATTTTACTGAACATAGCAGCAGAATGTATTGTCAGAAGGGAAAAGACAAGCTGGCGATTAAGCCTTTCATAACCATATTTCTGTTGAAATATGCTGCCTTTCTTTTAGTTAATTTTGTAAAATAATGAATTTATTTAATTATTTTTGGGCATTTGGAACATAAACTAACACGAAATTATAATGGAAGGTTTAATTTAGATAACTTTAAAATGAGGAGCTTGTATCAGGAGCAGTTTCAAGAGGTTGAAATCAAATGGGTTAAGATTACTTACATAAGTTCATTTTTAGATGCATCTAGGTATAGACAAGAATTAATATCTTACACATTTTCCAATTTCCTTTAAAAAAAACAAAACACAAAAAATCCCTAGAAAATATTGAATATTAAATGATGTGAGGGATAGTTGTTTATTAAATTCAGTGTTGCAAAAATAAGCTACTTGTGATGTCTCAAGATTTAATTTTTTACATTAGAATGTGGTGTCTTGGTCTTTATTCTAAATCTATTTTTAATTTCTCTTCTGTATGTTCACTGATAATATAATTATCAAAAATATTTCAATTTTATTCTTAACTTTGCTTATATTTATTACAGATTTGTCCTATTTTTATTATTATTTTTTTATTATATTTTCATTTCTATCCACTCTCATGAAGTTTGGAACAGACTTGGTAACTAATTTAATTCTACAGAACTTCTCCTTTAGCATGCTGTTGGTCTCACCAGATACAACTTTTCTTGGCTCCACAATGCTTAACCATTTAAATTTTTTTTCTTTATTACTGAGAATGAAGTCAAAGTTTGTTATATATTTTTTTACCTTCTAGCACTTTCTTCTGATGTAATACATAACATTGGGAGACCTTTGCTAGAAAATGGGGAATATAGTCGATTCAGGTGGTAGAAAACTGCTTTAGATGCTTTGTGGTAAATCCTTCATTGTTCTGAGTTGAAATACTACCCAGAGCTTGACTTTACTTTTCCTCCTTCCATGATATTCCACTGGGATACAGAAAAGGCTTTGTGCCTAAAGAATCATGTGTATGTTTATGTGTTATATATATAAATATATATATGGCTCAAAAATTATGTTTAATAAAGAAAACAGGAAACTTGACAGAGCCTTGTGGTTCACCAGATCCTCTCAAAACCACCCAATCCATGACAGTAGGGAAAAGGGATGTTAAATGATGATCACTTGTTTGATGTCTGTTTTTCCAATCTAGCATGGGTTGAGATGGGGACTTAGGGGTAGGATTTTACAGCAGATGCTCTTCTTGTCACCAACCTTCACTGGTTTTTTTTTCAATTAAGGGATTTTTTATTCCATAATTATTTGAAGGTGCAGAGCAACAGTTCATAATGCCAACAAGGAATGTAAACATATCATCAGAACTTCAAAATGTAGCATTTGGACACAGCTGTTTGGATGCTGACGACTTGGCATGGTTGACTGGACATCCAACCTGTTTTGGCACTGGAATCAAATACACACACACATGCATGTGCACACAGAAATAAGCTCATACAAATAGAGTGAGAAAAGGGAGAGAAAGTGGGGGCATGTGAGAAGAGAATAAGAGAAGTATTAAAATGTCTGATGCCAAGTAAGTCAGCAACATTAAATAGGTGATGCCAAATGGCTGTGCAAAAATGTCTTGTACCCATGTCAGTGATAAATGAAACTGAGTATTTATGCACAGACTGCTCACATTTACAGACATGTTTAGCTCTCTCTCTCTCTGTCTGTCTGTCTCTCTCTCTGCTGTACTTGCTTTGGACTGCAGGGTGACCTGCTGTGCTTGAGGAGACCTATTGAGTCAAGTACATCAACATCAAAATCAAAATCAAATGGAAATTGTAGTTGTGATACCCGTGCCAGTGGCACGTAAAAAACACCATCTGAACATGGCTGATGCTAGCGCTGCGCTGACTGGCTTCCGTGCCAGTGGCATGTAAAAAACACCAACTGATTGTGGCTGTTGCCAGCCTCCTCTGGCACCTGTGCTGGTGGCATGTAAAAAGCACCCACTACACTCAAAGAGTGGTTGGCGTTAGGAAGGGCATCCAGCTGTAGAAACACTGCCAGATCAGACTGGAGCCTGGTGCAGCCTCCTGGCTTCCCAGACCCCAGTCGAACTGTCCAACCCATGCTAGTATGCAAAACGGACGTTAAACGATATGATGATATATATATATATATATATTTCCAAATACCTTGACTGAATCCTGTCCCCTTTAGTTGCTGCCCTCCCATCCCACATACACGACACTAATCATGCCCTTCGCCTCTTCAATACCTTTTCCTTCCCTCCCGGCCCCTCACACCTCCTCTTACCTTTGATATCAAACCCCTATACACAGTGATTCCCCACAACGATGGTCTCTTGGCCCTCCAATACTTCCTCAACCGTCACCCTGACCCCACACCCAGCACCTCTACCCTTCTTTGTCTGGCAGAGCTTGTCCTCACCCTCAACTGCTTTATGTTCACTGGAGAAACCTACCAACAGTTGTCTGGGGTCGCAGTGGGATTGAGAATGGGCCCCAATTTCGCAAACCTATTTGTTGGTTACATTGAGGCCCAAGTATTCTCCTCCCAATTCTTCGGGCTGACCCCAGAGCTATATGGTTGCTACATAGATGACTGTATAGGTGCTACCTCCCTCTCCTGTGAACAACTCTGTCACTTCATCTCTTTCCTCTCTAACTTCCACCCTTCTCTCCAATTTACTTCTTTCATCTCTAACACCTCAGTTAACTTCCTTGATATCTCTCTTACCATTGACCTCCCCTCCCACTCTCTCACCACCTCTGCCTTCTTCAAACCCACAGATTCTCACCTCTACCTCAACATCTCCTCCTCCCATCCTTTCCACACCAAACGGGCCATCCCCTACTCCTAGTTCCTCTGATGCTTGTGCAGCCGAGACCAGGATTTTGAAACCTAGTCCCAGTATCTTGCCCACCTGTTCATGCATCGAGGATACACACACTCGCACATGTGCACATACATACCTCCCATAAATGCACACAATTACACACACACAGGCATATGCAGCTACACACACATGCACACAATATATACATACAAGTATACACATACATATACACATGCATACACACATGTATGCACACATACCTAACACTCACAACTCCACGCACATGTACCCACACACACATACACATGCACTTGTACATGCACACACAACTACATACACACATGCATACATGTGCAAAAAAAGCACATATACCTCCACACACAACCCTTCGGTCACACACATGTACATACACAAAATACACATACACACACATAAACTCACACGCACACACACACATATACATGCATGCACACACGCACACAAATGATAACCAAACATACCCCCCGCACACAACACACACTCATACATGCACGCACACAATTACACACACATGGACATACGCACATACACACACACAGTAATGCACATTTGCTCCACAGACACAACTCCATGCATACACATACGGCACAATTATTTCACCTCAATTGGACCCGCTCTCTTCAACATTACACCAGGACACGTCAAAACAGAAACTGACCACACAAAATTCAAGAAGTCTTTGGATAAATTCCTTCAAACAGTCCAGGACAAACCACCCACACCCGGATATGTCTCCGCAAACAATAACTCTCTGCTTGAATGGGCCTCGGTGCCCAAATCCTGAATTGAAAGACTTCGCCAGGTGGTGCTATTAAGTTAGACATGGCCTGGGCCAATACTGGCCAAAACCTTTCTAAGTTATATACATACATATATCTACATATATATATATATATATATAAATACATAAATACATATCTATCTATATATATATATATATATATATATATAAAAGTTTAGTACAACTTTTGGGACACTTTATATTTATACTCACACACACACAAAGGGTACATGGTTTCCAATGGTTTCTTACCACTGTTTGTCTGGCAGATAATTGCTATGGTAATTTAATATTTCTGAAGTTATTGTGCAGAAAACAATGCTAGATGTGTTTTTATTATTCTCCCTTATGTGGTATTTTGTTAATATTATTTTAAAAACTATGACTTCATTCCTTTTAAACTTGTTAGATTTCCCTA
Organism: Octopus sinensis; assembly: GCF_006345805.1. Lineage (NCBI taxonomy): Eukaryota > Metazoa > Mollusca > Cephalopoda > Octopoda > Octopodidae > Octopus > Octopus sinensis. Next base: position 25,274,397 of record NC_043002.1, on the reverse strand, counting down.
ATTATAAAATCCTTTATTTAGCTATTGCTCTCATTCCCTGGTGTTGGTTGGTACTATAGATTTGGTAAATATTTGGGTTAATAGTAATGTGTGTGTGTAATGAGAATTTCCACTTATTAGAATAGTGTTCTGAAGGAAGGTTTTTACTGAAAACCTGGTCTTTTAACAACTGATATGTTGGTGAGTCTTTATAACATACTTTAACACTCCATATAACTGTTACAACCTGTGATATGTACATATTACCTTATTCCCTTGCTAAATGTAATACAATAAAAGACTAATGTTGTGGACTATTGTATAGCCTAGAATCTCCTAATGACAGTCAATGTTAGTCAACTATTTGATAATTCCATTTTCACAAATCCTGAAGTAATTTTTTCAGACTAGTAGACTTAGTCTCTTGTTCAAGAATTTCATGCTGTACCTCTCATGAAAGGTTCAATAGATTAGATGATGCAATTTTCCTGGGTCTTGCTGGATGTGATGTATCCCTTCATCCCAAAACACTTCTCCCTGATGGCCTTATCTACTCATCTACTCATTAATGGCCTTTGATCAACCTATTGTAGTTGTTGATGATGTCCTAGAACTCTTAGATAAACTTAGTTGTCCTAATGTTGTTTGACTGGTGAAAATTTTTCCTTCACTTGACCTTGGATGATACATCCCTACCAGATTCTTCCAGCCCCTTCATGAAGGACCCAACCACTTTCAAGAAGCTGGTAGTCTCTGAGTTATTGTAGTTAATAGTTAGATTATGACCATAGTGTAACTTTTTCTTTTTCTCTCTCAGATTGGAATCTACCATGTTGATACTATCAATATGTCAGAAAAAAAAAGGAGGAAATTAAAATTTGGTACTTGCCATATAACACTGTCATCTTCCATTTAAAATTCACTAAAGTTGCATTTGCAAATACGTGGTATGTCCCATATATCACCATTTCCTATATTACCAGTCCACATTCTGTTTAAAATTCATTTGGCAGCAATGAATACTTAAATCTGATTGATAAAAAAATATGAACCACACTTGGGAACGAGAATTTATTTCATTGATGACACAGCTCACATACTTTAGTGTAATGTAATAAACTGTACAGCAACCACAGTCGCTTCTTTCCAGCACTCCAAAGGTTAAAGCATACAACATCCTTCATAGTTTCTGATTTAGAAATCTGACTTAGAATTTCTTAACAGAATCCTACCCTCTTCTTGCTACAATTGTTAGTCTATAGTGAACTTGAGTATCTAACAAGATGGTTACAAGTGGCCCTCAAATGGATACGTTAGGCTATTGACCATATTACCACACTGTTATGTGCTCCCTGGTACATAATTCTGCTTGCTTCATTTTTTCAAAATAGGATTTCCACTTCTATTTTGCTGTAATTATGGAATCTCCTGTGTGAGAATTCAGTATGCAATGGACTGTTGCACACCAACTTACATGCATATCCTGTAATCAAAATGAGGGACTACATCCAATGGCAAAGCTGATAAAGTGGGTTGGATAGGTTGCTGTTGAATATTCCCCATTGAACTTTCCAGGTTCTTTTTTGTTTTAGGGAACTTAGAATTCAGCTCTGTAAAATAGACAGCACCTTTAATTATACAGTGCTCCCTCTGCTTACAACTGTAAAATGTTCTTGTTCATGTCATTTATATTACTTGATTAAACCAGCAAAAGTTAACACAGTGCTGCTATTTAATTATAGTGCCCCTATTGTTTACAGCAGTAAGCTGTTCTTCTGTATTTGATTAAACAAGCAAGAGTTAAACTTGCATCAAACACAGTACTGGGGTTTAATTATACTGTGCTCTTGCTGTTTGTAAAAGTAAGCTGCACTTATGTATGACACGGATGTTATTTGGTTAAAACAACAAGAGTTAGACATGCTAGTGTTGAGATCTTGTTCATCCAAAACTTTTGACTGGTCTTCCTTCCACACTTCTCCATAGTTGAATGGCTAGCAATGAGAACTAGGGCTATATCTGGGAATGCATTATCCAATGTTTCCTTATTTAAGATAGTAAGATGCCACTTGAGGGAGATTTTGTAGCTATTTCTAACAGGTTGAGCAATGTGTAGAAGCTCTCTTGTTAGCTGTTAATTTAACCAGATTGGTAACTTATTGATCTGAGTTCAAATTTTGATGAGATGACTTTGTATTTCAGGATCAATAAATGTTATATTCAATTGATAAACCCTTGCTTCCAAAAAATTGGCCTTCAACGGTCAAAATAATTAATATGTTATTAAATATAATTCTTTTTGGAACATTTTAAAGATGTTTTTCTGTCTAACCAAATGCTTTCTTCATCTTGGAGCCATTCCTGTGAGAAGATTTCCATTGTGTTTACATATTCCTGGTTTGGGAATTTTATTTTAGAAATCCTTTGAAGATAATGATTAGTTTTCAAATATTTTCTACATTTTGGAAGAAAAAAAAATGACTGGTTGAATTTAAGACAAACACTTTACTGAATTATTTTGATTTACATTTTTATTGAGATGTGTGAGTCTAAACAGTTGGGTTATAAATCAGTTAAATAACTTCTGTATATGTTAAGTATTATATTATTTGTATATTATCTTATTTTTTTAAAATTCCTGTTAAATTAGTAATATAAGGTTTATGAATTTTTTTATAGTTAATTGCCCGTGACTTGTAATTACTACCAGTAGTCTTAAGATCATAACCTGTAAATAAACTTATAAGAGACTTTAAGTTGATGATACTTAAACAAATGAAGCCCATTGCTATTTTAATAAGGTTGAATAAATCTTATTGGCTATTTTGCTGCTTCAGAAATTCACATTTTAAGAAAAGAGAAATGCTTTTTATCTTTTGCTTATTAAAATCAAGAATTTTCTTTTTAAATGCTGGAGAAATCCAACTTTTTCTTTGTTAAAAGTTATAATTTGCTACAAGTGGTAAGTTGAATATTAAATTGAAAAATAAAATATTTTTCATTTCACAAACTTTTTTTGTTTCAATTGAAAAAAAAAAAATTTATATCTATATTTATAAATATGATTGACTTTCTTTTTTTTTTTTAATTGATATTTTATTTTATGGTTAAAATGTCTGAAAAATAACATATATCAACTTTTGATTGATTATAAGCCATTTATCACATATGCAAGCACGTAAAATCAGATATAAAATGATGACATATATGTATTATCTTTGTTGGAATTGGCTTCTTAAAAGTGGACAGCTTTCATATGAAGTACTCAATACAATATTGAGGGTGGAGTTTCATATTTATTTGAAAGTTGATGCAATGATTGTTTCAACCTCAGGTTGTCATCACCACCAACTGTTAATCAAGTTATTGTTGATGGTGACTTTCTCCATAGATAAATGAAAATAAAGCTTCAAAATATTTTGCCAGGGGCTTACGTAATCATTGAACCAACAGGCTAAATACATTTAAATGTCCACTTCAGCATTTTCACATATTCACATTGTTTTTAAACAATGTACTGTATCTTATCTCAATACATTGAATCGTGAATTTTCAGTTCTTAGAAGCTGCAGATTTGAGATGTAACCTGTTTGAAATTTAGGAACTTTGAAAAGATACCAATCCTTATTAAAAGCTTAAGCACTATTTATTTATCATTAGAGGATAATTCCATTCTTGTTTCATATTTGCTTCTTGAACCTATATGTAGTATAAATTTGTTTTAGAGAACTTATTTGAAGTTGCTTTTTATTGTTTTAATGTCCACTTTTCCATGCTTGCATAGATCACATGAAAGTTGTCGAGATAAATTTTTCTATGGTTGTCACCAACTTTCACTTGTTTCTAAGTAAGGTTATATTTCCCCACCAGTCCTTTGAGTAACAACTAACTCAGTAGCCAGGCATGATTTCATGGAAGATTGTAAACAAATGACAACCATTCATATGGATGGTGATTTTTGTTTTTAATCAGAGCAGAAATGTTATGACAAAGAGAAGTCTCTCTCTCTCTTCATATGATTGGCTTATAGTTTCTGATTACCAGTTTTACTCATAAAGTATTGATCAGTCTATGGCTATGAAAGAACATATCAAACCAACTGTGCCCTTTTTGAAAGATTTAGTAAATGTTTGGGTCAGTAGTAGAGTATTTGGTTATTCACAGAATCAGTTCTCTCTGACCAAGAAATAAATAATTCTACATTAAATTCATTGTCATCTAGTATAGATAAGCAGGAGTAAGAAGCAATTAATAACCAATTTAAAAGATGTTTGATATATAATTAAAAATTGCTGAAAATCTATTAAAATATGTCTTTTAATGTTCTTCCCTTTTGACATTCTATTTTCTTTTTCTTAGCAAAATGTATTCCCCCCCTTCTCCCACTATATTCTCGCTTGTTTATTATTAACATTAGTTGCACATAACTTCCAAAATATTTATTGCAGCTTTGATCAGAGGTGGTTCCATCCGTAATCAAGGGAAATATCTAAAGCATGATTATTGTTATTCAAAAATACATTTATTGCATGGCAAATGCACTGCTAAAATTGGAAAGAAGACAATGTGTTCTTTATCAAAATTGTTTCTGATTTGTATGTAATCTTCTGAAGAAAGAAATGTTTTTCATCTTGTTTTTCAGAACTATACAAACATGGAAAATTTTAATTCTATTTGATAAATGCATAAAATTTTTTCAATTTTGTATTGTTTAACAATTTAGTTCAATTTAATTGGTCTAAAGTAATATTCAATTGTAAATTTTTCTCTAAAACTATTTTATGTATTGTGTAGCGCTTTTAAGATGTTTTTGGTAGTAATTCCGTTTCTATGGTTTAAGTGATATTTTAAATTCTTTTTTTTTCTAGCCTTATATTCTGAGTTCAAATTCCACTGAGGTTGACTTTGCCTTTCTTCCTTTTGGGGGTTGATGAAATAGGTACTCTCTTAACCCAAAATTTCAGGCCTTGTGCCTATAGTAGAAGGGATTATTATTAAGGTGGCAAGCTGACAGAATCATTAGCATGCCAGGTAAAGTGCTTTGCAGCTTTTCATCCTTTCCATTCAGAGTTCAAATTCCATTGTGGTTGGTTTTGCCTTTCATCCTTTTGAGGTCAATAAATAAGCACCAGTTGAGCACTTGGATTGATGTAATCACCCCCCCCCCCAAAAAAAAAATTGCTAACCTTGTACCTAAATTACACATTATTATCATTATTATGAGCATGCTGGGCAAAATTCTTCACAGCATTTCTTCTGAGTTCAAATTCCATTGAGGTCAACTTTGCTTTCCACCTTTCGGGCTCAGTAAAGTAAGTACTAGTTGAGCACTGGAATTGATGTTATTGATTATCCCCCTGCCCCAAAATATGCTTATAGTAGAAAGGATTGCTATTATTATTATTATTGATCAACCTTTTCAAAAACTGTGCCTAATATCTGGTGTATTTTCTATATTAATTTTCTTTTAGAGGGTGGTGGTCGAAGTGGTAGTATAAGCCCCACAATACAGGACACAGAACAAACAAATGTGGTAATTCCTGGAGGAAGGTAAGAGTTTTCTTTTCATTGTTTTAGCTTCAGAATGATAAAAAAGATTATTATTTGGACATAATGTAACATTGGTGGTTCTAGTTTCACTCCTACAGGACAGCACTTTGGGGAAGGTGATTTTTTTCTTCTTCCATATTGTGCTGACCTAGGCTTTCTTACTGATATTGAGTAACTAGAAATTGTATTGGAAGTTTAACTGGATTATACTGATTCTTGAGAGGCAAATCGTTTCTCAGTTTGTCACCGCCTTACTTTTGGGTATCTTTATTGGAGTCCAATCTCTTGCAGGCATTTAGACTAAGGCTGAAGTTCACCTATGAATGTTGTTTGTCTTTTTCCCCCCTCCTCTTTCTCCTGGTCTCAGATCTCTTGCAAAAGTGTTATGATCACTGTTCTTTTTCCTTTAAGTACCAAAAAAAAAAAAAATTGTTAGGGGAGTTTTTATTTGGTTATTAAATTTTTTTTCTATAGTATGTGTATTTTAAATTACCATCTTCCCAGGATGTGTGAATGTTAGAGAGAAATAAATCAAGCAAAATTTACTAGATATGTAATGTTAATGTGCATAGATGATGAGGTACAGATGAGCTGAGAGAAAAACTGGGTATAAACAGAATTAGATATAATGTGTAAGAGAGATGACTATTGTATGAATAGGAAATCTGTATGGATGATAATGGTTGGGTAATGTGGTACCTAAAGATGCATCTAGAAGAAAATTGTAGATGAGGAAAATCAAGGGGTATACAGACACAAGTGCTGAGCTTCACAAAGGAGATAAAGGAATGCAACAAATGGTAGGATTGTATTGGAAAGGAACTATCCTACCTATATGAGCTTGGAAAAACAAATGTACAATAATGAGAATGTTGTTGCTTGTACACTTCTTATTGCTAATGACTCAAATGTCAAGTGAGTATGGTTTGAACTTATAGCACTATTCCCTTACACATATATCACAAAGAGTTTCTGAAAATTAGTGCAATTAGTGTAAAATAACTTTGAAATTAGCTTTCGTATTGAGTTTTAATAAAGTATCAGACATCCTTGAATATAGAGTTTATGATTGTTGGAAGAGTATCCATTACTTGAGGAAAATAATTCCAGGTTTGTCTCTTCTCTCCTCATCCTTGTTGTGTCCAACCCTCCAAGGTTCCACATTAATTACTATGCTCAGTTTTTTCTTCCCAGAATGCTGGCCATCTGGAATTCTCTTCCTGCTCATGTTTTTTCTACAGATGTTGACTTGCAAAAGTTCAAGAGCATGCCATCTTAATGGCATCTCACTTGTCTAGGACGATGATCTGCGAGGGCAAATAGTACTGTGCCTTCCTCCAGATCCAGATATATATAATGGGAAATATGTTGTATGATTAAGGATTACATCATCTGTAAAATCAAAACAAATATTAAGCTAACTATTTACAAAATTAGAAATGAAATGGTTGTGTAGACAATTATTGAACTACTCACTCACGGGTTGTTAGTTCAATCCATTGTAGACATTTTAGTTTCTGAGACAAGATAATTTATTTTACATGCTGTAATCCACCTAGATTTGACAATTAATTTTTAAGTGTAAAGCAAATGCAAATCATTTGTTTCTTTGATATAAGGTCTAACAATTTTTTGCATTGCTTACAGCAATTGTAATACTGACATAGCTCTGTCACTCTTGCATCATAAATTGGTTTTATTTTGGTTTGTAGCATTAGGCCGAAGGTAAAGTTGTCCATCTGCAAGGTTTCAGAGACGACCATTGCTCCAAAAGAGAATGTCTCATACAGTAAAGAAACTCAGACTACAAGTGTTGAAACAGGAGATCGTGAAGGTTGGTTGCAAACTCTTTTCTTTCCTCTTTTACTTGATATATTAGCTAGAATTGTGGTTATCTAGATGCTTCCATAGTTTTAGAATAGTCAGTTATTACAATATTTATGTCTAGTCATTTTGATTTTGTTTAGATTCTTATTTTAAGTCCTTTTTTTTCCTTCCTGATTGTTGTAAAACAAATACTGTGACATAAAAGCTAATTCATTTTCTTAACTGATCTTTGTATTTTGTTTGGTAAAACTAAGGCACTATTTTTAATTTATTTATTTAGCTATTGAAAAAAGAATCATCTTTAAGGTTTAAAATGTGGAACAAAGTTTCTAAAACGTTTTCTAATTACTATTAGTTTTATATATAATGCTTACTGGAAAACAATATTAGATATTTCAATTAATTTTATGTATTTTTTAAAATTATTTTTGAATTCTCATGTTTTTAATTTTTTTTAATGTGAATTTTCTTTTTGTTAATAAAATGTTTGGTGTGTATACCTTATCTGGACTTTGCTTATAATAACTACTAACAAAGCTGGGTCAAATGTCCTCTGTTTCAAATAACTATGGACAGTACCCTTGAGTTGTACTTCATTTGAGTTATTATAACAGCCACTCTTTTCTTCTTATTCACATCACATACATGGTTTTTATCAGATCAATATTTCTCCCGATCTTGTCTGTTTAAAATTGTAAAGAAATATAAAAAAAAAATTTGAAAAATAAAAAGGAAAAAAGAATTTTAAAAAACCCTTCAAACTATCTAACTACTCTCCTGGAAGGGACACATTTTATTTGCATTTAAAAAAAATCTTTTAAATGTTATTCATTATTAGCCTCAAATTTCAAGCTTTGATTGTATCAGATGTGTATGTGTGTGTAAGGGGACATTGGTGTTTCCATACCAATGTTTCTATTCAAAAATTTATTGGAATAGGGAAATATTCTGTCTTAGGTATTTGCAGTATTTTTCTGTTATTAGAGGGGAAGTGGGACTTTTTTCTCTAATTTAATTAGCTGAGGAAAAGTGTCATTCATGGCATTTCTAGGTCCTAGCGTGGTGAAATTGATGTCGATGTATGTTCAGTGTGAAGTTCTGTGGGAAAATATAGGCAAGGAGGGAGTTGTGTGGAGAAATGATTTAGAGTGGGTTTGCAGGCTGGGGCACTGTAGTAAGGATAATGAAAAGTAGATGTGCCAAGGGTGCTGAAAGTTGTGGACTTACAGTTGTGGTGGCTGGTGAGTGCCAATCAACTAGATGGTCTGCTTTTAGATCTGATCAAGGATAAATGAATGTGTGTAGCCGCAGGGCTACACACATTTAAAGTATTTTCAGGCATTAAAGAGGAGACTTTATATCAATGCTGTATATGTATCAATATTATGTGTGTGTATGGTTGCATTTGATTGTCATCAGACATATGAGATGATAGTATTGTAAACCTTTTAACCAGTTGGTTTTATTTAACTTCTTTTCTTGCTGAGGAAGGGCAAACACAGATATTTGTAGCAAAATTAACTTTTATTATCTTTTGTGAGATTTATTGTATGAAACCTTGAGGCCTGCTTAGATTTGTCTTAACTGGTGATTTGAAATTTTCTTCTTGATGCACTTGTATACTTTTGAAACTCTACATTAACATCAGAAAAACCAAGCAATCGTATTTTTACTGTTTAACTATTTTGGTGTAACTTACACTTTAATTAATATAGATTTAAATAAATCAAATCACTTATAGAATTGTGTAAGACAGTTTGGTCAGGGTTTTAGTGAAAGCTTCAAATTCATGTGTCTATGGAGAAAGACAGTCTAGTGGGGCTCTATAGTAAAATTTAAACTCAGAACTGCAAGGTAAGAAAACACTTGTTTACAAACCAGTGCTCTTGTTACTTATAGTGGTGACGGCACTTATTCATGGGGTCTATTTACAGTTTGGAGTAATGAGCAAAAGAGAATTGTTTTGGTTATAGGCAAGACACTGATGAAGGAATGCAAATCATTGAACATTCTCTGTTACTTTATAGAATGTCAGAACACATGGATAGCAAAAGAAAAAAAAAGAAAGGGAGGTGGAAATAAATCTGTTTAAAAAAGTAAAATGTTGATTACTCATTGAGATTTCTTATTTATTTGTATTGTGTGAGTGTGTAAAAGTTTGTACAGACACATGTTTACACTCAGTTGGAAAGATTTTTAGTTAGGTTTGAATCCTGTGTTTTTAAAATTAAATTTTATTTTATTTTAGAGGATTGTTCTAAACACGAAGTATTTCATTAAATAAAGGATATCAGTTTAAAAAGAACAAGACAATATAAGAATGGCTAGATGTATCTGGCTGTAAGGAAATAACCTTTTCTAGAAGAATCTTCCATAATTGATAGCAAATCAAATATGTATTGTGTGTGTGTAGATATATAGATAGATATGTGGTGGGGTCTTTGAAACAAAAGCTATGAGATCAATGACTGAAGATAATGTAATTTCCAGACAGGTGCATAGAGAGAGAAAATGCATTGGAAGAGGGGAATTGGAATGAGATATTCATGCCTTTCCCAAGAGTTTTAGTTTTATGATACTCTTGATGCTCAATATTCTTCTGAAACTTAGCAGTCTGTGTATTAATTACAAAATCCGTAATGAATAATTAATCATGGAGTAAATCTTCATTGAAAATACTATAAAATGATGAGTGTACTAAGAAAAAAAAATGCTGTTATTTTATTTCATTGAATGGGAATATTAAAGTTGATATAAAAATTAGTTAAGCTTGATTAGATACTAGTACAGAACCATGATTGTTAGGTAAAAATCTGCTAATGTTGATGTTATTACTCCATGTCTTGTTCGTTATTCTGCGGGTCAGGTTATTGGATCACATACCTTGTCTTCTGTTTGGTAAAATGTATAACCATTAGCGTACATTTGAATAAAAAATTTTGAATGACATCCTTAACATGTATATTACATACTTAGAGATGCACACACAAAAAAATATTTAGGCTTATACGCAAGTAACTTCATGTACCCTTCTCATAATATTTAAGTCACTCTATGAGAATCTGGATATAGCTATGTCTCTTTTTAAGATGTTTTGAAATAGCTTTGTGTGTGTATTTATTTAGATTTTCTTATTACTTTAATGATTTAAAGTATATTAAATTTACAAGAAAAAAATCATATCCCTTGGCATAATATTTTTTGATATTACTCTATTTTCAAATTACAATTGTTAAATTCTTTAAAAAAAATTTATTATTTAGTGAACTGCATTATTTCTCAGGCTTTGTTTCAGTATAATTTTAAATGATAAAAGTTAATTTGTTTGGAAAATTACTACACCATTTCAAGCAAAGAGAAAATAAATATAAATTATGGAAAATAATTTTTAGTTTTGAGAATTGGTTGCATTTCTTTTATTTGTTCCAAGAGAAGTAAAAAAAAAAAAAAAATCACATTTTGCTGATAACTTTAGTCTTCAGAAGCTCTTATTTAGTTTCAATTTGGTCTCTTTTTAGTATTTTACCAGTTGTGTATGAGGTTTTCAAGTAAGCAACCACTATTTTTTAAGTACTTTTTTTTTTCATGATAGCTTGGACTTCTAAATGAATTTATAATAAAGGTTGCTTCTAAATACTTCCAATTCTTTAGCTGTGTAAATAAATTTATGAAATAAAATGACAAAAAAAACAAAAACTGAATTTCCAAGCCATTATAAAAAAAAAAAAATGAAAAGCTAAAGCCCATTCTTTCTGCTTGCTTGAGAAGCCACATGACATATAGGTGAGATAATTCTCTGTTAATCTCAAGGAATTAATATAAAGAATTGAAATCAAATCTTTTACTGCTCTGATCTGAATTTGATTTTCTTATTAATATTAGTTAAAGTACATTTTACAAAGCTTAATTGTAATGCTGTTCATCAGTTAACTATCAGTTACATGTGCTCCTAATGTCAATACATTACAGTTGCAGATTTATGATCAACTAAGTATCTTAGAGTAAAATTCCTATGAGGGCAATTTTGGCTTTGTGTAAATCCTTTTAGAATTTTTAGCTTTTTATAAATTATATTTTCAGAAAGTATTTCTGTCTTGTTTTTATGTTGTGTACATGCATCAACTTGTGATGCACATGGACACTTCATCAGTTGTGAAGTACATCGTATCTTTCAATGATGACACCTATTGATTCACATCCTCTTTGAAGCAACTTTCGCTGCTTAGGTGGATAACATGATGGCTCTATGCTTACTGGCTATTGTGAAACCACTGTATCTCACCTCAGTGAGCAACACCTTACTTTCCACCCATTGCTTTGGTATTCTTCCAACAGTTCATTATATACCTTCCTCCTCATTGACTTCCTTAGTATGACCCTCTCAATAAACAAGAGTTCTTATCAGATGACCTGCTTGAGTGCTTCTGAGATCAGCACCACGTTTGGTGATGCGGAAGTAGTTTCTGGGAACTTCAAGTACTCTCTATAGCCACCTTTTGCTTCCCAGTGAATTTAGCTTCATCCCAAACAAAAGTGATGGTATACTTCATTGGGTAGAGATGTTTATAATGACTTATCTTATTGTAGTTGGTGATTGGTTATGGTGCCAGCAGTAGCTCTCCTTACTCAGGGCTTTTGAACAGCATCTGAGGATGTGCTCTTGAGCCATTTTACTCAGGCACAGAGTGCAAGCTGGTAATACCACCTTCCTTCAGCAGAAGAATTTGGATACGCTTGGTAGACTGTCGTAGACAGCCAAGATCAAGAATTATATTTGATGGGGCTCAAATTTCCAAAGCTTAGGCTGTGAGACTTTGTTTATGATTTCCTATCAGAATATGCTAAATCTCACATATATGTGGCTTTCTCTTTTTCTTTTTTTGGTAGTCATCTGTACTGAAAACTTATGGTATCATGATTTTAAATTGTGCTTTTAATATTGATTTTAAAGATTTAAGCAATGTTATTTGCACAATGAATTGAAAGTATTCCTATTTCAACTGTTTCCACCTATCATTGGTCTCTTTACTATAGTTGTATGCATAACGGTAAGCAACTGATGAATGTATCACAGATTTCTATGTACACCTGACTACTAGAAACAGAAGTTGTTTTGTGATTGAATAAGTATGTGTGTGTATATATATATATAGCCATATCACGTTGAAAGCACCGGTTCTCGTCTGATCACCGAAGTTAAGCAACATCGAGCCTAGTTAGTACTTAGATGGGTGACCGCTTGGGAACCCTAGGTGCTGTAAGCATTCCATTACTAGTCCAACCCATGCTAGCATGGAGAACGGACGTTAAACGATGATGATGATATATATATATATATATATTCAGTCTGTATTCATTCATATTTTAATATGTAGCTTGATTTTCTTTTCTCTATATTAGCTGTAGATTTTATTGCACATATTATTGTCCCAGATCTGATGCTTTTAACTTTCATTGAACCCTCTTATTAATTTGTTTTGCACTAGAAGTTGAAAAATAAAAATCTAATTAGCCTGACATTTATTCAAATTTGATATTTTGAGAAATCTATGTCAATTTACATACAAAACAGCGTGGCAAGATGGTATTTTCTTGTGAATAAGTATATCTATTTTAATTAGATACAATGAAATCAATATCATGTGGTGCTTTCATTGGTTATAGACCTATTCTATTGCTGTCCATAACCCAATCTTATTCCTGATAACTAAATTGTGGTCATGGGTTTATACCACTGTGCGAAGCAAGTATGTGCATACTCACAGGACTTATTTCATTTATATAACTTCAGGGCAATCTCCTTATTCCTTATGTTGCAGGTTAGAAATTTGTGAAAGACTTGAGAATTTTGACTTTATTTTCTGACACTTTTTGTTTTAACTACACATTATTTTGTATATTAATTTCATCATATTTAGTTTTTGAACATAGCTTCTTCAGACTCATATTGCATTCACACTCTCATACACATGCATGCACTCTAGGATTATTTTAGTGTACGAATTTCTATTATAGCCAACTTTTCCTTTTTATGTCCTTTGTCTTTTTAATTCAGTCTTTATAAATTGAAAAAAAAAAAAAGAAAAGATAAAGATCCATTAATCAAAAGAGAAATGTGTTCATGATTTAAGATCTTTTTATATTGGTGCTTCCTATCTATTCTACTTTGAGTGAAATATCAGAATTTATCTACTAGGAATTCCGCTTTAACTTTCCTGAAAAATACAAGTATTTTATTTCTATTTTTTAAAAACTGATCTGTTCTGCGCAGTGTAAAACACAAAATTCATTTGTGCATGTGTGTGTTGCAATTCCTCAGTTTTATTCCAGATGATAGTATTGCAACCTAAATAAGGTCAAATACACGATAAAAGTATTTTTTATAAACTAAACTGGTTGTAACTATAAAATAACATTACCTCCATAGCTTCTGATTGTTCTCTGTAAAGAATAAATCAAATGGATTGATTTTTGTTGTCATCCTTCAAAAATTGTCAAAAGAACTTTTAATTTCTGCTTGCGATTAGTTGTGGTTTGGAGGTAAATGAATAAAATGTTCAGGGAATTTGTTGAGATACACTTGTTCATGTTATATTCTAGTCTAAGGAATATTGTGGGTCCTTTTGTTTCTATACTTTTAGGAACCCAAATAAGGTTGGATTGTCTTCAAAAATGGTAAATAAGTCTTGTTACTAATTCAGTCTTAGTTCAATTTACAGATTCTTGGTAATCTCATTAAGGAATAATTCTCTTACTCTCATTGCTCTTGTGATATATGGTGGACTGGTTTTGCTACTAAGAAACAAGCCTGTATAGGATATGAGACACTGGTTAATTTATAATCTCTGTTTATAGATTGTTGGTTAGTAGATCTTCATAAAGTTGCTAGTTGGTTTATAAATTGTAGATATAAATATTGTTGTTATCCCATTAAACACCAATGTGTCAAATAAAAAGTAAAATTCCAGATGAATTAATTACTCATCATTTAATTGGCATTGGATAAAATAGTTGTCCTTATGATGTATTGTAGCCAATATTTCCAGATAGTTGGAAAGTGCAATTAAATTACATTGTTGTATAAGTTGTTAACTGATTTGGGTGTTTTAGATCAGTTTCTGTATAATTTATTAAATAGACTTTAATTTTAATGTTTACCAAAATATTTTAGCTGTTACTGAAAATAATTGTGTTTTCAAGTTATTGGTAAAGTTCATTTGTGAGAGATATTCACTTGTAGATTATTAGTTGTCGTAATGAAATTTGTAGTATTGCATAAAATTCAAGATGCTTTCCAGCTATGAGAGTTTTGAATTTTAGTGTAGTTGCTGTTAAAAGATTCTATTATTTTTCTGCATAGTTTCTAGTGTTACCTCAATAGTTTTCGATGCACAAGGTTTGGACTATATTTCTCATTAATGATCTTTGTTATATTTTACATTTTCTTTTTTATAAGATAATAAACATTTTTTTTTACATGGTCTTATGTGAATTCGCTGAAACTTGCTTTGAAAAAGATGTGTGAGGAATAATTATCAGTTAAGAGATTCTTAGATGTATTGTTTTAATGGTGTATCAATATCTATTAATCATATTTTTACATCATCATTATGTAAATGAAATGAATCACTAATATTATGTGTGCTTCATGACCTTGGAATATTTTCAAATTAGACTTACAGTTCAACTTATGTTGTTTGATGAGAGCACTGCAAAAGTCATCATGAATGACCTTTAAAGTTTGGTAAAACTTACTGGAATAATGAGTTTGGGTATTTTTGGTATACTTATGGTCAAAAGAAGTAATATGGAAAGAGCTTGGAAGAAACAATTCTCTTTCTTGAGAGAAAAAAATTCTTAGCTATTTGCTATACTCAGCTGCTTATAATGCTTTCAATTTGTTAAACTCTCTATTACAGGGAACTTTCAAATATCACAAGACTTACTCTTGCGCTTTTTCTCTGTTTTGTTTATGAATGATTTTTTTTGTATGTTGTTATTCCAACAATGTACTGTCTGAAAGCCAATTCTTTGGTCTTATGGAATTCATATCTGTCCACTTTACCATCTGTGTAGGCAACCGATATGGCAGCAAAGGATCTTCATCGAGTGAGTAAGCCATTTCCAAAATAAATGCCTTGTAATCTATTCAGTTATACATCTTTTGGAATGTGCCGCATTTGAGAATCTCCCTGCTCAGATCATGACAGAGTAGTAATCTTGTGAAGGATTTGCAACACTAGGTTTTCTGATCCCTTTTACCCTTTAAAAAATGTTTACCCTTTACAAACAATAAATGAACGAAAATTATTGTAATCCTCTTATTTCTTAGCTTGAAACTTTGAGCCAATTAACTCCTATCCCATTGAAACTGTCCCATGTTGCAATTGTTTCTCTGAAAACATGAGGTACTGTCAATATTTAAATTAGATATTGATTAAATAAGGATAAATTGGATACTGGTCAATTAATGACTTAATTGATGTTTACAATTGGTTAATTATCAACTATTAACTTTTTTCTTTCGATTTCCTTATCCAAACTAGGGATTACTTTTGAGACTGTTATAGTATATGTTGTATATCTGTACATTATGTTGTATGCAATAACATCTCTGTAGTATTAGTCTGTTTTATATTCATATCAAGATGTGTGTATGGTTGGAACTATTTAATTGCTGTTACTAGAAAGTGAACTGTTGCCCATCTTGTCAGAAGTTAAGTAGTTATACAAACAATGATATGGGTTTACAGCTCTGTGGCAATAAAAATAAAAGTGGTTTGGAAATATCCGTATGAGAAGTTGTTGAACAAGGAGTATGAAAGGATAGAGAGCATCTACCATCAGTAAAACCCACAAGGACTGTATGTCAGTATTAGTTGTAATATGCTGAGAGAGAAACTTAAGACATGAATTTTTTTTAGGACTAGTTGCTGATATGCATAAACTTCAAGTTAAATTATTGTTTTCAGTGATTCAGTTAGATTGTGGAAGAAGGTGTTATTGTTGATACTAGTTGTAGTATTGCTGCTTCCTATGTTGGATAGGTAAAAGAGAAGGAAAAATACGGAAATTTATAGATAATGAATACAATAGTGAAGCTGGTGTAGGCCAGAGTTAGTTTAGTTATGGTGCAGTTTCAGTTCAGTTCATAAAGGGTAATTGTCTACAGATGCCCTATTTTTGGTGAGACATCTTTGGGAACTGCCTTCTGCTTATCATCTTGTAATCATGTCTGAAATTGGTGATGGCTGAGAGAACTTCTATATGATATTCTGATTTAGACAATTTTTTTTTCTTAGATGAATAAACTCAATGCAGTTGTACTAATAATGTCGAGTAGAAGTACTCCACCTGTCATTACTGCAAACATTAGTTGTACAACTTAAGCTAAACTCTGAGTACTGATGCAAAATCTGTTTTGGAAATAGTTTTCTCAAGTGCTTCAGATCAAAGAAGTAGTTGTGGCTAAGTAAAACACACAATGTTGTTAATTAGTTCTACCACCTGGCTAATCTGACTGGACAATTTGTTTAGTTACCATTGCAAGTGTCCAGCCTATTTTAAAGAAATTTTTTGTACACATAAGTTATTTGTTTATGTATCAGAGGAGGACATGTTTACAGTCTTTCTATATGTCATACATTGTTCTCTATTAGTAAAACTGATGTTGGGCATTTAAAAATTGAAATTTAACTGACAGTGTCATGGGCTGCATGAACGAAGACAGTTGGTCAAAGCTATTTGTTTTCCACATGTTCATTTGGTTCTTCAAATAAACTCTTAATATGTGATAGACTTATTTGGGAGTAGTCTTAATCAGTTTCCCCAGTTTAACATCACTTAGTTGTTGATGACTTTAACAGTTTGCTCTTTGCAAGTATTTGGGCCAGGTCTCTGGAATGCCTTTCTCTTTCCTGACTTTGTGATTAAAAAATGAAGATAAAGTTATAGGTAATTTGGTAAATCCAATGTTAATGATGGACTGAGAAAAATAGAGGCAGGGTTAAGAGGATATAACTATTAATTTAAATGACTTGTAGACCTTTTTTATTGGCAAGAATAAGGATTTGTTGTGAGGATCTGTAGATTTTCTCCAGTGGTGGGACAATGAATATTAACCACTCTGTTTGGAGCTGGGAAAGCTCTAGGGACAAATACTACATCCTATAATTTTAGGCAGTTAGTATAGCTATTGTTTTGGTTTGGATAGACCCTTCTAAGCATCAGAAAATAAGCGTCAAACAAAATGAAGGGTACAGGTTGTGACATTCTTCTGCCTTAAGAATTGCAGTTTTTAAGTATTGTTGTTGTTTTTAAGTATTGTTCTTCCACTTGCTATAAACTACCAAGCGAAATTATATTTTGCTAATGACTATGTTCATATATGATGGTCAGGTGTTCACTGACTATAATCTTTTCCATAGCTGGCCATCGTTCAGAATTATACCTGATATTTGAAAATAGAAAAATACAGCTGCCTTGTTTTTATGCTTAATATTGTCTATAATTCATTCATTTATATTTCTGCACCTTTCAGTTTTTCTTTTTAAAAACAAACTTGGTTTTTTTTTCTTAGTTTTAATTTCATTTGCATCTGGTATCAAAACCAGTGTTATACTCAGTTAATTTAATTTTTTATATAGTTTTTTTTACCTGACAAACTGCTATTAGAATAATAATTTTAGAAAGTCATGTTTTTTAAAAGCTGTTGTAGTTGTTATTCATTTGCACTACAAGTAATAAATCAGCATCTATGGTGAAACACTTCTATTTATACTTTAAGAAGGATTAAAAATTAATCTTCATTGATAATTCAATCTACTTCCATCATTGTCATTATCATTACCATCATCATCATCCTTTCTTCCATTGTACTGATATATGTTCAATGCAATGTTTCATTATTTTTTTCTCCTAGAACACAAAAATAGCCAAGCAAACAAATGAAAACAAAAAGGGCTATTTTGCTAAATACAATGTTAAAAAACAATAGTTGGGAGTGGTGGTGGTTGTGTAGACAAACTTAACATTTTTTTAGACAGTCAAATAGTTGAGTAAAATATAAACCTATTACAACTCTCTCAGCTGAATTACAAGCAAAAGGAAAAATTTAACAGTGTTTAGACAAAACTGCTAATAGCTTAGCATTGCATTTGTTTTTATTATTTGGGCTGATAGACTTAGAATTTCTTCGATTACAGTTTTAGTCATTTTTCAGTGTTAAGTGTTAAATGGATTAATAGACAGACATATTTATTTAAACTTCAAATACTTCAAAGCACAACTGTAAGACAACAGGCCACTATCAGCTCTTTAAAAGTGAAAGTTTCCCCCTGCTTGAATTGACCAGTTATCTAACAACCATTTCCATGTTTTCAGAACGAACTATTGTTATGTAATTTTACATTTTATGGACTCTGATAAATAAAAACACACCTTTGTTTGGATATATTCTTTCACAGTGCAGTGTGTGTGAGGAGGAATATCTGTCTTTTGGTTATTTGTTAGAAAGAATGCAAAAGCCTTCATGGGTGAAGTAGGTAAATAGTTATGACAAGTGTAATTTTTATGTCTTGAATATCTATAGATATATGTATCTTTCTGATTTCAAGGTACACTGGTCTTCAGTCTGGGGTCTTCTTGGTCAGGTTTTCAACTTCAGACGAAGCTGTGAGTTAGGCTAGCATAATCCAGTATGAGTCTAAAATATTTTTACAGACCTTGAAAAAAAGAAATCATTGAATAGGTGTAGCTCCAAATATTAAAACCAAACTAAGAAAGGCTGAGTATTGGATCTAGCTTTTGTAGATTAATGATTGAAGAATATGCATGTTTCTGTGTCATTACGTTGAGTAGGTTTTATAATTAAATGATGATATTAGGTAACACATTTGTATTTGTACATTAGGTTAATGAATATATTTCACCCATGGAGTTTCATTTGTCATTTTGAGCTTTCTCGTTGTCCAGCCCATAGTCTTTATATATATATGTGTGTGTGTGTATAAACACACA
The DNA here is from genome assembly GCF_006345805.1 of Octopus sinensis. Classification (NCBI taxonomy): domain Eukaryota; kingdom Metazoa; phylum Mollusca; class Cephalopoda; order Octopoda; family Octopodidae; genus Octopus; species Octopus sinensis. The sequence continues at coordinate 25,255,023 of NC_043002.1, read as the reverse complement.
ATATATATATATATATATATATTGATATACATATACACACATATATATTCATACATATACACACATATATATATACAGATGTATATATATATATATACATACATACATACATATACATATATTTATAATATTCTATATTTTTATAAATGTACATATATACATAGATGTGTATATATATGAATACATATATACTACATGTATGTATATATATGTATGCATATATATGTATATATATATATGTATGTATATATATATGTATGCATATATATGTATATATATGTATGTATATATATATGTATGTATGTATATATATATGTATGTATATATATATGTATGCATATATATGTATATATATATGTATGCATATATATGTATATATATATATGTATGCATATATATGTATATATATATATGTATGCATATATATGTATATATATATATGTATGCATATATATGTATATATATATATGTATGCATATATATGTATATATATATATATGTATGCATATATATGTATATATATATATATGTATGCATATATATGTATATATATATATGTATGCATATATATGTATATATATATATGTATGCATATATATGTATACATATATGAGGAAAGTGTTTGTCTCCAATCCTTTCAGACACGTCCACCAGATACATTCTTTTGTCATAGCCACAAGAATGATGAAAATAGCTCTTCCTTCCCGTTTGAAAGAAAGAGGTGTGACAATATTGATGATAGACTCGGCTGATAAACCGACTCGTCCCACACGTGACAGCAGTTGTTTGACATAAGCCCACAGGTCGGAAATTGTTGAACACTGTATGAGTGCGTGCAGAACAGTTTCGTCGCTCTGACTGCATCTCGAGCCGTGTCTGTTGAGCTTATGTCGAACAGGTAGCGCTTCTCGGTAGCACTGCCAGGCCAGGGATCTCTGGAAGTTGTCCATGGGCCCTGGCCCGAAAGTCGTCTCAAACAGGCAGGTCAGGTATTCCTCTTCGACGTCCAGGTTTGCCTTGAGCTCGTCGTCGTCGTACCTCCCCTCCACTAATCCCCTATAGAATGCTTTGGTTGTGTTGAAGTCACTCAAGGTCGACCTGGGACGGCATAGTTGCTTGAGAGCAACACGACACTCACAGTGCCATTCACCCTTCCTCGGCCTCTTTTTGATCCACGACTGCAGTTCGGTCATGGAGACGAGTTGTAGGAAAGCGACCACACCTGTTCACTGTCGTCTACGTAGAGCCCAAGATATTGCAGTCTCAACGCGCGTCTGTGCATCATCAACCACGGCATGCCCAGTCCTCCTTTTAATAGGTGTTGACAACAGATGGATTGTCTGACCATCGGAACACATCCTTTCCATAAGATATGCCCTCAAGAACCTGGATAGCCACTCTGGCAAGCTACACAGACAATATGAAAATCTCGCAGAAAATACAGAACCCCAGCGATGTTGCACATCTGCAATAGGAGTTGGACTCAATTTACAGATGAGCTGAGGATAATAAAATGCAGTTTAATGCTGAAAAATTCCAAGCCCTGTGCTACCAGCATACAAAACTGAAAATGAAACTGGTCCACAGGGAATTTCAATCCCAGAGCCTAAATCAGTGAGGGACCTGGGTATTGACATGAGTGATGATACCTCATTCCAAGTGTACATTACCAGGATGGCGACAAAGTGCAGAGGACTGGCTGGATGGATCCTAAGAACATTCAGAACCAGAGATAAGGAAACCGTGATGGTCCTCTGGAGGACATTTGTCCTCAGCTGCCTGGATTACTGCTCACAGCTATGGTCACCCAACAGTCTGAAATTAACAGCGGACCTTGAAGCATTCCAGTGAAGATTCACAAAGAAGATCATCCCTTTGCAACTGCTCAGCTACTGGGAAAGGCTGAAACAGCTAAGACTCTATTCCCTGGAGAGAAGGCAGGAGAGGTATGCAGTAATATACGTCGAGAACATCCTGGAAGGAATTGTGCCAAATTTTGGCATTGAAAGCTACACCAATGCCAGAATGGGACGACACTGCATAGTGCCAAAGATCTCAGCAAAGCCATCGTGCTTCAGGACCAGTTACTGCATCAACCTGAGGAACCTGCACAAAGTAGATGTAGGCATTTTTAAATCAAAGCTGGACCTCTTCCTGTCGAAAGTCCCAGATGAACCTACATCAAGGCAAGAGGTGCAAATGAGGGTAGCTATATCAAACTCCATTCTTCAGCAAGTGCAACATATTGAAGGAGGCTCTCAGTAATAACAGTGTAGCAAAATAGCGGTGCATCAGCATGGCTGCAGCTCTGAGCTGAAACTACAGCAAAAAAAAAAACAAAACAGGGACAACTGAAGAAGGGGAATATTCTTTATGATGTATATCCTGTTTCTCTGTTTTTTACGTTGTTCGAAAAACAGTTCGTTTCTACGTTTTCATTTCTCATTGTATTCAACGTATTTTTGATGTCCTGTACCTATATATTCATGTATATATACATATATGTATATATATATGCATACATTTATATATTATTTATATTATTATATGATCGAACGCCATGCATCCTTTTCCAAGTAAGTTTTATCCTAATAATTATGATGCGCACTCTTCTACCTTTACTATCTCTTCTCTGTCTATCTCTCTCCCTCTCTTTTTCTTCATCCTTTCTGGTTTTCTCTCCCACCCTTCCCTATTCTTCTCTCCTCTACACCGTTCCCTCCTCCTCGACTCACTCGTCACTGACACGTGACGAAAGATAATCTGTCTTTCTGCCCACAACCTTCATAAAGAAAAGACGTGCTTATACTGTTTCCTTCATAAGCTCATTCTCTTAGCATTCAAAAATATTTTTTCTATCGTCTCGGCTTAACAGCCATACCGTATGATTTTACTGTTTTGTTCTCATTCTCCTGTTCTTGTTACCATTTTCACCCTCCGCATTCCAAATTTTATTTAATTTGCTTTGCGGGAAGGACTGTTTCAATGAAGTCGTGTCTTGTCCTTGCCTTTGAAACGTGGAGTAGATCAAACGGGGACAACTGAAGAAGGAGAATATTCTTTTCTCTGTTTGTTTTTTTCATTGTTTGAAAAAAAGTTTGTTCCCCTGTTTTTGTTTTTATGTTTTCGTTTCTCATTGTTTTCAACATTTTTTTGATGTCCTGTACCCATATATGCATGTATATATACATATATATATGTAGGTATGTACATATATGTATGTATATATGCATATATTTATATATTATTTATATTATATATACATATATGTATATACATGCATATATGTATACAGATATGTATCTGTATGCATATGTGTATGTGTGTATATATATATATATATATATATCTGTGTGTGTGTATGTATGTATACGTATATATATAATATATATATATATATATACATACATGCATTCATACACACACTCACACTTTGATGCGCTTTCCCTATGAGTAAAATAGCTCGTTTAGTGAAATCCACCCTGTCCAATCTCCACCTCATTCCTTACCGTGTTGTTGATAATGAAGTTTTAACACTTTAATCACACACACAGAAATATGTTGCAAATCCTTTAACAAATTTCATTATTCTTTTCTTTTCTGCTACATGTAATTCCTTTAAACAGAGATCAGTTTTAGAAAATGATATTATTAGCTTGCCCTACTTCCATTATTTCTTCCTGAGCTTTATGTAATGAATTTTTCATTAAAAAAATAATCTTCATTTCAATACTGTTCAGCTGTTATGCACTGTGTAGCTACATGTTTGTTGTTTCCTCTGTTTCGTATGCTACTTGTTTGCTATATATATGTACATATATGTGTGCGTGTTTATTTTGCATGGTTAGTATGACTTCTTAGTTAAAATGATTACTTCATCTTTTCATTTTGTTTTTTCATTTCTTCATCACTTTTTCTGTGTGTGATTTCATATATATTTATATATATATATATATATATATATATATATATATGCACACATACTGTTTATACTTGTATAAAATGCAATGTGCTTTTTAGATCAAATTTTGAGCTAAAATTTCAGAGATCAACTATTACATGGATGTAATTTTTGAGGGCTTGTAATGGCTCTAAATAATCTATTTTCTATGAGCAAAAGAAGAAAAAAATGAATTACAATGATTTGTACTGGTTAATGCATATGATCTAGTTTATATAAATGATGCTAAAATTATATTTTGGATCACACTAATGATGTTATAGTAATTGTAGCGCTTCTCAGTTAATGAGTTGTAGACATCCATCACTTAACATTTATGTGACTCGTCCATCAAAAGACAATGGAGGCGATGGGGTTGATTTCCTTATCAGAACATATACATACAGGAAAATCCCTCGACAAACAACTGTTGGTCTGCTAACTTGGAAATACTAGAATTGACTGGGTTTTTTTTTTGTTTTGTTTTTTTTTTGCTTGTGATACATAGAAAATTTCAGGTTTTTAAATTCCAAAAAGAGATATGACTTTTGCAAAAGATGGATTTTATTCAAGTATATACAGTGTGTGTGACTGTATGTGTATGTATGTGGTATATATATAAAATGTTTTTTCAGATTTAATATTGTTAATCATCTGTTGGAAAAAGCAAGTAAGCATGAGTGTATGTTTCCAACTTGCTAGTGAGTGCACACAGTTATATATATATATATATATGTGTGTGTGTGAATGTATGTATATAATATGTATATAGGTGTATATATTTCTTCTTTCAGCATTAATAAAAATTAATTTTTGGATTCTCTCCTAGATTGATTATATATATATTTTTAAGAATATTGATCTTTTTTTATTTAATTACAATTTATTTCTCTATTTTACTTTTACTTTATTTTAATTTTTGACTCTCATTTTGTAACTAATGAGGCTCGTATTGGAAAAGCTCACTCTCCAGAGATTTTTATTTTAATTTATGGTTATATTGCAGGGAAATCACTATGTGTGTGTACGTGCAAAAATATGTGTGTGTGTTAATATGTGAACATATATATATATGTATATATATATGTACATGTTATTTTATAGCATTTTCCCCTGTAGTATTTTAAACTAATTGGAATGATTCATTTTACCACTTCTGTCATCTACTCTATCAATAGAATATTACCTGCAAATAGATTACAATTTTTGGATGTTTGGAATATTGTTTTAGTTTATTTTTACCTTTGTCTTTTACTTGTTTCAGTTATTGGATTGTGACCATGCTGGGGTACTGCCTTGAGGGGTTTAGTCAAGCAAATTGACCCCAGTACTTATTTAAGTCTGGTTCTTATTCTGTTGGTCCCTTGTGCTGATCCACTAAGTTACTGAGGTGTAGTAAACTAATACTGGTTGTCAGGCATTAGGGTCATGGTCCTGCGCATATAGATATGTATATACATACACACATATATTGTGCATTTCCACATAGTCTCCATCTTCCAAATTCACTCGCAAGGCATTGGCTAGCCTGGGGCTATAGTAGAAAACACTTTTTGAGGGTGCCAAGCTGTGGATTGGTAGGATTGTATTGAGATGAAGATTCTGGCAAAGTTGGTTTTGCTTTTCATTCTTCTGAGGTTGATACACTTAAGTGCTAGTCAGTACTGTGGTCAATGTAATCAACAAACCCCTTCCTCCCCCAAATTTCTGGCTTTGTGCCTACAGTAGAACCACCATCACAATGGATAGCATTAGATTGTCAGACAAAATTCCTTGCAGTATGGCCTTTTACATTTTCAGTTCAAATCTTACATGTTTCCCTTTCATCCTCAATAAAATAAATACCAGTGGAATACTGGGGTTGTTTTAATTGATTATACCCTCCCTCGAAAAGAGTGTGTGTGGTCTCATGTCATTGTAATGTGATATTTTAAGTTCTCTGATTCTCATAAGGAATTGCTTTCTCGTGTTAGTCTTGGAATTCACATCATTTGATATTCTCTCTGTTAAAATGATTTTTATAATTCTTTAATGTGAATTCTCTATTTCAATACCAAAATATTTTTAATTTCTTATGTAATTCCCCAAATTCTTTATCAGCTAATCTAAGAAAATCAATGTATGTGAAGGTGCCAATGAAGTGACTTATTTAAGGCAGTATAGTTGTAGTGGTGTCTCTGTTTTTACCGTATTTTATCAATCAAAAATTAAACAATATTTAGTCTAATTTAAGATGTTAAGTTCTCTGCATTTAAGATGCAATTTCATTGATAGTAAGTCTCTTATGTTTTGGACTTTTGTTGTGATTTTATTTTAATTTTTTTCTAATTAAAAGTAGATATTGCTTATAACTAGTGTTTGATTTCAATCTTCAATCACGTTTTCCTGCTCCAAAAGAACATCAGAGAAAAGGCAGAAATAAACCAGGTTTTTCCTGTTTTAAAAGAAGCAGAACCTTTTTATTGAAAATTATTTTTTCTCTCTTTCCATTTTACTTGTTATTTTTCTTAACAATTTTCATGAAACTCTGTTTCTGTTTGTGGTTAACCATTACGAATAACAATGTAACCCCTAAATTTGCTGCTGCTTTCCAGATTTTCCCCAAGTGGATGCACGTCTTGAAAACGACGACAGTGAGTGACTGTTACATGTGATTTCAGGGATTTCAACTTCTTTTTACATAATTGCCCCCAGTCCCACCCACTTTTCATCTTACTGACTACGCTGGCGACTCCACTTTTTCACCTTCACTAATTAATATATTAGCTAGTGAAATTCTTATGCTCCATTTCCCCCTCTTTCTAGATTCTCTTATTCAGATGTGATGCTGTACATAATCTAGTATTCTCTCTTAATAAATTAATTACTCACTTATTTCTAAAATACCAGTAGTTAGTATACTCAATATTATTAACAACTATTATTATTTTTTTCTAGTGTCATGTCCAACTACTGCTATGATCTTGACATGTTTGCTGCTATGATAACTTACCTATTTTATGCTTCATGAATTTCATTGCATCCGACATCAGTCCTGAAACTATTCGCTTCTTCAGCATGAATACCTGTTATCTTGTTTTTGTTCTTTCATTCAATCATCACTGAAACATGTCATTCCAAAGTTTGTTATACACAAATATACTACTCATCAGTCATTGTATCATTCTGTTCAGTTGCTTTGGCAGAGGAATTTATCAGAAAATATGATAGTTTTATTTTGATTTAATATTTAAAACTACTTTGCAGCATTCCTAAGCCTCATAATAGTATATTTAATGTTTTGTTTTGATAATTTTTTTCTTGTTGAGCTGTCACATTTTTTTTATTCAGCAAAATAAAACGTGAACTGAAGGAATTTTATATCATATAAAAGAGAAAGAATTGTTATATAGTTCAGGTGGTTTCAAAAGTTAATATTTTCAAATCAGATTATTAAAAAAAAAAATATTTTTAGTTTTTATGAATTCTCTTTCAAAACCCTTATTTAAAAAATGCTTCTTTTTCATCACAAGTTCTCAATCAAGAGTGCCCATACACTAGGGATATAAGATAGAATTGCAGAAGGGTGGGAGTGGGGTAAAATGGAGGCAAAGTAATACTTTATTAAAATAACTTTAAAATAAAATTATTAACCAACTTCTAAAAAATGATTTTAAGTGTTGATAATACCAAGAACTTAAAATCATTTAACCTTTCTATGTTCACAATTGTAATTAATTTTGCTGCATATAGTTTGTTTTAATTGCTCAATTTACATTTGGATTTTGTGCACAGAATGAAAACTTTTTTCTTTAGTTCAGTTTGTTCGCCCACAATACGATATGTGGTCCAGTTTAAAGAGTAAAATAAAAACCTCTGAGAAATTTTACATTTTCATTTTCCCACTTTTATGTGGGTGCAAAAATTGATCAAGCATTTCTTAGGAGTGGGAACCACTGGTACTGAGTGATTAATAATTAAAAACCTTTTGTGCAAGTATTTCAGTATGACTGATGTACTTAAACATTTGTATGACTGTAATATATTTAATTATTAATCAGATGTATATTTTGTATTATTTGTTGAGTCAGTCTTAAATTTCTTTTGTAAATATATAAGTATGTGTGTATATATATATATATATATATATATATTGTCATCATCATCATCATTGATATATATTTAGATAGATAGATAGATAGATAAATCTTTCCAAAAGGTGTAACAAAGAGGAAAAGGCACATGGCTTAATGGTTAGGTATTGGGTTCATAGTTGTAAGGTTGCAGATTTGATTCTTGGGCTGGATGGCATGTTGTGTCTTTGAACAAGGCATTTCGTATTGCTCCAATCATGTCTGTTTCTTTTTCCCTCTGTCACAGCCTTGATGTTCATACTGGATTAAAGGATAGGAGAGGAGAGTCAAGAGAGTGTCTGTGATCACATAGTTACTTAAAACAGTTAGCAAAAGCATGGTACATGTTACCAGGTCATACTCACTTGTAAGTTTATCAGACATGTGAGGAAAGAAAAGAGACAAAATACAGATCTGTTGTGGTGCTAAGTTCTTGATGAACTAATTCCGAGGCATGTTGTCCTCCCTCTGATGTAATTCTTTAGCATTACCAACACATTAGGAGAAGGCTTGAATGTCTGAACTTAGCATTTTGTCACCTCTGAAACTCTGAAGCTTCATATCTTTTAGAAATTATTATTGTTTGAGCAGTAGATTGGCAGAATTGTTAGTGTGTTGGACAAATATTTTGGTTATGGCCTTTTACCTTTTGAATTCAAATCTCACCAAGATCAGTTTTGCTTTCATCATATTGGGTTGATAAAAAAAAGTACCAATTAACTACTGAGATCAATGTAATCAACTAATTTTCTCTCCTCAAAATTGCTAACCTTGTGCCTAAATTAAAAATAATCAAAATTAGGGGGGGAAAAAAACAACCTAAAATTAGAAATAATAATTATCATTTTGTTTCAGTATATGAAACCAATATTTTTTTCAGAACTCATTATTAGTCATCATTAGCTGGCAGAATCGTTAGGATGCTAGGCATAATGCTTAGCAGCACTTTATCTGTCTTTATATTCTGAGTTCAAATTCTGCCGAGGTCAACTTTGCCTTTCATCCTTTTGGGGTCGATAAAATAAGTACTAGTTTAGCCCTGGGGCCAATGTAATCAACTCAACCCCTATCTTGAAATCGCTGGCCTTATGCCAATATTATAATTATCATTATGAATATGGCTAGCTGGCAGAATCATTAGCATATTGGCCAAAATGCCCTATGCATTTTGTCCATCTTTATGTTCTAAGTTCAAATTCTGTGGGGTCAACTTTGCTTTAATCCTTTTGGGGTTGATAAAAATAAGTACCTGTTGAGCACTGGGGTTGATGCAATCAACTATCTCCTTCCCCGTAAAATTTCAGGTTTGTGCCTATAGTAGCAAGATGATGACTATTGTCTGGATTTATATATTCTCAGCTTTTATCCCTCTGGGATCAATAAAATTAAGTACCAGTCTACTACTAAAGTCAATTGTATCGGGCAATACCCTACCTCAAAATTGCTGACTTTGTGCCGAAATCAAAAACCATTATTATTACTCTTTATATATCATAATAAAAAGAAAATTTTTTAAAACTATCATTATTACTACTACTATTGGTTTTATTATAATCATTATTATTGGTCCTATTGTAAAAAGAATTATTACCATTGTTTGAAAGTTTTGAAAAATAGAGGTTTGCATCCTCAACATCCTGTTTAGAATCTTGTCTGACTTTGCCAGTCTTCAACTGTTAATTAAAACTAGTTAGATTCTGAAGTTGTTTCTTGTGACTTTTCTCACCTTTTGAATTTAGTTTGCTACAGAGTGGACATGAATATATTATACAAAGGATTTATTTCTCCCTACCCTATCATGAAAGTCCTTTTATTTTTCTTATTTCAATATCTGCCACTTAACACCATCACAATGTATTTAGTTGTTCCTATATTTAGCTTTTACTAGAGAATGTGGGATACTCAGTAGGGTTACTTGATCTGTTAGAAATAGCTGCTAAATTTCTCAAATTTCATTACTGTCTTATAGGATGAAGGCTATATAATGTGGTTCTAAATGCACATTACTTGAACACAAACACACACACATGGTTCTGGAATGCCTTCGATCATAGAACTCCTCAATCAGGGCCGACCTAGGGCTAAACAGCACCCTTATTCACTGTGCTTGCACAATGTCAGTTACTAGGAAAATCTTTGGATTACTATTTGATGCAGGCCTTCAATCATGTGTTGCATTACAAAATATATCTATTGAGAGATATTTATAATAGTCATATTTTGGACACTAGTACTGCTGTTTCCCCAAGTTATACAGCATTATCTTTGAGTTAAGGAAGTATTTTGTTGAACTATGATTATAATTTTACTGACTTTTAACCTGATATTGTCACAATATTTGGACTGGTTCATTCTCTAATATAACAAGTCTATCATTTTGCATTTGGAAAGTTACACATTTATTATGTATAGTAGACAATAGTTTATTGTCAGCATTACTTGTCACAAATATGGCCTTTTGTTGAATGATAAAAATGATTTAGTTCTTGTTCCTTCTGTATCTGAAGGTTCCCTTCTCATCTAGCACTGGAGTAGGCTCCTCAGCAAGTTTACATCCACAGATTTGTCTTTGTGTATGCCAACATATGAATGAATATGCCCATCTTCATATCTAAGGATCAGGGACTTTAGACACCATCATCACTTTTTGCCATATACTGTTGTCCTGTGCTATATCCTTTTCGGTAGGGTGTTTCTGATACAGTCAACTCTTCATCTTCATTGCCTACAAGTCATTTTCGTCTACCTGGCCTTAAGGCTGTGGATACAGAGGATCTGAACTCTGATAACATGGCTAAAATATTGCAGCATATGCTATCTAACCTTTGTCCTCAAGGTTAGCACATCCTCTTTGGGCTGCTTAACTGAGCAGCAGCACTCACCTGTAGCAGTCATCTCAGCAGCTATATCCTCTCCACATTTATACATTGAATATAGATTTCTGTTTGCAAAAGAAACTTCTCTGCAATGTTCCTAACAATTTCTGTTTATAGCTTCTACTGTTTTGCTGGTTAGTTATATTGTTTATTCAACTGAACTTGTAGATTTTATAAGATTCAGTGTTATTTGCCCTCTTCTCACTTAAATATAGCTATAATAATGATATCCAAACATTCTTTGTTTTTCTGGAAGTTGTTTCATAAAGATGGTCATACAGTAAATTAATTTGGTTGTAATAAACATGGTACTGTGAGGGCAGTCATCTGTATACACATCATCTTTAATGTCATGTATGAATTAGCAGGTTAATTTAAGGTGCAAGTTGAAACAAGTTTAAGAATAACAAAGACATTTATTGACACAAGGACTGTGTTGGAGGTAAAGTCAAATTTATTATAAAATTTGTTTTGAATAAACCATCAGATAAAATTTAAGTCCTGGAAAAAACAAATTTCATTATATATATCCACACACACACACACACACATACACCCCTACTCCCCACTGATGTGGATATAACATGAACTGAGGAATTGATTTCAGAAAAATCAGTTCCTTATTGAATTTATAATTTTATTACTAGCACTCAATAGATGAGTTCGTTAAAGCTACCATTATTAGATTCTCTCACAGTTATAATCTTAAGTGTTTTTAATTAGGTTTGTGAATTTAATGGAAATTGTGGTAAGGCAGAATGGAATGGTCATTTTGTGATATTTTAAGCTTTATTGTTCTGAGTTCAGAACCATCAGACAACTGTATCTTTCATTCTTCAGCTCTTGATGAAATATTCTAGAAAGCTGCTGTCAAGTAGACTGTGTCCTCCTTTTAAAAAAATTGATTTGGAATACCTAATAACAATTTATTGTTGTGTAATAATGGGGAAAATATTAAAAATAATTTCTTTACATTTCTGCTTACCATCATAAAGAAGTGAACGAACCTATTGACCTAGTTTCAATTCTTGCTATCACTTGTATTGCTTGTGAAAGGCATGAATGTCACAAAGTTACCGGTTATCATTTCTTCTTCAATGAAATAACCCCATACTTTCAAGCTTAAATATGAAACAAATTGAAGTTCTGCTTGCATGGACTTTGTCAGTTTATAACTCTGGAATTGATCTGAAGACAATACTCCTTTTCTATAGTTATGTGGTCTTGTGCCAATGAGAGAAGCTATTGTGATTACCATCATTATATCACTGATCTACCAGTAATAGAAAGCCATACCTGCAGCCATATCCTGAGAACACCAGACCATTCTTAATGTTTGACAAAATTATTGGTGCTGCATTTAAAAATAACAAAAAATGATAATGATTTAAAAAAAAAAAAATTATGTTATGAGTGGTCCTTGAAGGAACTCTGATACACCTTGTAGAGAAAATGAAAAGGTGAGTTATAAGGAAAATATGGGATGTTAGTAAATGAAAATGATAGTGCTGAATGATTAATATTTAGTACACATGACTAATACATTATTATTTTACAGTAGTAGATTGGCAGAATCACTTGAGTTTTGGGTAAAGTGCCTTGCTGCATTTAATCTGACTCTTTATGTTCTGATTTCAAATCCCACTGAGATCAAATTTGCTTTTTGTCCTTTTAAGGTCATTAAAATAAGGTAGCAGCAAAGTACTGGGGTTGATGCTGTTGACTAAAGCCTCTCCCCCAAAATTGTTGGCTTTGTGTCAAAATTTAAAACTATCATTCTTCATTGTTCATTATTATTATTATTATGAAATGCTTAGCAGTATTTTGCCTGTTGCTACGTTATGAGTTCAAATTCTGCTGAGGTTGACTTAACCTTTCATCCTTTCAGGGTCGATAAAATAAGTACCAGTTGAACACTGGGGTCGATGTAATCAACTCATACCCTCCCCCAGAGTAGTTTCCTTGTGGCAAAATTTGAAACCATTACTACTATTATTATTATCATCATCATCATTCATTACTGTTATTCATCATCATCTTCATTATTATTATTATTATTATTATTATTATAATATTTCATTTTGTAGTTAAGATGTTTTTATGAAAATGGTTTGAGTCTGGGTGTATTAGTTTTGTTGCTGATTGGAAAGGTAAAAAAACAATACCAACAAGAACAAAAAATTAATGACATTATGGTTGGACATAATGATATTAATATCTTAATTATACTTTTCTTATTTGATTATTGTTTCCTATTTGATCTGCATTTGTCGTTCATATCTTCACACCTTTCATGCTAATCTAGATGTTTATATATTTGTGTGTTTGTGCTTTATATATATAATATATATATATATATATATATATATATATATACATATATATATATATATATATATTGTGTGTGTGTCCATATTGTACAAATCATATAGCTTTGTTTATCATTTTGCTTATTGTATATTCTATATTTTGCTTTCCTTTAATTTTTTTATTCAAAGTATTTAAATAAGTAATGAAAATTTAAATTTGTGGGCTTGGATTTTATTTGTTTTTAATTGGCTAATTATGATTTATTATTAGAAAACATTATTATTATTATTTGAAATTTTAAACTTTATGCTTTAATTTAAAATTTTAATCAGTTTTATAACAAAATGAAAATGGTTTTATGAAAGAATATAAAAAATATCATTCATTTAAAAAATGTAATATGTGAAAATTCACAAAAGTAAAAGATAAATTCAAATTGATATAAGTCTACAAGAAAAAAAAAGACAAAATAATGGAAAATAATTAGTATATAATTGAAAATAACCAGGAGATTACACTGCTTTGAATATAACGATTTGATGAGTAATTATATATTCTTAACAAACTTGGAATGGTTGTGAAGGTATTCAACTACAAAAATGAATTCCTTTACATATGCTCTTGCCTGCATCTCTGTTTCATGCTGCATGACTGGCCAAAATAAATAAGTACAAATGAACAACTCAAACATTATAAAAAATCTTGATGTAACATTTTTGGATCTTCTGGAAGCACCTGTGTTTGTTCATCTATTGTTTCCTGATCTTTCTTATCAATCTCATTCTTCAGATATAGACTGAAATCACATGTGTCTATAGCTGAAGCAGGTACATAAGGAAAACTCGAGAAGTATAGATAGATACTGCAAAATATGATAAAAAGCTAAGAAAATAAAGCTAATTTTTATAGTAGTATGAAGTTATAATGATTAAAAGCTAGGATTAAAATATCTAGGATCATAAAAATTTGTTTTATATAATTATATTATACTGCATAATGATGCCCTAGTGTAATGCCATGAAATAAATTGTAACTGTCTGAAGTATTTGAATCATAGCTTTTGGTTGTTAAATTAAACTCTACCAAAGCAGTATTAAGTGTTCTTATCTCGTATATAGTAACTCATTTCAAGCATATGCACGCACACTCACACACATAAGCCATATTTTATGAATTTTGTGGATTCTCCAGGCAGCCTCAGGATACAAGGCACCCCTGTTGGGAGTGACATTACTAAAAAGTACTGAAATCATGATGAAAGCTAGATTATGGCTGTTGATGGGATGCTCCCATCTCTGGTGGAATTATTATTGTTATTTATTGTAACATATATATTTAAAGAAGACAGTTGACTGGGTTTAGTTGTAGGAGAATTTTTAAGATTTATATTTATCTAATTAAATTAAACTCTTATTCATTAGAGATGAATTAAAAAAAGATATGGAAATATCTATAAAAGCAAAAATACTAAACCAAAAGCTTATCAACTTAGTTTCTTATGTGGCATTTGTTTTTGATTTTGTCTATCATTTTACTTTGCTGACATTGAAGCTCGGGGACCATGGGATTATTACGGTAAGTGAATTTCTGGCCTAGGGATGAATTCTTCGTTCCTCCTGCTTGTTGAGCATGCCTCATCTTAAAAACAATAACAACAATAACAACAACCCCCCCTCTACATATGTTCTTTCTTTTTTTTTTCATCACTGCCAACCTAGACGTTGATCATAATTAGCGCCTGCAAAACTGCCCAAATAAACGCACCTTCCAGATGTTGTCAGTGACATACATCTCTCTCTCTCTCTTTCTTTCTCTCTTTCTGTCTTTCTTTCTATGTGTATATACGTTTCCATGGTAATTCCTAGTTTGTTATGGGTAATTTTTCTGTAAATCGTATCTCCATTGTGCCTTATCCTCTGGTAAAATCCACCAATATGGAATGATTCCCATCTCCTTTTTTGTGTTTCTTTGAACAAGTTTTTGTTTTGTGCAAATGATTGTATGTGGGTATGCATGTGTGTGTGTATATATGTGTGTGTATGTATATAATATATATATATACACGTATATATGCACATACATACATATATATATATATATATTATATATATATATATATATATATATATATATATATATATATATAATATATATATATATATATATATATATATATATACATACATACATGCATATCTATATATATACTCATACACATACCTAAACATGCATACACATGCTAACACATATATTCACTATGTGGTTTGATTTTTTTTTCTTGTATTTTTGTTGGTTGTGATGTGTTGCTGAACAGCTGAAATGTGGTT
The DNA here is from genome assembly GCF_006345805.1 of Octopus sinensis. Taxonomy (NCBI): domain Eukaryota; kingdom Metazoa; phylum Mollusca; class Cephalopoda; order Octopoda; family Octopodidae; genus Octopus; species Octopus sinensis. Next base: position 25,239,458 of record NC_043002.1, on the reverse strand, counting down.
TTAGAGTAGTGCTAGCTCAATCTTTGAACTCTCAAATATTATCTTTTTATACAGTTTCATTTTCCATATGTGAAGTTTTACTTCATACATACATATATGTATATATATATATATATATATATGTGTATATATATGTATATATATATATATATATATATATATATATATGTGTATATATATATATGTATATATATATAAAAAATGTGTGTGTGTAAGAGTTTTGAAATATAAATAGAAATATATTTTACATAGTACAAACATTATCTGATATGGAGAGTGGATAGATATGTTTATTATATTGAAAGTTGACAGTCTATTCTGAGTTTTGCCTTGTCATGAAATTTAGTTTACAGTTATGCTAAACACTCAACTCTTTGTAACATGTGTTACATTCATATAACCTTTATAATCTTGCAGGTCTCTTTTTCTTCTTCACAGTTGTGAATAGTCATGAGTGAAACTAAGGGTAGACTGTCAATTTTTGATGTATAAATTAATTTTTGCATATTTTAGAATTGTTTTAATTTCAGCTAACTCAACAGTTCTGGATATTCTCTCCTTTTTTTTTTTTTTTTTTTCAATAAAATATTTTTGAAATTCTACCTGTAAGATATTGTTCAATGTTTTATAATAAATTACATATCTTTGGAAGTTTATAGAGAGAGAGAAAAATGCCATCAGTATATTTATTTAGTATTATTTTTTTTTTTGGTTTTTCCATTCATTAATTTGGTAATTGTTGTAAAATTTAAGTTCACTATCCCCTCTATCTTGTTTTATTTTCTTTGTTCTTTTGTTTGTTTATTTTTGCCAATGTTGTTATTATTCTTTATATAATAACAACCTTGTTGACAACAGCGAGGAAAGATAAAGAAAAAAGAAGCAACTTTAAGGTTTATTTTATGAAAGATATCAAATTTGAGTTTTTCTTAAGAGAGTGCTTCATTGAACTTATTCAGGTTCACAAATATTATTGCATATTGCCATAGAGCTGTATTTGATTACTACCATGAAACTGTGCAGTCTTATAAATTTTATTATTACACATAGCCAGGAATCCAAATAGTTTTATAATATAATTCAACATTACCATGAACTGCATGAATATTAAGTATTGCTATGAAACTATCGTTTCATATATAGTGCCAGGAAATTATACAGTTTTTGTGAATATTCTTACTCCACATCATTATTAAAGCACCCTTTTAACAGCACTCAGAACCAACTCATCATTTTAAAATCATTTTTGTTTCTCAATACAGGAGGGATATATATATAATATTGGTGGTGTGGCAATACATAAACCTGTCCCTTGTGAAGTACACATCTGTTCCCTATCAGAATAGGTTTTATCAAAAAAAAAAAAAAATCAGTTTAGTTTCGTTTGGAAATCTCTGAATTTGTAACTTGGCCATGGTTTGTGATCTTTCCAGATATATCCTTGGAAAAGGTCCATAACTCTCTTTAGGTCAGTCCATTAAGCTGCATGTAGATTGTTAAGTTGTACAATTTCCATGCTTCAAGAACACATACAAATGTCTAAACTTCTGTGTTGTATGTTACTTGCAGAGTCTCTAGAGGGGTAAAAATACAGAGTAGCCAAATTGAAACTAATCAATGATTTCAGTAATCTGTTTCTCCAAAAATGTATTCACAAATCTTTCAGAGAAAGTATATTTTTGTGTGTATGTTGCTAGATACATATAAGAAGAGCATTGATTTGGTTAGAAACTCTTTGGAAATACAGTTTACTCTCTGGTTTTTGTTATTGATTGAGAAGGCTTAGTTTCTTGTACTAGTGTTGTTGGGAAAGATATTACCTCCTTCCATTTGTAATTCCAAAATAAGTGTTATATATCAGGATGAGGTGAAATTATCAATGTGTAATGATGAATATAACATTTTCAAACTGCAAATAGGATGACGAAGGGTTTTTCTCAAGATAAAAGAATGAGATTCATGTTCTCTGATGATAGTCTCACTATATTGAAACATCATATTCAGCAGCTGTCCTGTAATTTTGACTTAATTTATATATATATATATATATATATATATATATATATCTCTATATATATATATATATATATAGGGAGAGTTTATGAAAAAAACAAAAGATGAAGACAGATGGTGTACAAAACAAACAGATGTATTAGTATAACGCTCAGGAATAGAAAAAGTCTTTTACGTTTCGAGCCGGGGTGTTGCTGTCTTTCAATGAGGATGCAGTTTTTCTGCTGACCAAATTATCCGTTCCCGAATTAATGAAAATAACTGAGCATTGTAGAGTAGAATCATTGTGATATAGTATGCTAGGCTGTACCTTTTAAATTACAGGTACAATCCACTCAGCAAGATTCTTCAGTTTTCATCTACCCAGTTTCAGTCACTAAGTATGGGTTAATCTGAAGTTATAAAAATTACAGTTGCCTATGAATGTCTTAATCATTGAGCCATACTGCACCCAGTGTTCCTTGAATCTTTCATTGCCATTTTGCTATTTATAATTGATTAGTAACATATCTATTGATTCCTCTCAGGCTACATAGCTACAACTTTATTTATCTGACTTGAATATAATTTTACTATCATATCTGAATATTGATTCCTTAACTACCAGCTTATTTTCCTTTAAAAATAACTCAACAACAGTCTTGAATCAATAAGGAGTGGATAATATCTTGTTTTGCTTGATAAACTGTTGAAGATTTGAAACTAGATACAAAATCGGTTACCATCTATCAGAAGTTGTGACTTTTCCATCACAAGCAGTGACTATGTACAAGATTCATCGAAGATTTCGTTTGTTATGCTTTGCTGGATCCCTTAGATATTTTCAGCTTGTGTACATATTGATAAAAAGTAATAAAAAGTTAGAAATCAGTTTGTTTTAGCAGTTGGGTATTATTTTAACATAAGTTTACATTTTACTCCTGTATATGTTGTATATCTTTGAATTTTGATTCACTGATTTTTATTTTTTTCACATATTTTTTTTTACTGCAAAATATTCTTTCTGTAACATTTACTAAAACATTTTGTCTGGACATAGAGTAACTTTTTAAGTTGCAAAATTTTATATTTTCATTTCAATATTTTTGTTTAATTTAAAAATTAATGAAATTTAAAAAGCCACATTTAAAAAAATTTAAACTATGAGATAGGAAAAGATAATATAAGAGAATTTACTAAAATAACTTTGGGAATAAAATTTCATTAATCAATAATAATAATGGTGATGAAGTGTCAAAAATATTGAAGCAGTGCATTAAATATGATATTTCATTCCTACTGTCTACATGTGGAGTTCTTATGTTGATAGGGTCAAATTTGCCTTTCATTCCTCTAAGGTTGGCAAAGTACAAGTCGTATATTGAATTCAACTTCATTGATTGCATATACTCATCCTCCTCCTCCTTGTGTAGATGTAATAAATCATCATCATCATTTCAGTGAATATTTTAGCTCACAATATCTAGTTTAATACCCCAGAGTTCTACATTCAGTTATTTATACATCCTTTTCATCATCCTTGGATAGATAAAATACTAGCAAATGTATCTTCTCTCTTCAAAATGAATCAGTGTGTTTATTGGCATAATCATTAGTGTCAGAAAACAATGCTTTGCAGAATTACTTTTGACCCTTAATGTTCTGAATTCAAGTCTGGCCTTTTATCCTTCTGAGAGCCAATGAAATGGAGTACCATTCAAGTACTGGGATCAATGGTGCATGTTCCCCACAAATTTGCTGGTCTTGTACCTCATATCATTCTTTTAAAATCTTACTTTATTTACTCAGCCATGAGGATGTAACGTTATACAGAAGAGAGGAAATGGCATGTTATTTCGAATAAGTTATTTCTCATAAATATATTGTTAGTGAAGATAATTTGGACAGTAGAGTAATGGACTCAATACAGTGTTTAACTTGATTCCAAGTTCAAATCCCACTGAATTTACTTTGGTGCATGTTATTAACTTAAGAAGCAATCCCACTGCAGAGAACAAAAGACAGCCTCATAGAAACCACCTGCACCAGCAATGTAGTTTCAGTCCTTATTTGAAGTAAATCTATTAATTGGTGCTGCTAATTCCATTAAGTATAGCATGAATTTGTCACAGTCACATTTTCTCTGTTCTATAAATATATAACCTTTATAAGTCTTCTTTATCATCTCCATTTCTAACAGTATCAGCCTTTGTTTTGAGTCTCCTTACTCTTTCTTACTTGTCTCTTTGACACATGAATAAGGTTCATGGCCATATTTTACTTAATTTCTATTACCTTTTTTTTTTAATAAATATTACCTAATGAGTCTAGAGATTGTCTATACCTCTAGCTCTTAGGAGCCATAAAAAAATTGCTTAAGAGAAGTGAAGAGTCCTAGGCTGTGGGAAGTTGGTAAGGTTTGTCACAATGTGACAGCTGGTTTAACTACAGAAAGGCCACTTCATTTCAATAACTAACATCATCAGTACATTAAAAGTTGGTTAAAATTATTGATCACTCAAGTAGTGTTAAATATCTAGCTTAGGGCTTTACTACTAGAGTTGATCTGACCTTTTCATCCTTCAGTTGACAAAATGAGTACCAATAAGGAAGTATGTACATGTCCTCTTATAACTACAAAAAAAAAAACACCTGCATAGACACCAGCAATCATCATCATTGTGTGTGCAAATGTAAGTTTGTGTGTGCATATATATATATATATGGCAAAAAAGTCAAGGTAGAAGAATGTGTGAGTGCCATGATAGTAGTAGGATGTTAAATGGTACTGAAATATTTTTTATAAAATTATTTTAGCATTTTCTACCTTGACTTTTTTTCCGTATATATCAACTCATGTATTCCTTTTCAACTTTCTACACACTCACATACATATATATATGCACATACAAACAGGCACATTTTTGTAATTAAATTCCAAGTTTGAATTTCCTTAAACTTGCTTTAGTTGATAATGGTATCTTCACTGAATTTGTATTTCCTTTATTCCTTACCATTTGTAAATCCCCATATATATATATATATATATATATATATATATAATATATATATATATATATATATATATATATATATATATAAAATCTTATGTGTGTACTTGCTGCTCACTTGGCACAGTTTAGCATGTTGAACTTTTCAAATGAGTTATTTTCTCTATGTGGTGAAGCATATTTTTTGTATTCATATATTTTATTTTAAATAGATTACAATCATGTAAGGAAATTAAATTATTGTTAATAATGCTTATGGTTGTCTCTGAAGACATTAATAACTTATTGGATATCTAGATCCGATATTTTGCTATGTTTCTTTTAAAATCATTTTGTTTTTCTTTACCTACAAGCCTCACAACACTGTTGGTGCTGTTTGTCATCAGAGAGCCAAGAAAAGTTACTTATTGCTTGGCAAACTAGCCCCAGTCAGATCAGTTTTTCTACTTAAACTACAAATACTATATAGTGAAACTCCCAGTTCTGTTGACCTGTGAGTTCATGAATGACTTGACTAAACTTCAATATAGTTTTTCTTACATACTCCACTTGAGGAATCTAAGGTCACTCATTGAACAGTACATGTATCCTTTCAGTTCTTTCTTACTTTATATTCTGTCTTTCATATGAAATTGTATGGCCTCTCCTTTCAAATTCAATATTCTTTCCATTTCTTACTAGACATTCAGAAAGAGGACCAAAGTGAATCTGTCAGTAGAGTAGGTTTTAGTGACATCAAAAGGCAAGTGATTGTTTTGCCTGGGGGCAAGGACTACAACTTGATAATTGTTCTTGTGATCAGCTTGCAACTTAAAGGATCTGCTATCACAAAAAGATGTTAGAAACACTTCTGTGAACCCCTGCCATCCTTGTAAGCTTACCAAGAAATTGTTCAGTCTTGAGTAGCAACAGACTATATTCCCTAAATAGATTTAGCAGAGACTTTTGCTTTCTGTAATGAGAAATCTAAGCAATATGTTTCTCCCCATTGAAAATGTTCAATCGTTGATCCATTATTGTACTATATCCCTTCTTTGCCACTCATCCATTATTGCAATGGACTTAATCTTTCATAACATTCTAATTGTCACTATAATTTGAACTACATCAAATTTTGCTTCTTTCCATTCTTTATTTTTAACCTTTTAAACCTTATACCAAACATTAACTCATTCTTTCTGAAGGAAAGGGCTGTTGCCTTTGTAGAGCTGCCTTCAATAAATTGACCTTTAGCTTTTCACTTGTCTGATTCAGTGAGGCAACTGCAGGTTAGAAGCAATATTATTGAAGCCATTCAGGATAGCATATGTAAGACTTGAATGTAGATGCACCGTCAGTGTTTCTAAATTCTGTGATCCAGAAGGCTTATTATTGAACTCACAAGTCACAACAACGATTGAATAGATAAGTTAATGCTATGTTCAAATTTGTAAGAATTTGTCAATGATATAATACCAATTTTTTTAATTAGCAACTGGTCTGTTTGTTTACAGTTGTGTGAGGTTAGATTCTACCATGGCTGGTGCAGATTTACCTATACTCTGCTAAATGAGATAGTATTATGTGAAATTGTTTTGGATGACTAATAGAAACCCTGTTCTCTTTATCAAGTATCTTGTTGCTGTTAGCACTTAAATAATATGCAAGATAGCAGTGATGAACCCTCAGTCATTTGAAACGAGGCAGTTACTCTTATAATTGAGTTTTCTCTCTCTCACATACACACACTAATTATATTATTGACTGGAGATGAAGGAAGAGGATTTATAATAGTTAACCAGACAGGGTTTTGGATTGGAAATAACAGTGTATAGATTTAACTACTGTACAATATAATATCCAGTCTGGAAGTCTACAAGTTGTATCTGCTCACTTCACTTCTCTTTCCTAATATAATATAATGTTGATAATATATGCAATTATAATTACATGATATAAAAATAATAGTTTAATAGTAAATCATTTATTTTTAATACTTTAATTTCCTTACAATCCAAATTGCATGATATTATACTTATTTTATTACTATTTCATTATTATTGTTTTTTCTTTTGCAAATGCATGTGATGTTCTCATTTGTTTTATTTTCGCATATCATCTTTCATGCTCATTTTTATTTTTAGATTATTACTATTATTATTACTAAGTTAATTATTAGTGATAATAATAATAATAACAATGGTGGTGGCATCTGGGACTATAGAGCTCATGATTTATATTCTTTAGTGTATATAGTTCCATTATTTATTAGTCTGTGACACACCCCATATGAACCCTCTCCCTGAAGGTCAGCTTTATCTTTTCATTCCCTAAGAGTCAGTTAAACAAGTACCAGTAATATACTGTGTCGATACAGCCGACTATTTTTCTTTGCCAGAAAACAGTTTCATAACTAACTAGTCACAACAAACATTGTCAGTGTTACAATCACCATCATACTCTCATCACCATCACTACCATAACCTTTTGATGTTATTACTAGCTTCATTGCAGCGCTGCTTTTGTTTATATCACACCATTTTCCATTCCTGTCTCATGCTCACACCACCTCTTAATTGTCATTTAGATCCTATATTATTGAAGATCCTTTATTCAGTTTGTAATGAATTTTTTAAAATTTACATTTTAAGATAAAATTGCATTCATGCTAATTGGATTTTAACTGTGACACATTACATGCTTGTATGTACATGTGTGTGAGTGCATTTATATACACACACACACACACTATATATATATATATATATATATATATATATATATATATATATATATATAGTGTGTTGTATGTATATGGTTGTGGGGCCTACTGGTTAGGGTGTTGAGATCATGGTTGTAAAGTTGTGGGTTCATTTCCTAGACAGGACAGCTTTGTGTCCTTGAGCAGGGCACTACATTTCATATTGCTCCAGTCTGCCCGACTGAAAATGAGTACCAGCTGACAGCTAGTACAGCTGTCTCTTCCCCTAGCTTTCACATCTTTGATGTTCTACAGGGTCAAGACTGGGATGGTTGAGAGAATAACAGTTTTTGCCTGTGACTACATAAGTACCTTGAACAGTTAGTGTAAGCATGGTACATGCTACCATGTCACACTCACTTATGAGTGATGGCTAAGATTTCACACATGCAAACACATGAGAGAGAGAGTGAGAGAGATGTGTTCATATATATGTATGTGCGTTTATATGTGTGTGTGCATACATATTGGCTATCTGTTGAAGATCATTTGGTACCTTCAAAAATACACACATACACACAATCATGTATTTTACTTTTTATCTAAATCTCTGGTTATCTGAGCTTCTTCCAAAAATTCTCATTTAATACGTAGTTTTAAAAAAAAAACTGCTATTAACTTTTAGTTTTTTTTTTATTCTTTTTCTTTTCCTGTATATATTATTTCCATTGTTTATGAATTCTGACTTAGATCAATTTTGGAATATGGATTGAGTAGATTTATTGTTTCAAAATATAAACAAACCCAAACAACAATAATAATAATTATAATAATAATTTCGACTTAGAATATTGGACACATATTTTTTAATCCTTTGTTTCTATTAGACTAAATAATTATTGCAACATTTTCAGCTTCTTTATCTCTTATAAAATTTCTGTTATTATTGATTTTTAACATTATTATTAGTATTATTATTTCTAATTTAATATTTCAATTTTATTCTAAGTTCATCAAATTGGCTATTCTAATAGTCAGATAATCTAGACCTTAGTGTGTGTGAAGAAAGAAAGAACTATTTAGCAATTTGATATTGTTATTCTGTGTCTATAGTCAAATACTTATCTTTCGAATGGCATAGTCTACTCAACTGTAAATAAATTTCAGAAAGTAAGAACAACTTATTGCTGTAGACAGGGGGAGCACTACAAAACCAATGAGTGTTTCATTAGCTTTCAGTCTTGAGTGTTACTGCAGAGGATGGACTCTTTCAAAGAAGCATTGTCAAGTCCCTTAAAGATAATTGGTTTAAGGGGTTCATAGCTATAAGAAACACACACACATTCACTTAATGAAATTGTTACTAGTTATGCTTGGTATTTAAAGAGTTGATTATTTGGTTTTCTCATGTGTAGGAAATATATGATATCATGGCTGTATGCTTAAGAAATTTGCTTCTCAACCATGTGGTACCTTAGGCAAGTGTTTTCTGCTATTATCTGGGGCTGACTAATGCTTTATGAATAGAATCAGTAGAATTGGAAGCTGTACAGAAGTCTCTCATATAAATATAGAATATGTGTGTTGTCATTTTTCCTTCATTGTATGAGATTGGATGTTTATATTCCCAGTGGATGTTACAGCCTGTAGCTATGTACTCTCAAAGTAGTGGAATAAAAAGAGCCCTTACTTGTAAAACAGGTAAGGGTTAGAGACAGTAAAGGTATTCAGCCATAAAGCATCCATCTAGTAAGTACTAGTATAGAAAAACAAGTATAAATTAAGGAGCAAAGTATATGTGTGTATGTATGGAGTAAAACTAGCTTAGATTAAAACTGTGAATAGAAGTTAAATAGAAATAAATGAAATTAGTAAATTATGTAAACAAAGAAACTATCACTCAAAAGAAAACTGTGAGGTGGAGTAAGTAACCAGATAACATTATTAATTAACCATATTACTCTAGGTATTTTAATAAATTGTAATTATATTTTAGGATGGTTTAGCATATTGAGAAGTTGATTTATATACACAACCTTAGATAAAATATTTCTATTGTTTATTAGTGAAATACTTTTGACTTACTGTTGTTTAAGAAAGGTCCTCAGTGTTAGGAAGAGTACAACATAACATATTCTGTTATATATTTGTTTGTAAAACCTGTTAGGGAAGAGAAAAAAAATCAAAATCAAAACAACACAACAGCCAATTTTATAAATGGTTAATGCAAAGTATTGTTCATATAATTTTATGCATAAGAAATGATTTTTATATTTTTCATTTATATATTTTCACCTTAGTAAATATATTTTACAGTATCAAATACAAGTATATATAATGTTTATCACATGTTATCTTCAGGAGCTTAAGGTTGGAATATTAAGCCTGTCTTTCATTCCAATTGAGTTGTTTACCATTTTATAAAACCATAGATACTTAAAATAATTAAGTAATGAATTCCTCTATTTTCTTAAAATTATTAATCATAAGTTATTTTTATACGGCCCTGCTATAAATTGTTTAATGTTCATTAATCCCTCTATTTTGGTAATATGCAAGGGAATAAAGTTTGAAAATTTAATTAATCTTTCAAAAATATGTTAAAAACTTCCATATTTTGCAGTTTATGAAGAGAAATAATTAAAAAATCTTTTATCTAAAATGATATACTTGCATTAATTAGTAATAAAATGTGTTATTCCTCAGTATTAAATATAAATCAGCTTTCATATAATATTCATAGATCCTCTATCATTTATATTCTCTCAAAGTTGTAAGATTTAAATGAGGTGTGGATCTGACACTACTTATTAGACATCATTGCCACTGTATTGCTTTAAGCAATTTTGTGTCTCCTTTTTGATGTCTGGTGGATGTGTTTGTATTCTGTGAAATTGAATTGATAGGTTGGTTTATAAAAGAGTGCAAGTAGTGGAAAATATGCACAGCTGCATTGTTGGTCTGATACAGTGCTGACAGGCCCTGTACACATTGGAAAGTTGTTGGCATTAGGAAGTGCATTCAGCCATAGAAATTATGCCAAGAGCTGACATTGGAGCTCCATGGCTTACCATACCCTGTTAAACTGTCCAATCCATGCCAACATGGAAAACATTAAATGATAATGATTTCTCCAAGAAAGATTATAAATGGTACATAAATAATATATCTAGCATAAAATAATTAAAAAGAAAAACTAATATTACTGCAAAAATCTAGTGTTTAAAGAATATGTAATTTCTTCAGTAAATACTAATAATGCTCATACCAATGATAATAATTTTTAAATAATAATAATTAAAAAAATGATAAAAGTAATAACGATGATATTTCAAGTCAAAAATCTGTAAAATATTTGTTTACTGTTATATGTAATTATGTATATGTAAGTGTTCATAAGAAAGACATGTTTCTCTCTTTGTGAATACATGGGGCTCTATTAATTTTCTTGTTAACCACTACAGCAAATTTGATTCATAAGTTAAACAATGAGTATTTTAAATCCATTAATGTGTTCATCCTGTAATCATAATATACAAATATTTTTGATGAAAAGTTCACATGACTTTTTTTTCCTTCAAAATTTCATTAGAGATTTGATATTTTTCGATAAAATAAGATATTTGGGTGCTTTTTTTTGGAAGCCCTTTTTTCTGACTCCTTGTCCTTTCCTTCCTTATATGGCTGTTGTCGAGCAGGGTCGTCTCCACGCTTTGATTCCTCACGCATCGGTTCCCCAAAGTTTGTATACCCCAATTTGGAATGGGACGATGAATTTGCCGAAGGTAGGAACCAGTATTACCTGCCTCCCTAGTTCTTTATTCTGCCTACAGTGTCGTATTTTTTTGCCATGCTTTACAGTCTAGCATGATTCATCTGCTAGTAACACATTCGTATCATGATATATATATATATATATATGTATGTATATGTATGTATATATATATATATATATATATATATATATATTTATAACATGAAGTAAATCTCTATCTATCTATATATACATTACAACTGTGTTGACTTTGCATGTATTTTCTTCAGGAAGGTGCGTTTCTTTGTGGCAACAATGTCAGTACACATTTCACAAACATGTTAAATTCATTTGTTGCGTAACCGATTTTGGTTAACTATAACACTGTTCTTCTCCATCCCTTACCCACCCATGTTTTATTCTTTGCTATTTCATCTACCCACCAACACACACACATACAAATATGAAAAACACATTCCTAAACACTCTCCCATATAAAACACATGGTGGCTTTTATATATATATATATTATATATATATATATATATATATTTATAACATGAAGTAAATCTCTATCTATCTATATATACATTACAACTGTGTTGACTTTGCATGTATTTTCTTCAGGAAGGTGCGTTTCTTTGTGGCAACAATGTCAGTACACATTTCACAAACATGTTAAATTCATTTGTTGCATAACCGATTTTGGTTAACTATAACACTGTTCTTCTCCATCCCTTACCCACCCATGTTTTATTCTTTGCTATTTCATCTACCCACCAACACACACACATACAAATATGAAAAACACATTCCTAAACACTCTCCCATATAAAACACATGGTGGCTTTTATATATATATATATATATATATATATAATATATATGTATATATATATACATGCATACATACATGTTGGTGTATATGTATATCTGGATGTGTTGATGTTTAGAGTTGAAATATGAGATAAACCAATCCAATTATAAATGTTTAATGAACAAATATGTGACTCTTCCCAGAATTCTTTGCCTGCTCCCCAAACTGACCTGCCTGCTCTTCAAGTCACTAGCTTTGCGTCTGATAAAAGTAATAATAATAATAAATAAAACGAGACACTTTTTTTTTTTCTCTTGCTCTCTTTCCTAAATCTTCAAGAATTTATGAAGGTTGTTGCTGTGATATTAGTGTTAATTTTCTAAATACAAACTAAAGCAAATTACCAAGCAGCTACAACAACAACAAAAGCTTCTTTCACTTACGCAATGCAGGCTTAAACCATCTGCGACCACTCTTGGCACTGGACAGTCTGCCTGGACATGATTTGCATGACAATGCATGCTTTCTGGATTTGGAGTTGATAGACTTTTTTTGTTTTTGCTTGTTTGTATACATATTTATGAATATATATCTCTGTATATATACATATGTGTCTGTATATACATATATCTAATGTGTGTATATATATCTATATATGTATGTATGCATACGTATGTGTATGTATATACATGTATGTATATATATGTTGTAAATGTTTTAAAATTGTTTATTTTTATTTATCTTTTGTTTCATTTATTTATTATTATTATTATTTTCATTATTGTTTGCAATCTAATTTCATTTTGCACCTGTGCATTACCTTTGTGTTTTGCTTGACATAATTTTATTTTGTTTTAATTTTGTTTTTCATTTTAATTGGTTTTTAATCCTTTTATTATAAAATCTAACTACTGTGGGGACTTACAAAAATATTTACTGTTAAACATGAAAAGCTGTCTTGCATTAGTTCTTGCAAATTAAATATTATAACTGCAATCATCCTGCATTATGCCTTCATAGCTAAAGCTTCTATTAAAAGCAAAAATCAATTAGTTACATTATTTCATCAAAAAAATTTTTTCCCTACATCTAAAAACTGACATAATGGATTTTTTTTTTTAAGTTAATAAATCCAGAGAGGCTGCTATTGTAACCATTTGACGCCTATTTTTATTTTATATTTTGAAATAATGCCCTTTTGAGAATTAAAATATATATTTTTTTTTATCTTTTGGTTTAAATGCTTATTGTATTAACACAGATTACTGAAAATTTTGTTATGTACGTGCTAATACAATAAAAACATATATTCTATGTCTTAGCTGGTCCTAGCTCTTATACTGAAGATAATCAAGAGATCTTACTAATTGAACTATTTAAAATACGCACATACACACACAAAAGTTATACATACTTATGTACACTTATACATTTAGGTGTTAGAAATCCAGGTAATTTAGATTCATTAAGGTAGACTAATAACGATGTATTGTCTCACCTTAATTTCTATATCATTCCATAACAAACAAAAACTCATAAAGCAGTTATATTTTTTTTAAATGACCTTTAGTAACTACTCTTCAATATTTGTTGAACTGATATTTTCATATTTATAGCACAATAAATATTATTTGATATTGTGATTGCTCATTCACAACAACAACAATACTGTTCAATTTAAAGTATATAACATGTAAATTTAATTACCATTTCATTGCCGATAATAAATCATTACTAATGTCCAGATAAAACATTTATGAAAGAATATTTTGTTTCTTCTATAATAATTATATATATATATATATATATATATATATATATATATATATATAGGCATATCAAATGCCAGATGTTTTTACTGAGGTATTTTTGGTATTAAATTCTACTATAATGAAATATATTTTTCTGGATATGGCCAAATAATATTGACTAAACTGTATAATAACCATATACCAACTGGAAGGATATGCATTTCAAGAATATAAGGAAAACTAGATTGCATGCTTGTCAGTTTTGTTTGGTTAAATGTGTGTGTTTGTTTCTTTTTATCTTTTTTTACCTTAGGAATATTTTTTTTCTATGTTTAATGTATTTTCTTTTTAATTTTTAAAAAAATTTATTAAATGGAGAAAACTTTGTTCTGCAGTGCAATTTAATCTAACTAGGTTTGTTTTTGCCCTCCTTTCAATCCCAGACTATCAGTTGGAACCATTGGAGAAATCTGATCAAACATTAAATGAATTTTCATGAAAAGATTATTAATATTATTAATTTTATGTATATATGAAATGAAATTTATTACATAACTAGTTGAAATGAAGACTAACTGTATAGTCTATCCAACTGGTTTAACTGACAGCGTTTCCATATTCCTGGTTTTTATTTCATCAACCCGTATAAACAGTTTGACATAAAAACCCTTAGTAACAATATAAAGAATTAAGGTTATTGGCAGCACTGCCAGTATTTGATTTTACAAGTCTTCTTCAGGAAATTTTCTTACAAATTAACTTTTCCTTCATTTTATCATGTTCTTTTTCACTTTTGGGAATTGAGTATTTTTTCACCTTTTAAAACCTCCTAAAAATGTTTTAGGTTTTCCTGTAGCTAGTAGAATTGTTTTTATGTACCGTTTGTATTGAAAGATTTGTCCATTGCTATCAGTTGTCTGCATGATATTTGAAAAGTGACCAAAATTCTATAAAATTTGAATTTGAAGTACACATCCCCATTTATAACTCAAACATTTTGATACCGTTGATTTCTCATTACCTTTAATTTAAATTCTACATTAATTAGAATCTGATATGGCAGGCAAATAAATGTTTTGTCAACAACTGTCAGTTTAGAATTTTAGTTTTTGTATAGTTATCCCCCATATTTAATTATTCCTCTGGGAATTTATCTCTACTTATACATTACCACTTTATATCAGTTATACACACACACACACATACACACACACACACACACACACATACACACATGAAAATTATTAGTTGATTAGTTATTAAAACTACAATTTTATTTCTGGAAGCTTCAGTCACTTGTTATGTAGGGAAATAAAAACTAGTTATGTTACAGGTGTTTTTCTATAAATGCTAACGTATAATGTTTCTAGTGGATCAATCATATATATCTATAAGATTTGAATTTGTTAACAGATCCTTAGAATATAGCTTTCAAAGAAATAAAACAGATCTTTTGAACTTTTTAACATGCTGACTAAGTTATTCACTATCAACATAGGGTGACTAGTATATTTCAGAGAGATTATCGTAGTAGTAAAAGCAGTGGATTAGCAGAGTTGGTAGAGCATTGGATAGATTGCCTCATGGTATTTGTTCTAATTCTGCAGTCTCTGTTTAAATCCTGCTGAGGTTAACCTAGCCTTTCATGCAGAGTTAAAAAAAAAGTCTAGGTAGTACAGTAGTGGAGCTGTTAGAAAGTTGGACAAGATCCCTTGCAGAATATTCCAACTTTTTACATTCTGATAGCAAGGCCTGCAACAACACTAGTTCCAAACTGTATTGGCCTAAGTCAGTTACCTTTCCTTTGGATGTTAGTGTCATAGAGAAGGGAAATGTGCAATTACTGTTCTTCCTAAAAAAGACTTTTTTCATGGCTTGCATATGCATGGTAAGCCTTGACCAACAGAGAACCATATACATCACAGTAATCCTTAGTGCTCTGTCTTGGTGCCTCATTTTTCAAATCCCTGTACTTTTTTTATCCTTCTGGAGACAAAATATACATTGCAAAGTAAAATGCTAACTTTTTACTTGTCTGTAGTTTCCTTTTGCAATAAAAGGAAATTTGTTCCTTACATCTAGTCAGAACAAAATTTCTATCATGTTGCTGGCTGGAACTGCAAGTTCAGCAAATAACCATTATATGTGATCCAGTTTAGATTCTTGCTAGTGTTTTAAAAGCTGCTATCATTGTTACAAAGGTCATGATTGACATGATTTTCCATTTACCTTCTTTGTAAATTTCAGATTTTGTATTAAAAAATCTGATCTTCTCAATGTGGTCACCATTACTCAGTAGTCAGTGTTGACTCCCACAGTGTTCAGTGTTGACTCCTACTGTGCTCATCAATAAAATAACTAATACTGATACATTGAAGTTAAAAACATCTGAAGATTTTCTTCTATTTTCAACAATTGGCTTTGTGCATAAGCAATTATGCCTTAAGGCAGTGAGCTGGCAGAATTGTTCAAAATGCTAAGTGGTATTTCATCTGTCGCTACATTCTGTGTTCAAATTCCGTTGAAGTTGACTTCGCCTTTCATCCTTTCAGGGTTGATAAATTAAGTACCTGTTATGCACTGGGGGTGATATAATTGACTAGTCCCCTGCTCCCAAATTTGAGGTCTTGTGCCTCCAGAAGAAAGGATTTTTATTATTATGCCTTGCAGCATTTTTTCCAGCTCTTTACATTCAGAGTTCAAATCCTGCTGAAGTCAACTTTGCCTTTCATCTATTTGGGGTTGATAAATTAGTACCAGTTGAGCTCTGGAGTTATTACATCAACCTCCCCTCAAATTACTGGCCTTGTGCCAAAATTAGAAAGAATTATTATTATTGAAGTGGTTAACTGGCAGAATAATGAGGGCTTTGGAAAAATGCATTGCAGTATTTGTTCCAGTGATTTACATCCTAAGTTCAAATTCTGCCAAAGTCAGCTTTACCTTTTAGCTTCCCATGATCAATAAAGTACCAGTTAAATATCGGGGTCAGTGTAATCAACTAACCCACTTTCTTCAAAATTGCTGGCTTAATCATAAACAATTATAATTAAAGCAACTGGGTGGCTGATATGATAGTGCCAGAAAAATTCTCAAGTGGTTTTTAACATCCCTTAACATTGAAATCCCACTGGCATCAATTCTTTCAGCTTTTTTTGAGAGCCAGTAACATTAAACAAAACCCCCAAATCTTATACTTACAAGTACACTTGAATACTGTGGTATTTAGTCTACATTTGGAGCAAACTACTTTTTCTTTCACCAAGATTAGTAATATTGGTACCAAACATTGACTGGGTTTGTTCAAATACTCCCCTCTCATGAAGGTTAAGGTCCTTCTAATTATTAGTAAGTTTATAATAATTGTTTATTATTTCCTACTGCCGTCTTCTATGTTGGCATATAGTTTATCTTCCCAGTCCATTATTTTTTTCAAACCATATTTAGCTGCTTCAATCTTCATCAATTTGACTCGACTATATTCTCCATATTTTAAGTTTATTTAATTTGGAAGAGTCAATCTTCATGATTCCATTTCAAGAATTTAGTGGGGGTAGGGCCTTCCATTAGTTAATCCCTCTTTCTTTTTTTTTCCTTTTTTACATCATACACACACACACACACACACACACTTACTCAGTTTACACATTTCATTCCATCATGTCCCCAGTTCTTTATCTCCTTGTTCTTTTTCCTTTTTCACTCATCCTTGCTCTCTTTTCGTCTTCCTCTATATTTCACTTGCGCCTCTTGCTCTTTTCCAATATTTCATAGTTCCTTTGTTATCCCTCTTCTTACTCTCTTATTCTTCCTTTTTTTTTTTTGTTATCCCTTTACATTTTCTCCCACATTACACACACACACACACACACACCACACACACACACACACTCACTCTCTCTCTCTCTCTCTCTTCTACCAACTTTTTCTCCCTACCATCTCCCCAATCCCCCTAATCTTAAATTTGTTAAAATACATTTAGTTTTATATCCTGCACTGTGTTGCCACAGCAACAAGGACCTTATTTTATTGTAGTTATTACTGAAATAAGGTCCATTCTACAGATTTTGCAGTAAAATTTCATCAAAATTGTGTACTGCTTTCTCTCCCACTGTTATTGTTACATTTACACACTTCCCCACATTCTAAGGATTAATTTTTAAATTACTTGTAGTGTTCTGTGTGTACATGTGGTGTGTGTGTGTATTATATATATATATATATATATATTATCATCATCATCATCCAACCCATGCTAGCATGGAAAGCGGATGTTAAATGACGATGATGATGATGATATATATATTGTTGTTTTTATGTCATGTTATAATAAAGGCAACTTAATATTAAAGTGATGAATGTTAGTGACTTTGAAGTTTCAGACTGCTAGACTTCTTCAGACAGTCTGAAGTAGGCTAACAGACTGAAACTTTGAAATCATTGTCACCCCTTTTCTTACGGAAGTGTTACACATACACACAAAAACACATACACACGTTTATATATGTGTGTTTATATATATTTATATGTATACTCACACGTTTGTGTAGGTATGCACACACACACACACACACACACATATATAACACATAAACAAAGGGGTGTGTATGTATGTATGTGTGTATATACATATGTATATATATGTGTGTGTATATATATATGTATATATGCGTGTGTATATGTATATATATATATATGTGTGTATATGTATATATATATGTGTATATGTATATATATATATATGTGTGTATATGTATATATATATATATGTGTGTATATGTATATATATATATGTGTGTGTATATGTATATATATATGTGTGTGTATATGTATATATATATGTGTGTGTATATGTATATATATGTGTGTGTGTGTGTGTATATGTATGTATATATGTGTGTATATATGTGTATATGTATGTATATATGTGTGTCTATATATGTGTATATATATATATATATATATGTGTGTGTGTGTGTATACACACACACATATAACACTTTAGATGTGTATGTAACTGTGCAAGAGTGTGTATTACATATAAGTAATTGTATTAATAACAAGGATTTCTTTGATGTTTATCTTGTAGAAATGAAATGAAATGAATGAACATTTTTATCTCTATTTCCATGTTGCTTTAATTTAAACCACCTTAAATATTTAAAAATGTCTTTACTAAATCAGAGGGAAAAGAAAAATAACAAATTACAAAACAAGGGCTTTTAAAAGATAGATGATGAAAACAAATACTACCTACATCTGCATATTGAAAACTTTGAGTAACATCTGTGGACAAGATCAAGAAAACCATGAAGGTGGTTTTATGGCAATATCAAAATATACTTTGAATGGAGCTATAGGATATAATACTAATTATAGAGTTTCTGTGTGTAAATGTGGTTATTATTGAAATGGTTCAGTGGTGTTTGTTTGGTAAAACCAATTAGTGTCAGTCTTGTGTTGGTTCAGTTTATTAAGTTGTGAGCATTGTTTTTATAGTTAAACTGAGAGACATGGTGTATTAAAATGTGAAGTAAATATCTAAAATGGCCGACTAATTTTAGTTTTATGAGAGAATAGAAGTAGCAGTTTATGTGTAATAATCATATCTTCTTGGATGCATATTCATACAATGATTGGATGAGGAAATCAGCAGATAAACTCTCACATCTTCAGAAGACAAATGATTAAATTTCTGCACATATATGTGTGTTTGTGTGTGTGTGTGTGCATATTTTCCAGGGATTTATCTTTCATTTATATATAGAGAGAGAAAGAGAGAGAGAGAGTGTGTGTGTGTGTGTCTTTTGACAAAACTGAAAAAGAAAATCAAGAAAGGCCTGTAACTAGTTCTGGCCTTGGGCTGCTTTAGCCAAAGCTAACGAATAATTGCTATATACTACTTCTGTTTATTCACAGAAGGCCAGTATTTTATTTCAATTTTTTTTATATATCATTGCTTTCCTACTAAAAATCAAGATCTGCTAAAAAAAAATACAAAAAATAAATCCACTGCTTCTGTGCTATCTTGCATTTCTCCAGCATTTTATAACCTTGTGGCATGCTAGCTCTACTCTGCCTAAGCTTAATTCTAATGTAAACTTCACATTTTATTCAGTTTGAGTCAATAATAGCCTGTAGATGCAGCTATGTGATATGATGTCTGCTATTAAAAAATGTTACTAAGTATTACATATGTAAAAATGCTATTTATTTTCTTAATTCTGTCAGCGCTTACTTGTATTAATTAAATTTACACATTAATATTTAAAATAATTATAATAATATTAATTGCTATCTGATTTTAAATAATATATTTTCAAATAATATATATAATTTTTTAATCTCGAGTTTTTCCTAAGCATTTTTGGAAAGTTTATTCAAAATCTTATAATTCTGGAGAAAATATGTATTTCAAAACAATATACATCAAAGCTAAAACTGGCAACTTGTAAATGTTATATATATATATATATATACATCTGATAATGTTATCAGACTTGTAGGAGCTCAACTCAATAAACATAGGTGTAACTTATGATAGCCAAGTAGATTGGTCTGGTTAGGAGGGCAGGTTGTAAGGTTAAGCTCAAAGAATTAAGGTAGAAACGTAATTTGAAAATTTATTCTTTCCCCATACTTGTAATTTGAAAATTTATTCTTTCCCCATACTTTTCACTGCCACAAAGAAATGTAAAGTAAATTTATTTTTAAAAAAATGTTTAATTCATTTTATCAGTTTTATTGCATTTTAAATCTTTTTTCATTTTGATGTTTATCTGGAGAATGTATTAATATTTATGTATATGAGTGCACATGTATTTGTGTGTCTGCGTGTGTGTCTGCTTGTGTGTGTGTGTACACACATACATGCAATGTAGTAAATAACTTGTTTAAAATTTGACCCTTGTTCAAGAGTATGGGGACAGCCTTTGAAATTATTAACCATTTAGTTCTTGTTTATGACGATAATGGGCACACAGATGACGACACGGACTCTGTGGAAGCTTCCAGTGAAACAACACCTGCTCATCAACACAAGATGCCACATGTTGAGATGGTGCAGCCTGCCAAGACACAGCAAGAAATTGAGCAAGAGTCAAAAGTTGAAAAATGGAGTAAGTAAACTATTTCATCACTATTATGAATTACCTTCATTTTCTTCTTCTCTGCAATCATTTTTATCATCAGGACCATCATCATCATCTCCACTATAATCGTCATTAAGGTGGGCTAGAAGAATCATTAGCATGCTGGCGTTACTTCTGGCTTTACATTCTGAGTTCAGATTCCACCAAGGTTGATTTTTGCTTTTCACCCTTTCGGGATTAATAAAATAAGCACCAGTCAAGCACTGGGACTGATGTAATCGACTACCCCCCACCAACTAAATTTAAGGCCTTCTGCCTATAGTAGGAAGAATTATTATCATCAGGTATATTGGGTTGGCAGAATCACTGGAGTATTGGACAAAATGGCTTGTGATATTTGTTCCAATTCTTTACTTTCTAATCTCAGATCTCACTGGGGTTAACTTTGTCTTTCATTCTTTCAGGGTCAGTAAAATGAAGTACCAGCAAATTATTGTGGTCTCTTTAATTGACTAACCTCCTCACTCCAAGTTTCTAGCTTTGTGCCTATGCTAGAAATGGATTTCAAAATTATCATTATTAAGGCAAAATCTTTACCATCCTGGACAAAATGCTTAGCGACATTTCTTCCAACTTTACGTTCTGAGTTCAAATGCTGTCAGGGTCAACTTTGCCATTTATCCTTTCGGGGTCGATAAAATAAGTGCTAGTTGAACACTAGGGTCGATAAAATGAGTGCCCGTTGAACATTAGGGTCAATATAATCGACTAACCTGAAATTGCTGGCTTTGTGCCAAAATTTGAAACCATTATTTTATAAAGGTGGCAAGCTGACGGAATTGTTGGCACTCTAGATGAAATGTTTAGCAGTATTTTTTCCATCTTTACATTCTGAGTTCAAATTTCATCCTGGCCAGCTTTGCCTTTCATCCATTCAGAGTTAATGAAATAAATATGTATGTTATTGAATAGCTCCTTCCTCTAAAATGTTAGGCCTTGTGCCTATTTTAGAAAGAATTATTCTGGCCCTGTAGCAAAATTTGAAACTATTACTATTATTGAGTGAGAGAGCAGTGCATGCCATCAAAATGACACTGGGGTAAAATATACGAAGCCCAGTATACCCATCATGACTAAATGTCTGATAATGGTACACCAGGCACATGCATCACAATCATTTGTGCATGACATGGTGATCTCATATCAAGATAAACAGCACTTGACCTTGCAGGTGGGACCCAGCTAAAAAAGGTCCCTGAATAAGGTTGTTTAAGGATGTTGAATGAAACATAGGTTTCTAAAGGTGAATTATCCAAATCCCAAAGAATTCTTTTCAACACATGGCGATGCACATATTGTCAGCCACTAAGGGACATGCTCAATTAGTTCAGGTCAAACAACTGACAAGCAAATCTGTGGTATTGAGCAGAATATTTGCTGTGTTATTATTATCATTATTTTCATTAGCATCCTCTTTCAATTCTGTTTCTATTTCTTTCCAAGTGTCTTCCTGACACATAGGGCAGAGAAATGTATTGTATACATTGGTAGGCCACTAAAAGAAGCACACCAGTGATAGAGAAAGTCATGTGATAGAGAAAAAGGAAAAACATTTTTAAAAATTGAAAAGTAAACAAATAAAATAAAGGTGGATGGTATTATTATTAATGCTGGTGAATTGACTGAATTGTTAGAACTTCAGACAGAATACCTTCAGTATTTATTCTAGCTCTTCATCTTTTGGGCTCAAATCCTGTTGGGATATCTTTACCTTTCATCCTTCCAGAGTCAATGAAGTACCAGTCAAGCATCCTAGACTTTCATAGACTAAGAGATCAGAATATAATTTGAACTATCAAGGATATGAGGTGCTTCCAGAAGATGCAGTTGAGAGTAGTTAAGAAACAAATTGAACAGCTATTTTGTATCTGGTCTGTAATGTATGAAATAACAGTAATAAGAGAAAGAGAATAGTGTGGACCAACGGGTTTTGAATTATATAGGTTGTAGGATTAGCTGTGGAGCTGATGTCATTGGAGATCCTGCAGTAAATTTTGTAGCAGGAGGTTTTAAGATCAACAGTAACCCAAGATCAGTGTTTTATTCTATATTTGTGTTGTAATTAGAGATTTTGTCTATTAGTGGCTATTGTAGTAAGGAATTGTGAGGTCAAATAGAAAAGTAAAACTGTCATGATTTCACTTGTTGCTAGACACATACATTTAGATTAACTTGTGGATTCTGTTAAGTCTTTAGTCTCAAGTTCAGCATGTATTGTAATTTTATAAGGTGCAACACACCACTGTTTCATCTCCTGGTCATGTAGCAATCTTTAAATGTTAACTTATTGCAATACCATGTGACTTAGCATGACAAAACTAGTCATAGAAGGTAGAAATCATTGTTATATTTTTCTCTCATAAACTGAACAATCTACTCAAGTTTTTAACTATGACTCTATTACCATTGTTTTATTACCATTACTCTCAGTCAAAGAACTGAGTGACGATGAGAGGAAACAGATCTTGTCTTCTGAAGATTTCCAGAATTTCTTCAATCGTTCATCTCGTCTTGTTGAGCGTGTACTTGCTGAAAATGAGACAGATATGTACATTGATTATGTTGGTAGTGATAAAGAAGGCAAAGATGAGTAAGTAATATTTTGTGTATAAATTTCTACTTGACAAACCCTTCAGTACATGTGAAGTTGCTCAAAACAATCTTATAAATTTAAACCTATTTTCCAAAGTTTTTTTTTTCATTATAGCATGATGCAGTATAATTTCAGTTTTATTTTTATATAAATTATTGAAGGAAGTAACAAGAAAGAAAACTAGATATAATGCAGAAATCTAAGGATTGTGTCATTTCTGAAAATATACATTAGTTTTATATCCAAGAAATTTTCATTTCTATAAATTGTTGCTGAGTATTTCCCTGAGTCAATTACAATTTATATATTTTTCATATGAAAGATTTAGAGATGCTTTACTACCATCCTCATCACGTTCCATTATTTTTTGGGGGTTGACTCTTTATCTAATCTTCTTCTTTCAGTGACCAGTTTGCTGGAGATCGTCTGAAATTAAACAGGTATTTCTTTGATGAAAGATGGTCAAAGCATCGAACCATTACTAGTTTGGATTGGTCAACTCAGGTTTGTTCTTTCTAATTTGAAATTTCAGTGAGACTTATTATATACTTAATATTATTTTACCTTGTTTTTTTATTATTGTTTTCTCTTCAATTATCTCCATGCTGTCTCTTTTCATAACAATTTTCTCAAATGATAATATTTTCAATTTAAAAAATTTTTTAAAGTAATACTTACCAAGGTGCCTGGGGCCCTAAAACCAAGGTGCTACATAAAAAAATATTGGTATTTATGCTGGTGGTGTCCTGTAAAAAGTACCCAATACACTCTCTAAAGTTGTTGGTATTAGGATGGGAATCCAGCCATAGAAATCAAACCTGGTGCAGCCCCTAACCTTACTAGTTCCTGTCAAACCGTCCAACCCATGCCAGTATGGAAAAGAGACATTAAATGTTGACGATGATGATGGCTTCTATTTCTTTCCCTTTTGTCTAATTTTTCATCATACAAAATATCATTGCTGCCGACTCCTACTTTCTATGCTAGCATAGGTTGGATGAATTATCACAGTCCAAGTAATTTTTCTTATTGGGAGCTACTGCTTCTAAAGACTAGAGCTTGTACATGCCATATATCTTGGTTTCTGAGGTTGGATTCCCTTCCTTTGGCATAATCCCTGTACAGAGAGAGTATGCACCTTTACGAGGTGAATTTTCTCATAGCACCTCAGCAAGGCAGAATTGAAAGGATCTCATAACCTAAACTTTTCCTGCTCGTTTGGCAATCACTTTGTGTACTTGGTACATTTTACATGGCACTAGTACTAGATAGGTAACTTCGCTCATTGTAGCCTTGCTCACTATTCACTTTTAAATGAACATAGTTGGTTCCAGCACTGGAGGTGAGATGCCTTGTACACAGTATGTCTCCATTTGGTTTAGTTGGTCAAATTTTGAATATTCTTCAAAAATTTAAACCCAGTTATAATTACATAACTTTTCTTAACACCTATTTTGTGAACATATTTAACTGGACCAGTTTCATTACCAGATAAACCCCTTCAGTAATCTTAAAAATGTATAATAAATTAAACTATATATAATTTTAAAAATAGTATTTCTTCATATACCTGGAATATGTGTCCTTGTAATATCTCCTAGAAACGTCAGGGAGTGAACCATTTTACAGATTAAGCTGTATTATAATTAAAACAATTTGTATTTGATTCATATTTACTTTATATTTAACATATAGTGTTAGTTTTGGCAAGAACTATGGCATAACTCTTTAAACCCTCTCTCTACTATTAGAAACACCACAAATTATTATTCTAATGGATTTCATGTTTGTTTTTCAGCATCCTGAATTGTTAGTTGCTTCTTATAATGCCAACGAAGAATCTCCACATGATCCAGATGGTGTGGTATTAGTCTGGAACTCCAAGTTCAAGAAAGACACACCTGAATTTACATTTCACTGTCAGGTAGGTCAGAAACATTTTTCTGTCTTATTTTTTAAGTCATCAAAACTTACAGTTGATATGTAATGAGATGTGAAATTGTTTTGCATGAGATCAGTCAGTAAGTTTCTTTCAGTCGTTTGTCACATGTGTCATTAAGTCACTGACAAAAGCTGTCGAGAATCATCATCATCATTGTTTAACATCCGTTTTCCATGCTGGCATGGGTTGGACAGTTTGACTGGGGTCTGGCAAGCCAGGAGGCCCCACCAGGCTCCAATCTGATTTGGCAATGTTTCTACAGCTTGATGCCCTTCCTAACAACAACCACTCCGAGAGTGTAGTGGGTGCTTTTTATGTGCCATCGACACAGGAGGCAGTTGGGGTGACATTTTAAATTTCCTCAGTCCTTCAGCTTATTTTAACCTTATTTTGTCCAATTGTAACATTCCTGCTATACTCAAATCTTAATTGTGGCCTCTTTTGTAGTTCCCATGCCAGATGGAACATGCACTGAAGTTTAAATATTTGGTATTGTGTCCAATCCATGCTAGCATGGAAAGCGGACGCTAAACGATGATGATGATGATGACTGCAAAGTTAGTCTACACAAAAAGTGTATGTTGAAACTTGGTTGAATATCATTTACATATCTTTTAGAACTGTCATCTTACATTTGTACGTTTGTATATGTAATATTTGTTAATCATTCTTTGTTCTTTCTTTTTTATACCCACTTCACTCTAGTCTGCTGTGATGTCAAGCTGTTTTGCCAATTTCCACCCAAATTTGGTAGTTGGAGGCACCTATTCTGGCCAAATTGTTCTGTGGGACAACAGAGTCAATAAACGAACTCCTGTCCAACGTACTCCACTCACTGCAGCTGCTCACACGGTAAGTACAGTAACACTGCACTAATTTCCTTCAAATATTATCTCTTACTCCACCATATTGTCTTGTTTAGTCTTCATTGTTTACCTGTCATTACTCATTATCACCATTTAATGTCTGATTCCCAATCTGGCATGGGTTGGACAGCTCAATAGGAGCTGGTGACTGTCTTGAATTCTAGTATTTGTTTTGGCATGGTTTCTATGGCTGGGTGCCCTTGCTAATGTCAACTACTTTGCAGAGTGTACTTGGTGCTTTTTACATGGCACTAGCATCAAGTGAGGTCACCAAATAACTTACATGACAAGATTCCTTCACTAAGTGGGGTGTAGCACTGAGGGCAGTGCCTTTATACTTGGTAATCAGGGGTTAAAGCATGATAAAGAGTCAAGAATAGATGTCTTGCTGTAGGGGAGACACATGGTTATTCTTGTTGGAAGAGAGAGAAGTTAATGATGAAGATGTGTCAGAGCATATACTCAAGTTAGAGGAAGGTGATACCACTACTTTTAATTACTTTACTTTGATATGTAAAAAATAAATTAATCTTGTGACTGTGTCAGTAAGTATCCCAGCTGTTTAATCAACAATACTACCTACTCATTAGAGTGTAAGTGGTTGAGTATTCCACAAACATTTTTACCTTGATGTGAGCAGAATCAGTATGATAGCATGAAAAGGTTTGCTTTTGTCAGTTACAGCTACAATCCATTAAAAGAGTTTTTGCATATTTTCCATCTACTCCATTTCACTCACAAAACTTAGGTCTGCCCAAGCCTATGCTAGATCTCACTCACTCAAGGTGTATTTATACCACCCAAAAGTAGGCTTACACTCGTACATGTGCAATCATATGTGGTGCAAAGATGCTGACACAATACAGGCAAATGTATGCACATATGTGCAGATTCACTGTTAGTACTGAATGTAAATTTAGATATTCTGGATGTGAACAGTGCTATATTTTCAACCAGAACATTTTTATGGGATTTTATATTGTTTGTGTGTTTTTTTTTCCTACTTTGTCATTTTACATATGGCTTGAGCAACCAGACACATCATAGGGCAATGAGGACACTTCAATCTTAAGAGTTATATGGCAACCCTACTAATACTGGCACTATGGACTACTAGCATGTAGTACAGGGCAACCCCTCTAGTACTGGCACCATGTATGCCAGAACGGAGTACAAGGCAGCCTCACTGAGACTAAATACACCAGTACAGGGGTATAAAGCAACCTCATTAGCGCCAGTGCCATGAGAAAATGTACCCAGTACACATAGTAAAGTAGATGATGATAAAAAGTATTTCAAGCTGTAGAAACCAAGCCACAAAGTGAAATATACAATCGAGATGGGGCTCTCTGATCTGCTTTAGGAGAGCAGTAGCCCTGAATGAGAACTGATTTGAACTGACATAACCTGCCTAATCTATACCAGAGAATGCAGATGTAGATGTGTGCACATTATGCACACACACACACACGCGCCTGTTATTAGTTTGCACTGGTGGCATGTAAAAAGCACCCACTACACTTTTGGAGAGGTTGGCGTTAGGAAGGGCATCCAACTGTAGAAACTTTGCCAGATCAGATTGGATCCTGGTGCAGCCATTTGGCTTGCCAGCCCTCTGTCAAACCGTCCAACTCATGCCAGCATGGAAAGCGGACATTAAACGATGACGACGACGATGATGATAAATGTTATAGAGAGAGCTTAAATATGTTTTACATTTCTGCCATTTGTTCACTTTAATTAATTAATTTATTTATTTGTTTGACAGCATCCTGTTTATTGCATCAAAGTAGTTGGAACCCAGAATGCTCACAATTTAATCAGTGTGTCGACCGATGGCAAGATCTGTTGCTGGAGTTTGGACATGTTATCACAACCTCAAGTAAGAAGTTTATTATTTTTCTTATTGTATTGCCATTGAGACACAGAGTTTGGATCTTTGGATTGTCATGTGTCACTTGCCTGACTCTAAATTATGTTAATTTTCTCTAGCTTTGTTAATTCACATTCTCGGCTATAAATTATATTAATTACTCCATTACATTCTTCAATTTCCCTAACATTCCATTTGGTAAATTTTTCTTGTTGGAAGAATGCAATGGACATTGAAAGGAAGGAAGTATTAGTTAATGTTGCTCCATTATAAACATTCTGTGGATACCTCTGCTTCTAGTTTAGGATTAATTAGCCAATTGGAAACTCATATTTAGTGTAGAAGGGACTAGAGGAGGGGATTGTGGTAGTTGACTAGGTTTACTCCAGTTGATTGTTAACATGCTCTGAAGTACTAGTAATTTCCTGGTGTAATTACATAATATGACGGTGGCTGAATAATAAATAGTTGGAGATATTTCACAAACTGAACCAAGTTCAAGTTCCTTCTTTGTGTTCTGGAATTGGCGAAATATTAGTTATATATGTAGATCATAACTGTGAATATTACATATAAACTTATAGTTGTAATCAGGTTAGCTGCGCTGTGAAGACATATGCCTATCAATTAACAGATAATTTTGGATGCCATTGAGAAGAAATATCAGACAGCATGGAAGGTAGAGATGAATATATGAACAGAATCATGCATATCTGAGAAAGCTCGACCTGATTATGCCAATAATGGCAGCAATGATGATGACTCTTTGGAGGAACTGAGATCTTATGAAGATAGTTAAGCTTATAGGTTGATTAAGGGCCATCTAAGACAATTGTTTGACCTATTTGAAATAGCAACTATATCTCCCTCAAATCACAACCTACTGACTTCAACAAGGAAGGACATGTGGGATAATATAGTCCAAGATAGCCTTAAAAAGGCAGGATGATTGATAGGACTGTTTTTGACCATAGATCTAGATAATGAAGGGGTAAACAACATTAACATAAAATATTTAAAGCGATTTGTCAGTGAATAGATGTCTGTATTCTAAGAACTATTTCTCTTTTGTCTTATATTGTAGGACAGCATGGAACTTCAACATCGTCAAAGCAAAGCAGTTGCTGTGACTTGTTTCTCCTTCTTAGCTGGAGACGTTAACAACTTTGTTGTTGGTAGTGAAGACTGCACAGTTTACACAGCATCTCGGCATGGCAGGTTTGTAAATGTTATTTTTTTCTGAGCTGTTTCAAAATTAACTATAATCTATCTACTCAATGGAACAGTTTGTCTGATTTGTTCTCATAACCCATTTCTATTAATACTAGCAGTGAAGAAACTTTAACAGTGCTTAAATTAAACAGAATAATTTACATACAGTTCAGTTTATGAAAATCGATTTAGTTTTGTTGGAAAATAGTACACACACAAAGCCACTTATCCAGTAGGCTCAGGTACCAGAGGATGTCTGGATTTCTAGATACAGGCTACATATATACTTTTATAAAATAAACAACGAGAAGTAAAGAGTGAAACTATATTTAATAGAAACAAATTAATACACTACTAAAGTAGATTTATTTGATCTTTATTAATCCAGTTAAAAATTTTAAATCCCTGTATAGAATGCCTGTACTCTATATACTATACAGGATGAAAAAATCACTAAAGAAAAGTAAAGAACACTCATTTATTTAATGTCTGTTTTTCCTTGCTGTCATAGACTGAGCAGAGAATTATTGGAGGCAGGATTTTATACTAGATGCTCATCTTGCTACAAGTGGTGTACTGCATGCATTGATGTGTAGGTTGTGGATCCTGAGGTCATGTCAGTTTCTATTCTGAACGGCAGGCTTCTCACACAGTATCAAATGTAATGTGGCGGATCAGTTGAGATTTCTTCTGTCTCTTGTCTCAGTTTCAGTGAAGGAGCTAGAAGTGTTTTGTATGTTAAGGAAAGTTTCTGTCATTCTCTGCCACTGTGAAGGCATCTGATTCTCATCATCATCGTTGTTATTATTAAAGGTGATGGATTAGTAGAATCATTAGACCATTGGACAAAATACTTTGTAGTATTTTTCCAGCTCTTTATGATCTAGGTAACTACTAATGATCAACTATAAAGATATTCCAATACCTTGGTGTCATTATGTCTACAATTTAAAACTGATATATATAAGTATTGGCAAATCTTAGCTTGCTTTTAGTTAATATAACTTTAACCTAAACTGATAGATTGAAGTTTGTACGAAACATGTGTGTTATATAATCTGTGTATTATTTATTTCAGTAAAGCTGGTATAACTGAGTCCTTTGAGGGTCACCAAGGCCCTGTGACTGGAATTGATTGCCACAATGTACCTGGTCAGATAGATTTCTCTCCATACTTCCTGACATCGTCTTTTGACTGGACCATTAAGCTGTGGAGTAATCGAGTAAGTCCATCGTTTTCATCATCATCATTTAATGCTTGTCCTCCATGCTGCCATGGGTTGGATGGTTTGATAGCATTTGATGAGTTAGAAGACTGCAGCATGCTTCAGTATCTATTTTGGCATAGTTCCTATGGCTGGATGTCCTTCCTAATGCCAACTAATGTACGGAGTGCACTGGGTGCTTTGCTCATGGAACTTGTAGTAGTGAAGAGTGCCTTGTAATTTGCAAGGCCAAGGGC
Organism: Octopus sinensis; assembly: GCF_006345805.1. Lineage (NCBI taxonomy): Eukaryota > Metazoa > Mollusca > Cephalopoda > Octopoda > Octopodidae > Octopus > Octopus sinensis. The sequence goes on along the minus strand of NC_043002.1, from coordinate 25,208,354 downwards.
TCAAATTGGCCCCTATAACTGAGTGAGAATAGAAAAATAGTATTTGATGATTGTAGGTGGGTAATAGATTTATAGTTGCAAAGGGTGATAATCGAAAGTGGGTGGGGATATAAAAGAGAATAGAGGAAAAGAAAGGGATTAGTGACAGGGATTATTGAGAAGTGTGATGGAAAGATGATAAGGTGGGTTGTGTAGGGGAGGGTCTAGGGCAATCCTACCTTATAAGGGTGTGTGTTTATGGGCAGAAGGTGCAAAGGAAAGAGGGCTGGGGAGGAGCAGTAGATCAGAGTGAAGAATCTTTAGATTCCTTGAAGAAAGGAGACGTGTGGGGTTCATGGAAATAGTCCTGAGGTGGGGAAGTATGAAGAAGGTGGAGAAGCTATTGATGGGTGGCAATGAGAGAAAATGAGGCAGGATGAGAACATTTGAGAGAAAGAGCCTCTGGAAGTTACAGTAGAAGTATGGGTAGGGAAGGGGATTGCATGCTACATTTCATTTCCCTATTCTGAGTAAACTAGGATGTGTAATGCTTTAAGTCTTCTTTTTTTTCTCTGTGGTTCAGTATTGTCATCATCTCATATTATTTCTTCGTGCTGGCTTGTTTTGGATGATGTATTTATTGAATATTAACTTCTTTTAAATAAGCAAAGAAAGGAGGAATCATCATTATTATTTAATGCTTTAGCATTTAAACTGACCATATCTGGCCAAAATATTCTACCTGCTTTATGTTGTTCAAACTGGCCAGATTTGGTTTCTCACCAATCCTACAATATCGTTCTAAAAAATTAACAATTACCTCAGGAAAATTTCATAGTTACATAACAGTATATGATTACTTCAAAACAATGTACATAAATAAGCATTACTGCTGATAGAGTAATCTGAATGTTAAAGGGTCAAGTGGACTGGATGGGCAGAATTATTTGAGTGCACAACAAAATGCCTTGCAGTTTTTTTCTGGTTTATTGAGTTCAAATCTAAGTCTAACTTCAAATCCCATGCCTTTCATCTCTCTAAGGGTTGACAAAATAAAGTGCCAGTCAGATACTGGCATCAGTTCTGCCAACCATCCTTCTTTCTAAAATCGCTGGCCTGGTGCTTAAATCAAAAACAAATTATTATTTGGCTCCCTGAATTGTGGGCAACACACTTTTGCTTCTGGTTGTTCAGTGTTTAAGTTCTATCAATCCCTGAGCAAGAAACTTAACTACAATTGCTTGTCTTGATCATATTATTCTATACAAATATTGAGCAGTGAGAATCCTTTTGTCTTGCAGAGTTCAAGGCAACCTCATTAGTGCTAGTACTGTGATAAAATACACCCACACAATACACTCTGTAATGGGATTGTGGAATGATAAAAAAAAAGAATGTAGGTGTTAAGAAGACACTTAGTCTTGTCTTGTTGAGATGACAGCCTGTCTAGTGCTGGTATTACAATAAAATGCATTTAGTACACCATGTAATTTGGTTGATTTTTAGGAAGAACAGCTAGCTGTAGAAACTGTGTCAAGAAAACTTTATGTGAAATCTGGTTCCAAGTTCGTGTAGGAGTGCAGTAACTCCAAATAAAAATTCACTGAGACTGTGATAACCAATCCAAGTCATGCTAGTATGGAAAGTGGGACTAAAATGATAACATTTTCTAAACCACTGCATTGTTGCTGTACCTCTTAAAATTATGTTTTTATGTAGTGTATAACTCAACAGTAGAATCCATTTCATCCAAGCTGTACTCAAAAGCTTCAACAGTTGTTTGATATACTGTATGCCCTACTGCTTCTTAGATTAGTGGACTTTACTTACTAATTGTACCTGTGTCACCAATACTTCAGTCTCTGTACTGACATCCCACATAAGTACCTTTGTTTGTTTAATATCTTTTTATTCTTTAGTATCCTTTTCATTTCAGTCTTCCATTATTAAATGAAGTCCTAACACTGATTGTATCTAAGCTGGGTTATTTATGTTATCAATTGGTTCTTTTCATTTCTTGCAGGATTCGAAATACATCCATTCATTTGAAGACAACAGTGACTACGTCTATGATGTACAGTGGTCTCCCATACACCCAGCCATGTTTGCTAGTGTTGATGGAATGGGCCGACTGGATTTGTGGCACCTTAATAACGAAACTGAGGTAATTAAAGCTATAAAGCTGGTCTTTTAAGTCTGTTACATTTTGCATGATGAAACAAAGAAATAGATTTAGTGTATGTATGTGTTTCTGTGTATACATACACACCTATATTCGTGGTTATGTACATATATGAAGAGACGCTGAAAACGTTCCTGCCTTTAAGGGTATCACAAAAGGCCTGGTTGGAGGCCCAATATTCCTAGTTCTTTTACAGGACTTAGAAAAACTGAAGGACTGCTGCAATAAGAGTGTGAATCTGAGAGGGGAATATGTTGAATAAAATCATAATTAACTGATCCTCCTGTATTTTTTTTTTAACCCCAAACTAGGAACTTTTCAGCATCCCTTTGTACATGCAAGGGTTTACACACCCAACATTACTATAACAAGACCTAAGATTCATGAAAATATTCAAAGCTTCTACCTTTATCTAAAAGTTATTATATTCTGTGTATTACAGGTCCCAACTGCTACAGCTGTTTCTGATAATAATGTTGCTCTAAATCGGTGTAGATGGCACCAAAGTGGACATCATATTGCAGCTGGTGATGACAATGGACGTATTAATGTTTATGATGTGGGCGAGGTTGGTGATTTACTTTACCTTCTTTTTTTATTCTTAAACGTTTTCTTTTTCTACCCCTGCACATCAATATAACTATTTATGTAGGCATTGTATTATTCCACACCTAACTAACAATCATTCAAAGAAACTCTGAACACACCTGTATGGTGTCACCTGGAGAGATTGTTAGTCATGTAAGACAAGGAGTTGTGTAGTTGACAAATGAAAATAAAATTGTGAGGGTGTGTAATAAGGCTGTGTGTGTGTGTGTGTGTGCAGTACTTGTGTTTGCTAAATGCTTTCTTCATATGAATTTTTCTCTTTCTCCTCTAGCATATTGCCAATCCAAAGAACGATGAATGGTCATGTTTCCGACAGACGTTGCAAGAACTGAAGAGTCATGCTGCTGAACGAGAAGAAGATTCTTCGTTTATGGGATCAATGACAGTGCCACTGCGGTAATTTTGTAACACCCCCCTCCCCTCCATCGTTTCCCTCACAGCTACTGAACATAAACAGCAGTCCACAGCTCCCAAGGGCACACATCAGTGGAAGAAGAGACAAAGATAGAGATGGTTGTGTTGTTGAATGGTGTCTTCGCATTTCGGACTTCAGATGGTGACCTTGGTTGGGTGAATAACTGCCCTGATTTAAGTTAGCCTCGTATTTTCTTATCAGATAAATTACATTTATTCTGCTGGCATTTTTATTTCATTTTACTTTTCACAAAAGAAAGAGAGACTCTGTTATTTTTTTTTTTTAAATAATGGTCTAATTTATGTATTTAGATTGTTGGGGAGAAGGACTTAAGAAATGCATGTGATATTATCATTATATAAATACATATTATCTTTGTTCCCAACATGCTTGTCATATGGCCATTTCTTTTCCCTTTATTTTTTTTTCTCATTTTCAAATTAGAACTAGAAAGGTATTTTCATTTAACAGAATATAATAAAAGTTCTTCTGTTATAAACTTAGGCTGTTATTTCTGTTGCAAGTTGCAGTAAATAGGAATGTCTGAAATGGATGCTATTTACAGTTAATTTGATTGTTTTCTTTTCCCTTCTCTTAGTCAATAAATATTTCCACAATACAAATAATGTTTGCTTTGAATCAAAAAATGTTTAATAAAGTTGAAACTAAAGTCAAAGTGAAAGATGAGACATGTATATTTTTTCTACTTTATAATCTCCAACTTTGTATCTTACACTTTCTGCTTGATAAATACTGTATTACTATTAGCAGCATTAGTATTACAATGTATTATTAGTTGTTATTGCAGTTATTTCTCCTCTTTCAAAACCAAACACTTTACAATAATAGCCTGAAACTTAATAAGATTGTTCTGACTTGGGGATAAAACAATTTTGCATCATTGCCATACTAACTGTAATCATTATAATACAGTCATTCACTTGTGTTATTTTGTGATATAATATAACCTGTGCCTGCAGGGGACAAAGAGTGAATATAAAGGTGTTTTTAACATTTACAATAACCATCCTTAACAAACACACACACAAGCTAGTTACATAAAGCAATGCTATATGCTTCATTTGCATTAAGCTACCTAATGAAATTAAGATATATCTGCAGAAATAAGTTTAAAAAGAAATTACAATACATGTCTTAACTAGTCAATAAAGTTGTATGGATTGATTCAATAATGTTGACTGTGGTCACACTTTTAGTTACCATAGGTGTTTATTTGAAATTTAGCTTTGGGGTTCATTTCATTAATTAACTGGACAGTAAATATATCATTTGGTAGTTATTCAACTGCTAATATAATTATTATTTGGGGATAATTTTGCTTCTGTTGTTCAATTCCTCTTGGGTAATAATTCCTTGATGTGTTACAGTAGGTTGAGACATTTCTTGTGTCAACTACTGTTACTACTTACCGCTGGAACATGTATTATTCTGTAACAACCACTCCATGCCAAGCATTTTGTTTCTCTGTAATACCAAAATAAATTTATTTGCTTACATTTGTCTTGTCTCTTTCTCTCATTGTCAACACCTTGTTTTTGCCTCTTTTTTTTTGTCTTTCCAAACTACACTGGGTTCATGGTGATCAGTTTACGCATTTGGGGGTTTGGTTTTATATGAATATGTACACATCAGTAATTAGATGGAAAAATGTGAGCAAGAGAAGCAAGCAGACCTGGACACAATGCAGCAGTGGATCATGGACTGGCAACTCAAGCTGGCTGTGGACAAATGTACCACCATGCATTTTGGGAGGAGAAACCCAGTGTCCACCTACTCCCTCCACAACACTAGTCTCAAAAAGTCTTCAAGTGAACGTGACCTGGGTGTTATTGTCGACAGTGATTTGCGTTGGACGAAACACATCGCCAAAATTGTCAAGAAGGCTGAGGGTGTCTTGGCATCACTCACCAAATCCTTTGTGAGACGCTCTCCGGCTATCTATCTGCGGCTTTATATAGCTATGGTAAGACCTCACCTGGAGTTTGCATCACCGGTCTGGAACCCCTATCTTGCCCAGGACATCAATCATCTGGAAGCTGTTCAGCGACGTGCAACCAAAAGAATACCCTCCATCAGGCATCTGCCATATCCTGAACGCCTTACTTCCCTGGGCATGGACACATTGAAACTCCGACGTCTGGCAGCTGACCTGGCAGACACACATAAAATTATCAACCATCGCACAAACAATAACACTGAGCACCTCTTCAAACTCCACCCATGGACATATTTACAAAGTAAGAAAACAGCACAGCTCCCATGACTTCAGGAAACATTTTTTCATGCTGAGAGTTGCTGAAGCGTGGAACAAACTGCCGGCATCGGTTGTTAGTTGTCGGAGCACTGCATCCTTCAAGACTTCCATGCTTCCTGAGATTCGCCAACACTACACTTGATTTTCTCCCCTCCATACACACACAAGCATGTTCACTTTCCAGACATTTCTACATTACTGCATGTACTTTATATGCACTTTCTGACAAGTTGTGGTGCACCTGAGCACTGTATACAATAATTTCATTATTATTATTATAGAAATAATCTTAAGATTATAAACCTGGAAAATTACAGGACAAGTAAAGTTCAGGACAACTTATTACATCTGCTAAATTACAGAACAAGAAAATTTTTACCTAAAATATTGCAGCAAAGGATAAAATTTCAAATAAAATATTTAGATTTAGAAAATATTAGCTTCTATTAAAACCAAAAATGTTATTACAAGTTGTTACTTCTATTAAAAATAAAAATAACTCAAAATATTTTTTGCACTTGAAAAAAAATTCATTTTTTAAAATTACTTTCAAGTTTCTAATTAAGTTATAGAAAATAATAGTACATAATTAGTACAATAAATAGAATACAAAAATTAGTTTGTTGTTACAGTGAAATCTACCTGTAACAACAAATTCACAGTAAAATTTGCTTGAATTATTTATTGCCAAGTCTTCACATTTTCAGACTTGACCCCCAATGCCATTTTTACATAATGAATTTGCCTACCATACTATTCTACTTTGCATAAAACTTTAGCTATATTGGTACTTCTGGCTCTCATTTTTTAAGTATTCTAGTGTGTCAATATTTAACAAAATGATAGTACATTTCTTCATTATAATGTTACTTTGTAAATTAATATTCAAATTTTATCTTTAGCTGCAATATTTTAAGTAAAAATGTTCTTGTTCTGTACTTTACCAGATGTAATAACTTGTCCTGTAATTTTCCAGTTTTATTATCTTAAGAATATTTCTCTTGCTTGCATTTTTCCAGGCTATTATGCTAATTAATAATGTCAAATGTGTCAATTAGCAGTGTCCTTGATAAGTTTTTCCTTATTTCAATGACACCGGTGACATATACAAAAGTCCCCTTATAGAACTATATTATCACCCTCAAATTTGAGAAACAAAACACTCATAACTTCTTTTCTATTAAAACTTCATTGCATGAGATTGATATGAAATTCCTCAAATTTGAACTCTATCATTTAAGCTTAATTAAAATATAGGTTGTTTTTAAAATAAAAAAAAAGTTAATTATACTTAGGTTCAATTTTTTGACCTTGTGGCGTTAATCTCCTATAACATTGCTACAAATTTTAATGTAAACTTTTTTTTCTACTGAATCAAATCTCAGCTTTTTTTTTATGACAAAATGTAGCTAGAGACCAGTCCTCTTCAAAAGTGTTAACAATTTAGCTCAGAACTGAATTAGCGACAAGCTCTGACAGATGCTGTGTGAGTTAACTGCAGCCTTAAGAATATTATTCAACTACTACTGTAGATGAATGATATATAATAATAGTAATAATAATAATGGGTGCAATCTCTGGACCAATTATGAACCACAGTTCACCAATGGACCAGCAGTTATAAAACAGAAATCATGCCTTCCTTCAAAATAGAGAATTTCTATTTCTGAGCTAGTTTTAGTTGGTTAGGTTGTTTAAATGAAAGTATTGTAGCTAGACTGAGGCAGACATTCAAGATGTAGCTATCACCTGTTAAAAATAGCAGCCAAATCCCCTTTAAATCATACTCCTCAAAGAAAATCGTGTTCTACAAAAAAAAAAAATTTTGGATGGTTATGGCTAGAATGCTATTGATCATATGTCAAGTTACTAGATGGACAATGAAACTGACCTGTTGTGATAAGTAACTTTGAAGTGATTGCTTGAAATAGAAATATCTACAGTCTTTAAAAAAAAAAAAAAATGGGAAATGGAGTCTTAGATATAAATTGTTAGAAAAAAATTGATTGATGGTCATGGTTGAAACCCTTTTGATCATAGGTCTGCTTGATTTGTTGATGTGAATATAAACGACAAAAATGGGGATAGTGCCTGGAGATGCCATTATGAAAGGTTGCTAAATGAATGGGAGAAAGAGTTTGCCGAATGTCGACCCAACAAAGGGAATAGCTATCCGAATTGACAGTACCATTCGAGCGTGGGTTGTTGCCAGTGCTGTCTGACTGGCTTCTGTGCTGGTGGCATGTTAAAAGCACCATTCATGTGTGATCAATGCCGCCTGACTGGCCCTCTTGCCAGTGGCACGTAAAAAGCACCCACTACACTCTCAGAGTGGTTGGCATTAGGAAGGGCATCGAGCTGTGGAAACCATGCCAGATCAGATTGGAGCCTGGTACAGCCTTCTAGCCCTCAGTCAAACCGTTCAACCCATGCCAGCATGGAAAGTGGATGTTAAACGACGACGACGATAATGAATGAGCTAGTGTGTAGCATAAACATTTGATCACTATAAGCAAATCATCTGTGCAGGCAGCTCAGCAAGAAATTGTAGAACTGTCTTTCTTTGACTCCAGAGACAATCATTAATTAACAAACTCCAATCAGCCCAAACCAGGATTGATCTGTTACTGGCGACCAGGCTGGTCACAAAGTGATTCACTGCAGCCTGGGAAACAGGAAAGAAACTTATGGGCCAGTAGCTGCTGGTTGAGACAAGCTGCACAACCGCTCTAGTAATTGCAAAGCCTGTGGATAGCTAGGGTGGAAAGAGCGGTATAAGAGCAATTAATGGGAGCGAAGAAAATGTAAAGTACTGGCACTGGATTGTAATAAACCACCTCTGTTAAAGGATTTGATGTTAAGTGATGAGGATGGATGTAATCAACAAGCTGGGAGGCATTTTGGTCAGTGAGGAAATGGTAAGGTTTGGAAGGGCATGATGTGCTGTGAGTGCCGCAGAAGAGATAAAACTAGAATTATCAAAGTGAGCGAAGGAAGGGTGGGTGTTCCTCATAAGATGGAAGACATGAATTTCCACGTTATGTTTGATGGCAAGCAATGGAGACAAGTGGTTCTAGAAGGGTGAGCCTCCAGTGTTGAAAAATAAAATGTGTTGCTATGTGGGCTATTTAAGATAGGTGGTGGACAGCTGAACATAAGAGGGAGGTGGAAAGTGGATTGAGGAAGGTATTTTAATGGCTTGGGAAGAAAAGGTGAAGAATTGGGTGCTGCCACTGATGGCAGTTGTTCAATAAACAAAGAATAAAGCTTAACCAATGGTGGACTTTTGGAAGATGAACAACTGTGTAGTATGTTATACTGGCAGAGAGGCTGTGGATGTATGTGGAGAGAGTGGGGACATGACAGGGTTTCCATGAGAGCAGATTTGAAGTCAGCCTATCTACAGCTTCACGAAGTTGTGGAAATACCAGATTATAAAGTACAAGAGTAAGACAAACAGCTTGACCAGGCTGGGATTTGGAATGAACTCTGCACTAAAGATTTTGGAAAGAAACCTCAAGACTATATTGGGAGAAGTGCTCAGAGTGGAAGGGGCTAACCCCTACTGAGATGGACGGGGTAGTGGCGATTGTAGCAGAGGTGGTGGGTCATCTGAAGTGGTTTGGGCCATTTCTGTTCGTCTAATCCCTGCTAGAAAAGATAAAAAGATAACTAGATATTATTATGTAGTGAAAAAAAAAGCGAAAACTTCATCAAAGTTTCAAGTAGTAAGGGAGACAACTACAGCAATATCTTTAATGTTTATTAATAAAGAAAATATTTTTAGATACAGAATATCCAGTAAAAAATAACAGAATTTGTTTTTTAAAATAACGATTAAAAAAAATAAATAAAATAACACAATGAACTATATAATTATAAACAAAAAAAATCATTAGTATTATTATTCATTCTAGATATTACTAGATATGAAGGAAATCTGTTGACAACCTGAAGTGTGTTGGCAGACAAATATGTGAACAGAGCATATATTTATGTGTATATCTATATACATACAAAGTGTGTGTATACACATGCACCACAAACACACAAATATAATCATACTCACCGATACTTCCTATGTCACCAACAACTTTTGCATTGTCTCACAATTTCTACATTGACATACAGCATATATTGTGTATATACACACTTTAAGTTACATTATATAACTGGAAAATTTGCACTTAAATTTTCCTGTGTGCACATACATGTATAAGAATACACATACATTTAAGTACACACAAGTACTTGATACTTATATATGTATATAGTTTCTTACATCTTAATAGATCTTCATGTGTAGACACACATGCACTCTTACACAAGCATGGACAGTGTTGTAGCATGGCCACAGTTCAATGACATACAACTGTACATATATATATTCATTTGTTTGTTTTTACACCTGTCTTTCCATGCTAGCATGAGTTAGACATATATATATATATATATATATATATATATATATATACACACACACACAACTGAGGTAATCTATACATAAACACATTTTATTTATGTATGTATATACAGAAAGTCTGACCCATCCTATTTAATTAAACACATTTTCCTTTTTTGAAATTAAATTAACTATTAAAGCCTTAATATTATTTTGATTGATCATTTATATTAGAATTCAAATTTATGCACTGTTTACAGTGTGGGCCTAATCAATGTTTTCCAGAATCTATCAGAATATTCTTTATTAGCTAGAAATAGCATTCTAAAAATGGACAGTTTTCACTTTTATGTGTTACACACGAAACTAGCATATGAAAAATTACTGAAGGACTTTCAGCTTAAAAAATAAGATACACACACAGATATATGCACAACTTCACACATAACGATATGTTCGCATGCACAATCATGCGTGGCTACCTAATTGATGTAGTCAAGATTCCATTGAGAGAGCCTTGTTTCTAGACTGGAGACAATTTGTATTGGTGAGAAGTTTCTAAAACAAAACCAGAACTCACATATACATACACAAAAACCACCCCCACATACACACACACACACACAAACATACATCAACAGAGAAGTACAAATATGATGCAAGGTCTAAGAGTTTTGCACGCAGGACTTACCAAATTTTTATAAGTGGTATGAACAAAACTGTTGGCCCTTGAGTCACTTTTGTAACTTTTCTATTAATTGAAAATATATTCATGTATTGAGTTCTATTTTTTTCCTGTTTGTTCCACCAACCTTATATACAGACATAAAGCAACAACAGCTGGACAAACCAGCAGGGTGGTTGCTTTAAGTTGGAAAAGAGCGGAAAGTAGGAGATCTTCAGGTCTTCAGATTTAACAAATGCTCCCTGCTCATTACCATTTCCACACTGCAAAGGACAATGAAGAAAGGGAAAGAGGAAACAAGAAGCACATGCATGTGTGTATGTATGGCTGGACAAGTGGGAGGGTTAAGAAAAAAAAAAAGAGGTTTACCGGATTTATACATTGAGACTGTCTGAAGCTCATATCACAATGAATCAAGGTAAGGGAGGAGAGAGAAAGAAAGAGAGAGAGAGAGAGAGAGAGAGAGAGAGAGAGAGAGAGAGAGAGAGAGAGAGAGGTGTTCTGTAGCCATAGTAATGATGTACTTTTGGCAGCCAACAGCAACACAACTTATCATTGTAGTCCATCTGTGTCCCACCCCACTGCCTCCAATTGATGGTTGTCCAGTCACTTGTAGTGGGCGACAAACATCAGCTTTGACTGGAGTCATTCACAATGTCACTTTCTGAGTCTGATGACCCTTCTTCATCCGATGCTATTTGTTTCTCTTCTAGTTTCTTCTTGATGGCATGGAGCCTCTTTAAGATAGACTGATAGTCAAATGAGCCTCGTTTGTCACCGAAAGGATCCTGGGAAAGTAAACAGAAGAGAAACCAAATCTTAAGACATTAGTTACAGACCTTATCTCCAACATCTATCATTACCACCACCACCACAAATCAAGGAAACCTCTGTACCAGGCATAGCCAGCCTTCTTTTCAAGAAGCAGGTCACATGAGACATGGCTCATCAAGTGAGCAACTACTAAAAATAATTCATGGCGATGTTTTGTTAGCATGCCATTCAGTAAGTCCTGCAGACTGTAGTTTATCTATGATAACCGCTCTACATGGTCACCTGACTTGCTAAAAACAGCAGCCAAAGCTTTCTCAAATTACATCCTATAAGTTTAGAAAAGGACATGTTGGTTAACCCTTTAACATCTAGATTACTATCTCAAATGTAATGTTTATTTATTCACATTGTTTTGAATTAATCACGCATTGTATCATAACTTTGAGATTTCAATAATGTAGTTGTTCATTTTTACAAAGATATTGTAGGGTAGGTGTGAGAAGCTAGATCTGGCCAATTTCAAAATAAAACAAGTAAAATATTTTGGTTGGATACGACCAGCTTAAATGCGATAGCGTTAAAGAGATTCTGGGATTGTCACAGCTTGAACATCTTTGGTCAAAGATCTGCTTAAGCCAGGATTCACTTGAGGTTAAATATAACAAAAACAACAAAGCACATGTGAGGTAATGAGAAAGTGTCTATTGTGACCGTAGGATGTGTTAGAAATGGCAACTAAATCACTCTTAAATCATATCCTGCAGTGAAGTATAAGGGAACCCATATTCTGTAATGCTTGATTAGCTTACTTCACACTATTGTAATGTTTCAATAGAACTTAACCCAACACCATCAAGGTTACTGTTGGTTTAATTGACCAATGTATCTGTACTTAAATAGCATTGCTTCCTTCATGCTCTGCTTTATTTCAACGTCCATTGTTTTAATTGTCATCATGAACCTAGACTGGCTGGTGTTGCAGTAAAGACAGGAGACTGCATGATCTGCAGGTTGATGTCAGTAAAAACAGCAGTACTTACCAACATTGTCTGCCCCTGCTTCATGAGGTTGGCTTTACATACAGATTCATAATAATCATAATACGTGGGGAAGGACTTTTCCATCACTTCTCTAAAGACAAGAAAGTAAATCATGAATTAGTTGAGGTAAAAAAAATAGTCACTTAATGAATATCACCCACATTAGAACCCATCTGTCCTCAATACAAACCAAACTAAGTCATTGATATCTCATATCAAGCCCCTGCTGGTCAAAGTGGCCATGTATCTGCACAAGATTTTTGTTGAAAACTGGATTGGTACCATGAAAAAAAGGAACTGGTACATTCTGTGATGTGGTTGGTGTTATAAAGGGCATCCGATTGTAGAAACCATGCCAAGCAGACATTGGAGCCTGGCACAATCCTCTGGCTTGTCTACTCATGCCAAGCTGTTTGATCCATGCCAGCATGGAAGAAAAGACATTGGATAATGGCAATGGTGACTGGCAGCCAACCTATGCATGAAAGTCTTCCCTCTCTACATTACCAATGCTGTCCAAGAAAAAGGCTGCTACTTTGGATCTGATACAGCTTGGCACCAGTGTTGTAACAATACCAAGTGATGGAACAGATACAGCAAGCCTCTCATCCAACACTATAATTGTTCTGCCAAGATTTGAAACAAAAACAGTGTGTGAATTATATCTGATGCTCTCATGATTCTGCCAACATACTGTTTTGGTATCTTATACTTCTTTATGTGAGATTTTTTAATGCTGACATCTTTAATCCTTCTAAATTATGTGGCTGCACGACTGTAATGACCAGCATCCTGAGACCTCACTTCATTTCTCTCCGTGTATTTTTCTATCCAACATGATCTTTCCGTCTTGGCATACAAGGAAGGCTCTTTTTCAACCACTATTTACACCACCACCATCACCACCACTTATCTCTGCTTTATTGACCAATGTCATTAACAAGCAAAAAGTTCTATCTTTCATGTAGGTTAACATTATATAAGTCTAATATTTACCTTAAAATCAAATTTAGTCAGTGCTAATATATTACTACCATACTGACTGTCTAAGGTTTCTGTCGGTCAATGCTGATCATGCATCTGTACATATATGTGCAGGTTAGGGTAAGAGTTTTTGAGAAAGACTAACAGTAGCCTATGCATACAAATCTCATCTCTACCTACCACCCATATTTATCCAAAGAAAAGGTTGCTGACTTTAAGCCAATATAATTTGGCACCAGGTCAGAATGCAAAGAACTGGGATCAATACCACAAAACACCATCATTACCAAACTTTTTAACAGTTCCATTAATTCATTGACCAAGATTGGTATTTTCTTTTTATTGATCCCTAAAATATCAAAGGTAAAGCTAACCTTGATGGGTGAGGGCTAGTGACCCAGTGGTTAAAGTGTTGCAGTCACTATTGTAAGATTGTAGTTTCGATTCCTGCACTAGGCAGTGCATTGTGTTCTTGACCAAAACACTATACTTCATGTTGCTTGCCCCAGTCCACTTAGCTGTAAAAAAAGTCCCAGCAACAGCTGGAAGTTAAACCTGCGATGGACTGACATCCTATTCAGGAAGGAGTATTGTAGTTTGAATTACTTATACCACATGGAAACCTGGTTAAATTCCAGGGCTCATAAGAGATCCTAACCTTAGTGCAGAGAGTCAGAACAAATATGAGGCATTATAACCAACATTCATGACTCTGGCAATGTTCTGCTTTCCATATTGACAGCAGCTGCAATTAAAGATAAGTGCAAGAGAAATGACTACTCTACTATGGACATATGTTGTGAATGGACAATGAGGGCTACATTACAAAAAGCTGTTTAATAGGAAATATAAAGGAACATGTGAAGTCAGATCTCAGGATGTTGTGTTTCACAAATGAGACGACAAAAGAATGAAACAGGTCATGTTATGCTGTATAGCAGAGTCATGTAAGCCACTACAGCATGAAAAACATTGATGATATTTAGAGTTGTAAGTGAAATCACTACAACCAAAAATCAAAACTTGTTATAAATGGACTTTGACTCCGTAACATAGGCAAAAAGCCTGAAATTTTGGTGGAGGAGATTAGTCAATATCATTGATCCTAGTACCTAATTGGTACTATATATCATCAATTCTAAGAAGATGAAAGGTAAAGTTGACTAGAACAGGATTTGAACTCAGAACAAATACTACAAAGCATTTTTTCTGATGCTCTGATGATTCTACCAATCCACTCCACTCCCCAAAATAATAATCATAGTGATGATGATTTTCTAGATGGGCACAAGCCCAGAAATTGAGAGGAGAGATGGAATAGTCAGTTATATCAACCCCAGTACTTGACTGGTATTATATTTTATTGATCCTGGAAGGACAAAAGCAGCCATCTTCAGTAGGATTCGAACTCAGGATGTAAAGGGCAGAAAGCATTTTGACTGATACTTTATCAATATAGCTCTTCCTTTCAGCTACTACTGTTAATGATAATAATAATACAGCATACACACACTGTAAAAGAAGTGTTTGGGAAAATAGCAATAATAATAACAACAGCAACAATACCGAAGTGCTTGAGGACAGGTACATCGTTCTTCCAACATATCACAAACTGCAACCCGTAGAGACTCGTGCTGTATCACATCATTATACCGTTTAGCATCACCAACATTACGCTCCTGTTTTACAGAAAAATAGAAACAATTCACTGGAAGTGTATCGTCTCTAAAACCTAAAGATATGGAGAAATAACATGATTAGAGGTCACAGTGCTACACCAGACAAACAGAGCAACACAAATATTAAACAACAAAACAGGATTCAGTTTGTTGTTCATATCAGGGTCAAATGAGAAGGGCTGGACATAGCCTTAATGAGAGGAGCTAGGTACAGCTTTAACAAGAGGGGTTAGGCACAGCCTTAATGAAAAGAACTAGGTACAGCTGCAACGAGAAGCCTTAATGTGAAAAGCTAAGCACAGCCTAATGAAAGACGCACTGTAACAGAAAGATTAGGCAACTCTTAAGAGATTAACAAAATTTTATTAAAACAAACATTATGACCCCAAAAATATGGTTCTAAAGAAAGATATTAAATGTCTGGTGAGGTAGGATACAGGCTACTCACCAAAATTAGAGGAAGGTGTCATGCCCAATGACTGGCATAGTAACAGCATTGTAAACTGCTACAAAGGTAAAGGAAACACATTGGGGAGAGGAAATTATAGTGGTATAACATTATTGAACTATGAAGGTTAGAAAGACTCACGGTACATTTGATCAGAATTAGAATTAGCGTTTTTAAACCGAAATTCCATGGCCTATTTTTGTGGTACATTATCAGCCATAAACATTTTCCCTGTCAGTAATAATATTTTGTGACATGATGAATTTCTGCTGCTCACTTACAAGAAATACAATGCTTTAGTAAATAAGTATAATATAGTTTGATAATAACTGAAATAACATTTAAGCAGTAATATTTATGACATATTTTATTGACAGGAAAGAGGTTTTTTATCTGACACTACCTTTAGCACTATTCGTTTTTATACAGTATGTGTTAAAATACATATATTATGAAATATTGGAATTTTAATTACAAAATGAATTATATGTAAGTACCTTCAAAAATGAGTGGAATAAATGTTCATTTATTGTTAAAAAAAGATAAGAGTTAGTGACAGAAAAGGCATCAAGCTATAAAAACACTGACTCAATAATGTACTCATCTAACCCATGCTAGCATGGAAAAATGGATATAAAAATTCAAGTAAAAAGTAAATAAAATGGAAAATATTTTGTTTTTAATTTCCTTGGGTGATATGTAAAAGGCACCTGTGCTAATGACATGTAAAAGACACTCAGTACTCTCTGTAAAGTGGTTGCCATCAGGAAGATGTGCTAATGACATGTAAAAGACACTCAGTACTCTCTGTAAAGTGGTTGCCATCAGGAAGAGCATCCAGTTGTAGAAACCAAGCCAAAATAGATGACTGGAGCCGGCTGCAACTCTCTGGCTCACCAGTTCTGGTCAAACTGTCTAATCCATGTCAGCATGGAAAACAGACGTTAAATGATGATGATGGCAATGAAAGCAACAGAGAGATAGCTAAGAAGTAACATAACGTGCATTAAGGAATATTTTAAAGCTGAGATGTTCCAGGTGTTTTGAGAGAAGAATTATAACAAGGTATCATTTACACACATTCATACGTACCTGCTCAAAACCCGGCTCATTGTGATATGGTTTGTCGTTCATTAAAGACTGGATGGATATCAGAATGCTGGAAAGAGACTGAGCAGGACTCCAGGATGGGCCACTCCAGGTCCTATAAATAAGCAGAAATGGCAGGGTATAATTTTAATTTTTTATATAAAAAGAGTAAAGGATAATGGTTGGGTGGGAGTGGGGTAGAGGAGGGAAACTTTTCTTTGGAATTACACAACTTACAAAATAAGAGTTTTCATCTATAAAAATATCAACCTGAAATAGTTAATTAGTTAGTTAGTTAGTTAATTTGGCTCAAAAGCAAATAGCAAGGCCATGTAGGGGGACATGGAGTTAAGTACAGGGTGGTGTTCATGTAAAGAGTTCAGGCCACTTGAGGTCAAGGGAGGCTTTGAACAAAGCGGTCGTTGGCAACTTCACCATCTCGTCTGGCAGCTTGTTCCACGGATCCGCAACCCGGACGGAGAAAGCTCCTCTCTTCGATTGAGATGAAATCGTCGCAGGTAGAGCTTTTCGGAATGACCCCGCAGCCGATGCTCTGGAGCAGGAATGAAGAACAGCTCTTTCAAGAGGTTACACTTTCCGCTTATGATGTTGTGGGCGAGAATGAAATCACCACGGCGCGGCGTTTTTCTAGAGAATAAAGGTCAAGCGTCCTCAGCTTTTCTTCGTAGGACAAATTTTTGAGACCATGAACCATGTGGGTAGCCAGCTTCTGGACTCTTTCGAGATGCTGTATGTCTTTGAGGAGATAAGGAGAAGAAGCTTGAATCCCGTATTCCAATATGGGTCTCACCAGCGTGACATAGAGTGGTAGGAATATGGCTGCTGTGAGCATTCCGAATGACCGTCGAATCAAGAACAGAATTCCGTGTGCTTTGTTGGCAGTATGGACGCACTGGGCCGAAGGCGAAAAGGAGGAATCCACCAAGATATCCAGGTCCTTTACCTGATCGGTCCTCTCCAGCAGCAGACGACCCGGCTCGAAATCAAGTTGAGTCGCAGGAGGAGAACCAACAGGCAGATGACAGCACTTTGACACGTTCAGACACAGGTCCCATTTGTTAGACCACCTCCAAATTTGGTGGAGGCATCGACGAAGATCCTCTATATCACCGCGAGGAGCGACCAGTTTGACATCGTCGGCAAATAGTGAGACATGAGGTAAAACCCATGTGGTTTAGTAGTTAAACACAATTTCATTAAAACAGGAGTTTTCTACAAAATTAAAACAATATAGTTTAATGCCTTTCCATTTTAGTATAATAAAACTGCTTTAATTCATCCATAATAATAAAAAATATTATAGCCTTAAGAAGACCCCTAAAAGTAGCTGGATACTGGGGTAGAGTTGAAAAAGCAGGGATCTAATTGGAGAGAAGAAAAAAACAGCCCAGAATTGAGAACAGTGGAGGAAAGTCATTGATGGCCAATGCTCCAAAGAGAGTAAAGGGCTCAAGTGAAGTAAGTTTAGAATGATAATCTTCCAATTTTGCTCAAAGCAAGATGAGTTCAATAATGCATCATCATCATCATCATCGTTTAGCAGGTTAATAAAATCTATTAAACTGTACTTCCTCATGGTATCTGTTCACAGTTAGATTCAGTAAAAAGATGAGTGCATTGGCAAAGGACAAAGCAAATAATAGGTGATAGGATACAAAGTACGGACATTAGTTGTGACATTCCAGTTTGATCAAAAAATGTTTTGTGACAGAATACTATGCACAAGTCTGCTGGCATCTCTTCCTACAAGTCTGCTGAGAGTGTATTTATCATAATTATTTTATTGACATGAGATATGAGGTAAAGGAAGTTAGTGAAATCTGTTTGGTGTTGTAAGTATTCAAAAAATAAAAAGCTTTACTTACCCTATGATACTTAAACACACCTTGCCACTTCTGTAAAGGTTAGGGTTAAAACGGACTCGACCATCACCAGTAGTCATTAGTTTTACTCGTGGAGGTCTGATGGGGTAATCTGGGGGACACCGAATTAGAAAGTAGAAGAAACCTCCTTCATAAGGCGTATCAAAAGGTCCAGTAATTAATGCATGAATCTGTGGAAGCAAGCAGAAACAGAGAATGGTAAGAACAATGTAGAACTAATTTTACAAAGAAATGGTAGTGTAGTGACTGTTGCTCTTTTGATTGAACCAAGAGAACCGTATTTCCATTGATTTTTCATATTACTATACGTTGGTCATAATTCTTGACTTAACACTTTCGTTACCAACCTGGCTGAAACTGGCTCTGAGTACAAATGTCTTGTTTACAAAAGTTTTGAATTAAAATCTTCCACCAAACCTTAGTCACAATTTATGTTCCTAACACTAGCTGAATGATAACTAAGTTATTTTACTAAATTCTTTGTTACATTTAAAGTAACTAAAAGAAACACAGAGCATCTCATAATAAATACAGTAACGAAGGGGTTAAGCATATTTTTCAGTGATCGGATGGAATTTGAACTTGAGCCAAAACAGATATTACAAAGCAAATGTCTGACTCTCTAACAATTATACTCAATTCACTACTCTGGACAGAAACTTTTTTTTTAAACGACTCAGAAAGGCAAAATTGACCTCAACTGGATATGAGCTCAAGAGTGCAGAGAGGTGGAACAATTGCTGCACAGCTCTTGACAAATGGAAACCCACAACAAAAGCTATGTAATATGAAGTGACACTTACTTCTGTAATATCTTCTTTGTCTGGAACTATACACATTCCTGGAGGTGGTTCATTATATATTGTCATAATATCTCTGCAAAGATAAAACACATTAAATCCATTATTATTATTATATGAAACTGCACAAATATTAATTTTTATTGATGATGATCAAGGGCTTTATTTTCTTGATGCAGAAGAGTTCTAAAATTGACAACTGAGCCCAGTATTTTACAGGTTAAGTTAACCCATAGCTGGGAATGAAACTTTTGACAGCTCGTTAATCTATTTCTGAACCATAAGGACCCATAGGGAAAGTATTTTCTTTAGGATTTCCCCTCATGTTTAGCAGAAGAAACAATAAAGAATAAGTACAAATATTAAATTAATTATTGATTACATGTGACAGTTCACATTTCTAACCCCAGTCAGCCTAGCTGAGAAATAGTTACCCCCAGCTAATCAGGTTCTTCAGTCAAAACATACTGAAACAGACATATGTATTAACCTGCAAAACTTTAACTGTGGAAGGCAATGTGACCCCACTGTCACCATTGAGGACAGTTAAAGGTGAAGAAGTTAAATTTGTTACTGTACGATGGACTAAAACTACAGCTTTCAATACTGGGAAAGTGTAGGGAACGCCATCGAATTAACAGTGCAGAAATAATGATTAGTTGTACAATGTTGGTATAGTGGGATGGAATATTAATAGAAAGAGGTGATAGCTAAAGTGATGGTACAATAGATAAGGAGTAAAAGGTGAAGAGAGGATTTTGGCAAAGAAGAATGTGGATTTGGAAGAAGCAGTGGCAGTATTCCATGTCTGTGGCTATAAGTATTAATGGTTCTAAGACTTCAAAGTAGAGCTGAAAAAGAATGAAACACAACAAAACCAGGGTTGGGATGATAATGGTGGACTTCAATGAATTCAAAGAGGTTATTGTTGTTTAACCCCAGGTCAACTTTGATGGAACAAACCTTTTCAAAGAGATTAAAGTCAAAGATGGATTGATGAATTTTGGCATTGGCAGAGATGAACTCTTGGGTCATGGGTTACTCAATGGTGACTTGAAAAGGAGGGAGATATGGATAAAGAGTCACTCAGAAGTGATGGTACAATAGAAGTGAACTGATAATTTAAGGTAAAAAACAGAAACTAGAAGAAAAAGTATTTGTTTCATTGATATGACTGTTAATTTAAATGGTTTACTCCTGACCTTTGAAGGCAATCCAAGACTGGTTAGATCAATATGCTTAATGCACAGATTGAACATCTGAAGAAAAAAAGAATTGATTGGAGAGGGGGCATTCCAGAGTACTGAAAGTCTGAGGAAGGGTGGGGGACACAAGCGAAGTGGTGAATGTGGAGCCTGGGGGTTGAAACATTAACCCTTTAGTGTTCAGATTATTCTATCAAACGTAATGCTTATTGATTCCCATTGATTTGAATTAATCATGCATTATCTCATATCTCCAAGATCTCGATGGTGTAATTGCTTAATGTAGAATAACATTGTAGGGTAGGTGCAAGAGCCTGGATCTGGTCAGTTTGAACATAAAACAGATTAACTATTTTGGCCGGATATGGCCGGTTTAAATACTAAAGGGTTAATGGGTGATAAAAAGGAAGAGAGATGTTTGTTTGGTAGGCCTTGGTGAAAAGGTAAGCTGCTGATAAGTTTAAGAAAGTAGATGCTACTGACATAGCAACTGAAGACACAAAGAGGGGAAAGAGAGTATGTTTGTGGGTCAGAGGTCTGAAGGTATTGGGAAATGCATTTTCTTTTGTCAATAAGGTAATGGTCCAGCTGTCTAGGATGTGTGTGTAGTAGAAGTAGCAGCAGCAGTGTCTCAGATATGCAGTACAGGCTTGAAAGACAAAGATACAGTATTCTATGAGTGTAGCCAGCAATTAATCAGGGTTAAAGTATTCATGGCCATGAAGTGAGAGATAGTTTTAGCTGTTGTGGTCACCAGGAAAGATCAGACATAGTGGAAGTTTTAAGAGTTTTAAATGCAAGCTGTACAAGACTAGAGAGGGTGAGTTAGATAATACCTTTAAAAAGTGAAGTCAATAAAATGAAATGATACAATTCAGAAATATATATTAACCTGCAAAATTTTAACTGTTGAAGATACTGTGACTCCACTGTCACCATTGGGAACAAAGGTGAAGAAATTAAATTGTTACTGTATAATGGAATAAAACTACAGCTTTCAATACTGGGAAAGTGTAGGGAATGCCATCAAATTCTTTATGTCATCTGCTGCAATTATCCCAACTTTTGGTTAACTATTGAAAAGCTCTGCACTTATTGGGTTAAACCTTCTTTATACACCAGCACCCTAGATTCTATAAACACTAATCATTCAATTTGAGTGCCATAATTCACAACCTGTTGCTGCAATTCTTTCTCTCTCATTATGCACTCACTTTATTCAATGCAAACAATCACTGTACATTCCAACACCCACATATGTACATTATTAGCTAATCATTTTTCTTCCACAACAAAATTTTATCCATAACCCTTGACTTAATGATGTCTCTCATGACTGTCACGACCACTCACATTACTACTGACTTTACAAAATTTTTCTAACTTGTATAATAAAAGGAGTTTTCATTGGTCACAACTGATTTTTTGAATTTTAATACATTGTCAAAATATTTCTCTCCTCTTAAAATATTGTCTAAACAAATGGTAAAACAAGTCTATTACTGAGGTACTGGTTTACTGCTAGATGCCCTTCCTGTCATCAATCCCAACCTATTTTCCAACAAAGGGATCACTTATTCCACATGACTGCAAAGGCACAAAGCCAAGAGATGATTTATTGATAGAAGAAATGATAATGAAAGTGAATACCCTTCTAAGACCATATTTTTAACAACACACAAACTACATGTATTTCAATTAACTATCAAAGTAATTAGTTTCAATTAACTGTCAAACTAATTTAAAAAATTGCCTGCTTTCGTAAAGCAGCTATACCATTATTTACTTATGGCTATGTTAAGCTGGTGCTTCAAACACAACTAAAAGACGAATGTATTCATGTAATGATGAAATTTCAGTTGAAATGCAAACATTTTAATATGGCAAGTCTCAAGTGGGTTAATCTCTCTTGGGAAAAACAGAAACCAAGATTAATGATATTTTTTGGTCTTTTTGCTGGGTCTGGAGGAAGGAGCAATATACATTGCCTTCACAGTCCCTCCTAGACTAAGGAGATGATATTGATATTTTCTTTTTTAACCTTTGTAACTTAATACCAGTGAGATGAACATGAGCTTGGTAAGAATTCCAAAAGACCAATGTTCTGGGAAGGGAGAAAAGATTAGAGTGTGGCTTTGTAGTGGTGGTGGTGGGGTATACAGAGTGATGAGTAGAGGGGAATGACGGGTTCAGGAATGCCTTGAGTGGAGACAGAATGAGCTCAGACAGTCTGAGGAGCAGAGGCCATTATAGAGAGCGAGAGAGAGAAGCAGGGCATCAGATGTAGATGATATGAGCAAAGGCTGTATTAGAAACTTTTTTTTACATTTCTTGCTTCAAACAACTCAGTGAAAGAATACATACCATTGCCTCCACCCCAATTCACAGTAGCAGTGAATTAGCCACAGAAAGAAGCAGTTGTTTGAATAATTCATGCAAACTGATAAATTTGTAAAACCAACCTAAGCCTTTCTGGCATGAAAGAAAATCAGTATAAAATAAAAAAAAGAAAAAAAGACAAACATAAATGTTGGTAATTCGGTAACTGTAGGTATGATGAAAATTCTGCATTTATAATGATTGTCCTTTTGTAGAAGGAGGAGAAGTAATAAAAATGACTTCCTTAAATAGACAGCAATTTAAAATTTTTCAGCTATTAATAAAGATCTAGAATAAAAGCGTTATATGTTATTGCGAGAGATAAAGAGACAGAGAAACAGTGTGTCAAACGACTAAGATTTTTTAATAGTGGCATGGCTTCAGCAGGTATGTGGATGTAACTAATATCTCTCCGTACACCACTTATCTTATACTATCACATCAATGGAACCAATGTGCTTAAGAATGATACTACTACTCTGTTCATTTAAAGCATAAAGCAAAAACAATTCTGGTATTATTTAAAAGAAACCTCGCCTTGTCCCTGACCCTTCTCCATTTTAGCTCTCTACAATCTGTTACCCATTATTTCTCTACCTATTAGAATGTTGACATTAATCCCTTTGTAAATAGCACTGTGCATCTTTAATACACAGACAGAGAGTGAGGACAAGAAATGTCAGATCAGATTTAAAAACATTAAGGAAATAAGATATGGTTTTCGTGTCTGTCTCAAAGATTATTTAACATCATAAGCCGAAGTGATTCTCATGAAACCGGGTCAAGGAAATTGGTTAACAGACAGCTTGGCCACACAGCCGACATGGCAACTGCTTGTCACACGTATACACACACAATTATTGATCATAATAAATTAAATGATGACATATTCAATAATGAGAAGTATGGGATGGGAAGAGAAAGAGAGAAAGGAGAGGGGAGATAGGAAAAACAAAAAAACAGAAAAGAAAGGTGGTGAGAAGATGGAAGTCTTTGTAGCAAAACATGTAAACAAAGTGAGGATTTAAAAGCAGTGATGGTAGTAGTGGTGGTGTCGATGGTGGTCATAGTAGTTCACCATTAAATATATTAATAATAAAAACCCATTTTTCGCTTTCCACATCAATATGTTTGTTCAAACATATGTAACATGCACGCAGTCACTCAACTTGTTAGAAATAGCAGGGTCCACCTCTTTAAAACCAAATTTTACTGTCTTGAAAAGGAAAAGAGGAGAGTTACATGACATAGTAGATATTGTAGTCCCAGATATGGCTTTAAAAAAGACCAGCTGGAATATCTTTGGTCAGTGCAATCAGAATTGATATGGGCTTGATGAACAACCAACAGTTCAGTATAACACACACGCAAACATACAAACAGTATTTTCTCTTTATTTACATTAGACTGTGGCCATACTAGGGCACCACCTAGAAGGGTTTTAGTTGAGCAAATCGACCCTGGTACTTTTTCTTCTTTTTAAGTCTCGCACTTATTCTTATGGTCATTTTTACTGAACTGCAAAGTTACAGGAGTGTCAACAAACCAACACCAGTCTCTATCAGTCGACTACAGGTGGAGACAGAGGCACACACATACATATGATGGGCTTCCACACAGTTTCCATTTTCCAAATCCACAATGCATTAGCCAGCTGGACCTATTGTAGAAGACACTTGTACAAGATGCCATATTGTGGAATGATCCTGAGACCGCATGGCTGCGAAAGCAAGCTTCTTAACCAAACAGCAATGTCTGTAAACATCTCATTTCTAAAGCAAGTTAGAGGACAAAAAGCAAAGCTGATTTGGCAAGCTTTAAATTCAGAACATAAAAAGACATAAATAATCAAATAAAATCAATAAGTAGAAGTGAAATGCACAAAAGAATTCAATTTCAGTTATATATGGTTTATGTGGTAATGTGAATTACTTTAATTGCTACATTAAATATTTAGGGCTACACATCATCATCCTTTTTATGTCTGTTTTCCATGCTGGTAGGATGGTTCAACAGGATTCAAATGAGTCAGAGGGCCACACCTTAATCTTGGCATGGTTTCCATGACTGAATGCCCTTTCCAACATCAACCACTTTATTGAGTGTACTGGCTGCATCAATCATAACACCAGCACTATAGGGGTTGCCTTGCCATCAACAACACTAACAAGCTCTCTTAAGCCATGCAACTGTCATTGCTCAAATTGATTACTAATCTCTTAGAAAGTCTGCTGGATGCTTTTTGTGTCACTTGCACAGTTGAGGTCACCTTGCAGCTTGTAAAGCAAAAGAATACAATACTACCCCTTGATGGAAGGGATAAATTCATTCTGAGAAGGTGGTATGGAGAGAGTAACAGAGGAGTCAGTGTTGGAGTGGGAGTAGAGGATAGGGAGAAGAGGAAGAGTAATGTTAGGAGTAGTAATGATAATAGGGTAATTTGAAGAGGTGGACCCAGTCTATCTACCATGACAGCAGGGTTGGACAGTTTGTCAAGATCTGAAACATTTCCATGTTTGCATGGGTTAGCTGAAGTTTATTGAGGTAGATTTTCTACAGCTGGATGACCTTTCTGTGACCAACCTTTACCTGGATTTGGTTGACAGAAACTGAGAAAAGCCTGACATATATGTGGTGTGTGTGTGTATATGTGAGAGGGAGAGAGAGAAGAGAGAGAGTGTATGCTTGTGTTCTCTTGTCTTGAAGTCATGTGATAGTTTAAAGGTTCATTGTTGAGTAAGGGTAGAGACAGTGTTAGGGAAGGACTAATAAGAGGGAAAATGAAAAGTAGAGTTGGGGTGAGGAGTAGAGAGAGGGTTAGAGAATGATGGGACAATGGGGAGAGTTGAGTAAGATAAGGGCAATTAAGTTATAGGAAGGAAATAAAAAGTGTCAGTGGTAAGGGTGGTGATGCAGAGAGGCAGTGCTAAACCATGTTATATGGGTGGGTACAGGGGTGTGGAGGAGAAATAAAATGATGTGGGGACAGAATGTATCCTTGGGAGCATGTAATGGAAGAATGCAAATAAAGGATACCAGAGATCAATCTCTGGGAGCATGTAATGGAAGAATGCAAATAAAGGATACCAGAGATCTATCTCTCCCCTCTCATGCATTGTTATGATTTGAGAGAAAGACGGAAGTAGTAAAATAATACATTCATTTGTGTGATTAAGAAGTTTGTTTCCCTACCATGTGGTTTTAGGTTCAATCTGACTAACTGGCACCTTAGGCAAGTGTCTTCTACAATAAAACCAAGTGACCAAAACCTTGTGAGTGGATTTGGTTGACAGAAACTGAGAAAAGCCTGACATATATGTGGTGTGTGTATGTATATGTGAGAGGGAGAGAGAGAGAGTGTATGCTTGTGTTCTCTTGTCTTGACGTCATGTGATAGTTGTAAATGAGCGTCACTGCCATTCAGGCAGTATCATTCATTTACACTATTCAGCATAAACATGTCTGGCCTTGAGGAAATATTACCTTGCTTTGAAACAGGTAAGGGTTGGTCACAGAAAGGTCATCCAGCTGTAGAAAATCTACCTCAAACTTCAGCTAACCCATGCAAACATGGAAAAGAACTTTAAAACAATGATATATAAAACCTTAATTATATAAGTTTCACTTCTAGTACATCTTTTCTTCCACTATGATCATAGTTTTTATACTTCTGGGCAGTGTGTTATGTTCTTGAGCAAGGAACTTTATTTCACATTGCTCCAGTTCGCTCATCTGTAGAAATGAGTTGCGACAACATTAGTGTCAAGCTGTATTGACCTTTGTCTTTCCCTAGGATAACATCAGTGGCATGGATAGGGGAGGCTGGTATGCATGGCAACTGCTGGTCTTCCATAAACAACCTTGCCTGAACATGTGCCTCGGAGGGTAACTTTCTAGGTGCAATCCCATGGTCACTCATGAGTTAAATAAGATTTGGGTAAAACCTTGTAGAATGCTATGCAAAGCTTGTCCAGTTATTGGCTACCAGATCTCATCATACAGTGCAAATGCTTCTGCTACTGGATATATATACCAGGAATTCCATAGTATCATCATCATCATCGTTTAGCGTCCACTTTCCATGCTGGCATGGGTTGGACGGTGCAACTGGGGTCTGGGAAGCCAGAAGGCTGCACCAGGCCCAGTCTGATCTGGCAATGTTTCTACGGCTGGATGCCCTTCCTAATGCCAACCACTCCATGAGTGTAGTGGGTGCTTTTTACGTGCCACCGGCACAGGTGCCAGTCGAGGCTGGCAAACAGCCACGATCGGATGGTGCTTTTTACGTGCCACTGGCACGGAGGCCAGGCGAGGCTGGCAACGCCCACGATCGGATGGTGCTTTTTACGTGCCACTGGCACGGAAGCCAGTCGGGGCGGCGCTGGCAACGGCCATGTTCGGATGGTTCTCTTATGTGCCACCGGCACTGGTATCACAGCTACAATTTCCATTCATGTTGATCGATTTTGACTAGATTCAACGACAATCTTTATTCAAAATCACAATTGTTTCTACACATCATTATACCTGTATCTGTTTCTTGTTTCTTTAATTTGATGATACTTGTGTTTGTCCTGTTACTAATATCTATGGGTTTAGTTTTGTCTGCAAATTCCAGGAAATAGCACACTACTTTGGGTATTCATTCTCTTACAGAGCAAAATGACAGTATGAGCTAACAAGACTTGTTTAAAATAATCAACAGAAGAAACCCATCTTACACCTTTGATGGATGATAATGATTACACTGCACTACAGGTGTAACAATGTGTGGAAACAACTGTAGTGATTTTGAATAAAGAATGCCATTCAGATAATTTTCTATTATCTATAACACATCCGCATTATGTACATAAGCATTCCCTCTTCTGTTTTGTTTTTTTGTGCTTATTGCCGAACACACACACACACACATTTTTGAGTGGTACTTGTTTGGCAAGTAATTTGTTATGAAATCCTGTTTAAATTTAAACAAGTTGTCTACTCTAAAGAGAGGACGATGTGATTTGAGATTTGGCAGCTGTTTCGAAAAGATCTCGACCACTACGAAAACGGACATTCATGGTTGACACAATTTATTTATTTATTTTTATTTAAGCAAGACAAAAAAAACAAAAAACATCAAGCCCAAACAACATTTTACAATGTCTTGTCTGCGTGTTTCCAAAGTGATAAGACATTTATTATCAAGAAAAGAGTGAATCAAGACAAATACATACACACACTCATACACAAATACACAGACAATCGTCTTCTAGTTTAATACCATTACTTGACCCCTGGGTGTCATCAGTGGAGGCCATTCGTTGTAATCTTTTGAACAACCATGTTACCTGTCAGTAAATAATTTCCTCACATTCTACGAAGCCCCGAAAAGGACCATGCTTGCATTCCAGAATGATCTATTTTGAAGCGTATATTATAAGTAAAATTGGCGCAGGTTTGGACTAGCCGTCCCCACGGGTCTCATGGAAACGGAAAAAGTTTCCCCTTTTTGAGTTCAAATATCGTTAAGGTCAACTCTGCACTTCATCCTTCCGAGGTCGGTAAATAAAGTACAGGGTCAATCGTTGGCCTTGTGTCAAAATTAGAAAAAAAAATTATTATTGTTAAGGCGGTGAGCTGGTAGAATCGTTAGCATGCCAGGCAAAATGCTTAGCGACATTTCGTCCGTCTATACGGTCCGAGCTCGACCTTGTTTTTCATACTTTCGGGTCGATGAAATAAGTCCCAGTTACGCATTAGGGTCGATGTAATCGACTAGCCTCCTCCTCCAAAATTTCAGGCCTTGTGTGTATGTATAGTTGAAAGGATTATCATTGTTAAGGCAGCGAGCTGGCTGAATCGATGACACGCCAAAGTGCTTTGCAGCATTTCGTCCGTTTTTACGATCCCAAACCAAGTTCCGCTGAGGTTGATTTTGCCGTTCATCGTTCTGGGGTCGATAAAATAAATATCACTCGAGCACTGGGATCGATATAATCGACTAATCCCTCCCCCAAATTTCAGGCCTAGTGCCTGTGGTAGAAAGAATTATTTCAATTATTTGTTTTATACAACTGAAATTTACCATCCAGAACAATTTTTTCCCCCAAATTCCAATATTATCTTCCTCCCCACCACTTTCGTTAGCACTTTTCATTCCCACGAAGTATGGGACTACAAAGAACGGCTATTCTAGAAGTTCGCCATAAAATAATATTATGCTACAATAAAATTTTCACTTTACGATATACATTGAATACTCTTAATGTGGTTCGTGATAGCACTTGTAAATTATATATTTATACTTATTGTATGCGTACATACACACAGAAATACACCCACGCACGCACATGCGTGCGTTTGCGTACGTGATAATTAGTTTCGAGTAGCGAAGACAAACAAAAACTAGGTTAGCAACAATAACAAGTACTCTTTGTTGACAGGTGAGAACAACTAAGTAGAAATGCTGAGTAAATAATAGACCATATAAATACACTGCGACACAGTGTGTGTGTGTATGCGTGACGTAAGGAAAAAAGAAAAAAATGACATTTTAGCTGAATAGAAGATTGCACATTTTAAGCTAATTTCTTAAATTTGAATGGCTATATACAAATCGCCAACTTCAAGTAAATTTATATATATATATATATATACATACACTGTGTGTGTGTGTGTGGTGTGTGTGTGTGTGTGTATGTATATATATATATATATATATATATATAATATATATATATATATATATATATATATATGCACACATATTACACATGCAAATTATATTTATACAAATTATAACTGTAATATATAAATATACAATAAATGTAATATATAAAATAATATATATGTGTGTGTGAGATATGTTTGACCTACGCAAGTAATAAAAAAAAAAGTATTCCTCTCTATAACTAAATCAACAATCACTGTAAAAATTATTTCATTTTAACAATATTTCCCCATTTAGTTAATCTGTTCTCAAATGGTTAGTAACATTTATATAAATTTGAGATGATGGAAACTTAACAATTATCCAACTAAGACGGCATATCATCCGATACTTTAAAAAAGCTAGACGCAATTCTTTCGTCTTTTTTCGGTAAATATAAATAAACAGTAAAAACGAAAGTAAGGAAGAGAGTCTAGGGAGAGAGAGGAAGACAAGGAGGGACTGGAATAAGACGAAAAGTATGTCGTACCTTTTTATCCGAAGAATACACTGGGGCGTTGGTTTCTCTTTATCCCAATCTTTGCTGTGACAGGGGTCCCAGTTCGAACTGTTGGAGTGTGCGAGCATGTCTTCGGCCACAAAAAAGTTGGAAGAGTCATCAGAGCTAGCAACCGCCATTTTATTAACCAACAACTTCCGGGTTGAGTCACGTGACTTAGACATATGACTTGTTGCGAGACTCTATTTTGCTATTTGTTATCATAACTATAATTGAACAAAGCTGAAACTTGACTCGTTCATTTTACATCCACTTAACAATTAAACGTGGTGTGATTTTTAGTTCTATAAATCTCGGTTAACAATTCCATTTACTAGTTAACTTGTATTTCTATAGCTAATTTACAATGGAACTTTTGCATTTAAATTTTTAGCATTTCCTTTCTTTTTTTTCCTGAAAACAATACGATTATGTCTATTTTCTTGTCCTTTTTTCCGCATTCATGATATCCCTGAACGTTCCTTCTGTCTAAAACAATAGGATATCATTAAAAATATAGATATATCATTGTTTTCTAGCCTCATGTCAACCCTGATCAGCTTAGGTGACGAAGCCATTAGCATTGTCCATTTTTTTTGTTTTCCTTTTTCAGACATACTGTATCTACAAATACATTATTCTGAGCTTATTTTAAAACTCAGTAGAGTGTGATTTGAAGGATATTTGACTACTACGTCTAGTATTTGCACGAGTTCAAATGGGCTTATCTGGAATGATAGTAGCATTGCATTACTATCAGTCATGTTCTGCTCATGCAAAAGTAGCTACTTGAACTAAGGTAAAAGACACTTAGCTAAGACGTTACTCAGTGGGATCGAACCCAAAACCACATGGTGACATACTGAACTTCTTAACCACGGCCATACCTGCACTGGTCTGCTGTATTATACAAAACACAATCATTAAGGTTGTGTTTTGTATGATGACCAGTTGATACCTCTCACTTGCACGAATTAAATATTCTAGCATAAGAAAATATTCTTTTTTACTATTTCTGAGATTTAACCTAAATTAAAATAATGACTTGGAAGGGTCAGGAATCCACCATTACTTTGCAATGGACCAAAGATAAATGAATGGAAAAATTCAGTCATTGATCAATGTTTTAGTTATGATCATCTTGTATCTATGCATGTATGTAAGTATGTATGTATTAATGTATGGTCAGGTCACTTTTGAGTGCTACTGGTTAGATGTAACCCAATACAACCTGTTGCATGGTCGGGTCGTCGGCGACTAAACCAGCAATCCCACCAAGCTTGCTTAGTGAGGAGGGTGTTTATTGGACACCCTGCGGAATGAAAAACAAAACCTGTCAAAGGCGGAGGAACTCTTCAGAGTCAACGGCCATCCAATAAATGTCTTAAGGCTGTATCATGTGCGGGGACATAGAAATAATCGGACTGAATACCCGATCGCATGGTTAAACCATTGGGAGTGAAGGTCTACTAGCCTTTGTTAGGGCATCCTTCTAGGAGAAATAACTCAGGTAACTGGGATAACTCCGACATAAAACCTGCGGCTCAGTGGTTACCGATGATGTTGACTTGTTCTTCTTTTCGGATTATGGCTGCTGTTGCTTAGTGAGTGGGATTGACTCAGTGCACAGCCTTTCTTCAGGTAAAAAAAATCCTTTTGCATAGGCATTGCACGATAACAACATTAATTAAGCTTCGTGCAATGGCCATACTCGATAACAAGGGGGCAGCCACCATGTATGAATGTATGCATGCACATATTTATGTCATGATTCAGTGTTTTATTTCAATATTTCTTGCCAATAGAGAAAGAGCTGGCTTCTGAGATCCAATGTTCTGTATGCATGTATGTACATATGTGTGTGTGTATGTATATGTGTGCATGTGTGTGTGTGAATGTATGCATGTATGTATGAACGTATGTATGTCTCTTCTATTTTTTAATTATTATAAATCTTCCACTGAGAAGGGAGCCGGCTTCCAACAAAGATACAAGGCTCCATGTTTGGGATGTAGTTAACACAAATTCACATTTGGAACTTGAGAAAGTCTTGCATATTTTTACTGTTCCACTCACAGATTGTACTTGTAATGTATGAATCAGCCAGTCAGTTTCTCTTTCTGAAAATCCCAGTTCATCCAGATTCTCCTATGTATATATGTGTATATGTATGTGCTGCATGTACTCATGTATATAAGTATGTATGTATGTATGTATGTATATATGTATGTATCTTTTATCTTGTTTCAGTCATTTAACTGCAGCCAAGTAGAGGCCTCATCTTGAAAGTACTTATTTTTTTTAAAGTTTGTTACTTATTCTGTTGGTATCTTTTTGCCAAACCACTAAGTCATGGGAATGTAAACAAACCAACATTGGTTATCAAGCAGTGATGGGGAACAAAAATATAAAGACACACACATATAGAGATAGACATATACCTACATACGTACATACACACATGCACACACACACACACACACACACACACACTCGTACATATGTGTCTGTGTATATATATCATCATCATCATCATCATCGTTTAACGTCCGCTTTCCATGCTAGCATGGGTTGGACGGTTCAACTGGGGTTTGGCAAGCCCGAAGGCTGCACCAGGCCAGTCAAATCTGGCAGTGTTTCTACAGCTGGATGCCCTTCCTAACGCCAACCACTCCGAGAGTGTAGTGGGTGATTTTATGTGCCACCGACACAGGTGCCAGACGAGGCTGGCAGACGGCCATGCTCGGATGGTGTTTTTTATGTGCCACCGACACAGGTGCCAGACGAGGCTGGCAGACGGCCATGCTCGGATGGTGTTTTTTATGTGCCACCGACACAGGTGCCAGACGAGGCTGGCAGACGGCCACGCTCGGATGGTGTTTTTTATGTGCCACCGACACAGGTGCCAGACGAGGCTGGCAGACGGCCATGCTCGGATGGTGTTTTTTATGTGCCACCGACACAGGTGCCAGACGAGGCTGGCAGACGGCCACGCTCGGATGGTGTTTTTTTATGCGTCAGAAAACACCATCCAAGCGTGGCCGTCTGCCAGCCTCGTCTGGCAGATATATATATATATACACATACATATATATATATATTTAAGGCTGTGCTCCAGCATGGTTGCAGTGAAATGACTGAAAGAAGTAAAAAGGTAAAAGGATATACATATATAGAGGATCTTCGTCGATGCCTCCACCAAATTTGGAGGTGGTCTAACGAATGGGACCTGTGTCTGAACGTGTCAAAGTGCTGTCATCTGCCTGTTGGCTCTCCTCCTGCAACTCAACTTGATTTCGAGCCGGGTCGTCTGCTGCTGGAGAGGACCGATCAGGTAAAGGACCTGGGTATCTTGGTGGATTCCTCCTTTTCGCCTTCGGCCCAGTGCGTCCATGCTGCCAACAAAGCACGCGGAATTCTGTTCTTGATTCGACAGTCATTCGGAATGCTCACAGCAGCCATATTCCTACCACTCTATGTCACGCTGGTGAGACCCATATTGGAGTACGGGATTCAAGCCTCTTCTCCTTATCTCCTCAAAGATATACAGCATCTCGAAAGAGTCCAGAAGCTGGCTACCCGCATGGTTCATGTTCTCAAAAATTTTTCCTATGAAGAAAGGCTGAGGACGCTCGATCTTTATTCTCTAGAAAAACGCCACTGCCGTGGTGATCTCATTCTCGCCCACAACATCATAAGCGGAAAGTGTAACCTCTCGAAAGAGCTGTTCTTTACTCCTGCTCCAGAGCGTC
Organism: Octopus sinensis; assembly: GCF_006345805.1. Taxonomy (NCBI): domain Eukaryota; kingdom Metazoa; phylum Mollusca; class Cephalopoda; order Octopoda; family Octopodidae; genus Octopus; species Octopus sinensis. Next base: position 25,174,560 of record NC_043002.1, on the reverse strand, counting down.
GGCTGCGGGGTCATTCCGAAAAGCTCTACCTGCGACGATTTCATCTCAATCAAAGGAGAGGAGCTTTCTCCATCCGGGTTGCGGATCCATGGAACAAGCTGCCAGACGAGGTGGTGAAGATGCCGACGACCGCTTTGTTCAAAGCCTCCCTTGACCTCAAGTGGCCTGAACTCTTTACATGAACACCACCATGTACTTAACTCCATGTCCCCTACATGGCCTTGCTATTTGCTTTTGAGCCAAATTAACTAACTAACTAACTAACATATATAGGTAGGCATGTATGTATGTATGTCAAAACAGACAGGGAGCCTGAACAGCCCTTCAATTTGTCAGCTCCTGTAAAACTGTCCAACCCATGCCAGCATGGAAAACAGATGTTAAATGACAATGACGATAATGATCATATATGTGTATGCATATATATATATATATATATATATATATATATATATATATTATATATATATATATATATATATATAGATATATATATCATCATCATGATCATTGTTTAACGTCCGTTCTCCTGCTAGCATGGGTTGGACGGTTCGACCAGGGATCTGGGAAGCCAGAAGGCTGCACCAGGCTCCAGTCTTATCTGGCAATGTTTCTACAGCTGGATGCCCTTCCTAACGCCAACCACTCCGTGAATGTAGTGGGTGCTTTTTACGTGCCACCTGTACAGGTGCCAGGCGAGACTGGCAATGGCCATGGTCGGATTGGTGTATTTTACATGCCACCGGCACGGAAGCCAGTCGAGGCGGCGCTGGCATCGGCCACGAGTCGGATAGTGCTTTTTACGTACCACCAGACCAGGGATCCTGGCTGGTTCAATTCGATTTCAATTTCGCTTGCCCCAACATGTCTTCGCAAGCAAAGGGGGTTAGCATGGGTGCCTGTCGTCGGATGAGGTTCTATATCGACTTCGCTTGCCTCAACAGGTCTTTGTGTCCAAGGGAGGAAAGGCATGCATAAGTGGGCTGGGCTCACTTGTCCTGCATGGTCTTCTCACGTACAGCATATTTCCAAAGGTCTCGGTCGCTGGTCATTTCCTCAGTGAGGCCTAAAGTTCGAAGGTCGTGCTTCACCACCTCATCCCAGGTTTTCCTGGGTCTACCTCTTCCACGGGTTCTCTCACATTCTCGCCACATGACCATACCAGCGCAATCGTCTCTCTTGCACACCACAACTGATGCTTCTTAGGTACAACATTTCTCTCAAGGTACTAACACTCTGTCGAGTATGTATATATATATATATATATATATATATATATATATATATATATATATATATATGGTGTGTGTGTGTGGTGTGTGTGTGTGTGGAGGCGCAATGGCCCAGTGGTTAGGGCAGCGGACTCACGGTTGGAGGATCGCGGTTTCGATTCCCGGGCGTTGTGTGTGTTTATTGAGCGAAAACACCTAAGGCTCCACGAAGCTCAGGCAGGGGGGGGGGCTGCTGTACTCTTTCGCTGCAATTTTCTCTCACTCTTTTTTCTGTTGGCCTGCTCGCTTAGCCAGCGGGGTGGTGTCATTTGAAGGCTAAAACAATGCGAAGCGCATTGTGACCAGCGATGTGTAGCAACATCTGATAGCCTGGTCGGTCATGGTGATATATATATATTAATAGTAATGGTAAGACAACAAAAGAATGAAGGAGACCTCGATATTATGTAAATAGAGGAATTTATCTGTAATATAATATGTGACAATTATTCGGTTGCCTTAATAAAACTCTGAGTTTCAGACAAAACTAAGACAAAAGAGCTATTAGTCAATTACATAGTAATTTCCCTTTGTTTAACAGTCATTTTCATAGCATATTTTAATTGTCTTGATAACTGAAGAGGTGCTGGTGCAGGTTTCCGCCCCGACATCCAAAACTCGGAGTTTTATTATGGCAACCAAATATTTGTCACATATTATATATATATATATATATATATACATACATATACATATATATGTGCACTCTATCAGTTATGACGACGAGTGTTGCAGTTGATCCAATCAATGGAACAACCTGCTTATGAAATTAACATGCAAGGGGCTGAGCACTTCACAGACAGATGTACCCTTAATGTAGTTCTCAGGGAGATTCAGCATGACACAGAGTGTGACAAGGCTGTACCAGTTATGCACTGGAGTCGATGTAATCGACTTATTCACTTTGTCTGTTCTTGTTTGTCCCCTCTATGTTTAGCCCCTTGTGGGCAATAAAGAAATAAGAAACGTTAGCATGCCGGGTGAAATGCTTAGCGGTATTTTCATCTGTCTTTACGTTCTGAGTTCAAATTCTGACGAGATCGACTTTGCCTTTCATCCTTTCGGGGTCGATAAATTAAGTACCAGTTGCATACTGAGGTCGATCTAATCAACTGGCTCCCTCCTTCAAAATTTCAGGCCTTGTGCCTAGAGTAGAAAAGAGTATTGTATTCAACTAACTCATGCTGGTATGGAAAAACTGACATAATAAAACGCACAAGGAATAAAAAGAACAAACTGTCACATTTTGGCTGCTGTCACATCATTGCAATCCTATTGTTTTGAATTATTAATCAAAGTACAAAGATTGGTAAATGCAAAAATATACAATGTCATTATAAAGTCCTTGTACAATTTGATATTTAAGTAACTGTAGTTCTATATATTGTAGAATTAATCTGACGTGAAAGAATTTCTTACATTTCTAAATAAATTTATTCTTGTATTTATTCATTTCCAGCCTGGTTACCGGCATTAAACATGCAAACCATGACACTAGTTCTAGAAATATGTTTGGTAGCTGATTTTCAGTTATTTCCGAAATCACGTGCAAATCACCTACTGAACAAACTTTAGTTGAATAAGTAGTAGTGTTTCTTCTAGTTTGTGCCTTAACAGAATGATAGGATTTTTTATTAAGATAGTTACATGTCACATGAACCTTAACGAGAGATTGCCATCACTTCTAAACTTAAGAGGTTCAAATTGTTAATAACAGAAAATTCTGTTTAAAAAGTTGTGTCTGTATATACATGTACACATATATACATATATACTCCCATATTTGCCACTCCTTCCTACTTCCTCCAAACCACACGACCGATTTCCTGTTCACCATGCAGCATTTTCCAAATAATTATGTTGGCGCTGAAATACTAACATCAAACTGTGACACCGCATGACCTTTCTTGACCAATCGCAGTCTAACAACCAGTAGTAAACATTGACTCTCTTTAATCAAACTCTCATTCAGACTCAATGATTGAGGACTAGCGACACACTTGAAACTCTGAGTACCAAGGAGTTTAAATCAAATAGTTTTGATCCATACATGTAACACCCAACACATATAAAACATCCAAGGGTATATTTTTTTCCCTCTGAAGATATTATGCTCAGATCATATAAATTTAGTATTTACTGAAATTTAATATTTAATATTTACTCAATATTTAATTGAAAGAGCTGTAAGGGATGATGATTAATTTGCTGTTGATAATAAACAATTATGAATTCCCCAATCTCCATTTTCTTACTAAAAAAAAATTCAACCTTGAATGTTGGGCCTCACGGAGGCAAAGTGTATGAGTACCTTTTGAACATTGGGCCTGATAGAGGTAAAGTGACTGAATTCTTTTCGAGTGTTGGGCCTCACAGAGGTGAGGTGACTGAGTTCGTTTTGAGTGGGCCTCATGGATGTGAGATGGCTGAGTTCCTTTCAAGTGTCGGGCCCCATGGAGGCAAAGTGACTGAGCTCCTTGGCTGCATAGAGGCAAAGTGGCTGAGTTCCTTTCGAATGGGCCTCACAGAGGCGAGATAGCTGAGTTCCTTTCGAATGTTGGGCTTCATGGAGGCAAAGTGGCCGAGCTCCTTTCGAGTGTTGGGCCTCAAGAAGGCAATGACCAAGAGCTTTGGTACCCATGCCACTGGCACAGGTACTATTTATGAGACACTGGTATTTGCCACAACTGTGATTTTACTTGGCCCGATGGGTCCTCTTATGCACGACAGAATGCCATAGGTCTTGGTCTTTGCCTCCGTGAGGCCCAACACTTGAAAGGAGCTTGGCCACTTTGCCCCTATGAGGCCCAACACTTGAAAGGAACTCAGCCACCCCACCTCCATGAGGCCTAACACTCGAAAGGAACTCAGCCACTTTGCCTCCATGAGGCCCAATACTCAAAAGGAACTCAACCACTTTGAGGCCCAACATTCAAAGGTTGATTCTTTACATGCCACCAGCACAGGGTTACTTGGCTTGATGGGTCCTCTTAAGCAGAGCACATCGCTAAAGGTCTCAGTCACAAATCATTTCTTCTGTGAGCTTCAAAGTTCGAAGATCATGCTTCACCACCTCATCCCATATCTTCCTCAGTCTACCTCTTCCACAGGTTCCATCAACAGTTAGAGATCAGCATTACTTTACACAATTATCCTCATCCATACACATCACATGGCCATACCAGCACAGTCATCTTTCTTGCATACCACATCTGATTCCTCTTATGCCTAACTTTTATCTCAAGATGCTTACACTCTCTTGAGCATGAACACTGACATTGCACATCCAGCAAAGCATACAAGCTTCATTCCTTTAAAGCCTACGCATGTCCTCAGCTGTCATAGCCCATGTTTCACTGCTATGCAGCATAGCTGTTTGCACGCAGGCATCAAACAATCTGCTTTTCACTCCGAGAGAGAGGCCCTTTGTTGCCAGCAGGGATAGGAGCTCTCTGAACTTTGCCAAGCCTAATCTTATTCTCATAGCTACACTCTTAGAGCATCATCCACCTCCACTACTTACTTGGACACCTAGATAACAGAAGCTATCTACTACCTCTAGATAGCTACCCCGGCAGTTGATGGAGTTTATTTTCCACACATGTTCAGCATTTATTATGCCTGTGCACCTTCCACATATAAAAGTTGGTTTCTCTGTTAACCTTCCTTTGATGTTGCTGCACCTTTTGTGTATCCAAAGCTTACACTTGGTGCATCTTATGGAGTTTCTACCTACATCTTTTCTACGGATTGAGCAGGGCCATTTACCTGAGAGGGTTTGTGATTTATCTGCCTTCCTACTTACTATGACTTTGGTTTTTGTGAGGTTAACTCTAAGACCCTTTGATTCAAGACCTTGTTTCCATACCTGGAACTTCTCTAGCTCAGATAGTGATTCAGCTATAAGAGCAAGGTGATCAGCATAGAGGACTCTCAGGGGCAGCCTGTCTTGAATTCCTCTGTTATTGCCTGGAGGACTATGATGAACTAGATGGGGCTGAGCACTAATTCTTGGTAAACCCCTACTAGTACCCTGAATTCTTTGCTGTACTCGTTTCCCACCCTCTCCTTACTGGTAGCATCCTTGTATAAGGCTTGTACAGCTGTCAGCAACCACTCCTCTATCCCTAGTTTCCACATTGACCACCAGATAACGGATTGGGGTACTCTGTCAAAAGCTTTCTCCAAGTCAACAAAAGCCAAGTACAGAGGTTTATCTTTGGCTAGGTATTTCTCCTGCAGTTGCTTTACCAGAAATATAGCATCAGTGGTGCTTCTACCTGGAACAAAGCCAAACTGCATCTCACCTAGATTAACTTTCTCCTTAGTTGGGGTATGACTCTCTCCACAACTTTCATCACCTGATCCAACAATTTGATACCTCTGTAATTATTTATTTCTATCTAAGGTATTGTAATTATTTCTATCTAAGGCATATATATGCATTTTAGGAAGTTAGACGTTATGGCCAGTCATAGAGTGACCATTGGTTTTGCACCTATAAATCATTCAGCAATATAGGCAACTCAAACTCAAATGGCCTTCATATTTCGGCCATTTTAGCCTAACAAGTTGCCTATACTGTTAAGCACTTTATAGGTGTGAAACGAATGGTCACTCAATGACTGGCCATAACTTTTTAACCTCTTAAATAAATACATTACTGCTCTAATGTTTTAGAGTATGCTTCTTTTTCAAATATGATATATGAATTATTGATGATGATGGTGATGATGATGATGATGGTGTGTGTGTGTGTACCATTGTTGTTTAGCTTTTGATCAATCCTGATTTAACATACCTATGATCAAGCCACTCCAACCATGACTAACTCAGGTGTCTAGAGTAAATCTAAGACCACATTACCTGATGATAGGGCGAGATTTGAGGGAGATTTAGTAGCAATATCTAACAGCTCGAGTAAATTCATAGAAATGTCATTTCCAGCTTCTCCTTGTTTTTGGCTATTGCAGTTACTGTTGTTGTTGTTGCTGTTGTTGTTATTGTTGTTGCTGTTGTCTCTGTTACAGTTGATATAGTAGTTTGTCTCAGCCATTGTTTTTCTATTGTTACCCCAAAACTGAAGCTGTAATAGTTAAGCTAACTCTAATTAACAGAAAAGCGAGAACACCAGTCTCCCCTCTTTGTTTCCCTTCTCTTCCTTCCACACTGTCTCTCTAAAACACTTATTGATTATTGATCTGTTCAGCTTTGTGACTCTCCTGCAATGAATGCTCACTGTTACAGTATTACAACTATTGAACCTCACTATGCAACGTGGAATGTGTGTATGTGTATACATGTGTTTGTGTGCATGTGCCAACAGGTGTATGAGAGCATGTTTGTGTATGTGTGTTTGTGGTGGTGGCAGCAGCGGCAGTGGTGGTGGTGGTAGTAGTAGTAGCATTAGTGGTAGTAGTATATGTCACCTTATTCTGAGTGTAGCTTATGGTAACATGTAATCTCTCTATATATAAACGGCAAAATGTCTGCGTGTATGTCCTTTATAAAAATCCACAATTTTTCTGTTAGAGGGCTCGCACTTTCTATGGTCATTCAAAACCATCCAAGGGTGGTCGTGCACATCTTTACATTTCCCCAGTCACCCCACAAAGCCATTAAAAAATCAATAGAAGTGACTTTTTTGTGAATTTTCTATCCAAAACCCAATCAAAATGCCCGAAACTTGATACGCCAATTGAATGCCAGCTAGCTGTGTGTGATTAGTCAGAGATTTAGACAGTACTCGCGTGTATGTGCACACGCACGCAGCTGTATATGCATGCACTAGCACTATGACCCGGTGTTGCCGGGTCATAGTGCCAGTTCGATATATTTCATTACGTGATCAAGTTTTTGGTTATTAAACACATGTACCCACCATGCTAACCTGATGAAACCCATCAGGACATAAATAAAACCTCTCAAAGGGACAGAGAGACCCACAATAATCCTTTCTAATCTAGGCACAAGGCCTGAAATTTTGAGGGAGGGGGCCAGTTAATTAAATCAATCCCTGTACGCAACTGGTACTTAATTTATCACCCCCCCCCCACCACCCGAAAGGATGAAAAGCAAAGTCAACCTCAGTGGAATTTGAACTCAGAACGTAAAGACAGATGAAATACCTATTTCTTTACTACCCACAAGGGGATAAACACAGAGAAGACAAACAAGGACAGACAAACAGATTAAGTCGATTATATTGACACCAGTGCGTAACTGGTACTTATTTAATCGACCCCGAAAGGATGAAAGGCAAAGTCGACCTCAGTGGAATTTGAACTCAGAACGTAGCGGCAGACGAAACACCACTAAGCATTTCACTTGGTATGCTAATGATTCTGCCAGCTTGCCACCTTCTGAATGAAGCAATAATAATAAACACAAGTACTGGTTCAATATCATTTCCTTATTGTTAGTCAATCGGTTAATTATCTCAGCAACTAACAAATCAATTGTTTGTTTGTTTAGTGGGTTTGTTAAGCAATCAATTGGTTGTTTGTTTGTCAAAGTCCTTTCATTGCTATTTGCAACCTAATCAATGACACCGACTCTTCTTCAAGGTCTGCCTTGAGTTTGTCTCATGTGTGTGTATGTGTTTGTGCCCGTGTGTGTGTGTGTGTGTGTGATTGTGTGTGTGTGTGTGGCTGTGTGCATGTATTTGTGTCAGTGTTTGGGGTGGAATGGTAATGTTGAAGTTGAATTCATTAAGTTGCTAAAGTGAATTGCTAGGAATAATTGAATTATTGGTTCCGGATAAAAATCAAATACTTACATATGCAGGAGTGGCTGTGTGGTAAGTAGTTTGCTTACCAACCACATATTTCGGGTTCATTCCCACTGCGTGGCACCTTGGGCAAGTGTCTTCTACTATAGCTTCGAGCTGATCAAAGCCTTGTGAATGAATTTGGTAAACAGAAACTGAAAGATGCCTGTCGTATATATATATATGTATGTGTGTGTATATGTTTGTATGTCTGTGTTTGTCCCCCCAACATCGCTTGACAACTGATTGTAGTGTGTTTACGTCCCTGTAACTAAGTGGTTTGGCAAAAGAGACCGATAGAATAAGTACTAGGCTTACAAAGAATAAGTCCTGGGGTTGATTTGCTTGAAACAAGTAAAAGAGAGTGTTCTTTGACTCATTAAGTGGAGCTGGAGATTGAAAGTGGGTGGTGGGGAGGATGTCAGAAAGGAAACAGAAAGAAAAAGAGAAAACATGATAGAAGTTAAACGTAGATAGAAAGAAGGAAAGGGTGACTGAATGAAAAGGAGTTGATGATAACGATAAGCGAAACGAAATGAAGCTATTTTCAGAAAAACTTGAAATAATAGTTTCTTTCTAATTTTGGCACAAGGCCAGCAATTTGGGTGTGTAGAGAAGTTGATTACATCAATTCCAGTGCTCAACTGGTATTTGTTTCAACCTTGGTGGAATTTGAACTCATAACGAAAAGATGGATGAAATGCTACCGAGCATTTTTTCCAGCATGCTAACAATTCTGCTAGTTAAATATTAGAAACTGCAATGATATTGCAGAGAATGGGCAAAACATCTAGAAGAAAACAATCTGTTTTCAGAAGAGCAGAAGGGATGTAACAAAGGCTCATATAACTGTAAAGATCAGCTACTGATTGATAAGGTAATTAGTGAAGACTGCTGAAAGAAAAAGAAGGGTCTAACCTGAATTGATTACTGGAAAACTTTTGGCAATATTCCCAATACATGGATCCTGAGAACATTAGCTATGAACAAGGTATCACCGACGGCACATAAAAAGCACCATCTGTTTGTGGTCGTTGCCAGCCTCGCCTGGCCCCCGTGCTGGTGGCACGTAAAAAGCACCATCCAATCGTGGCCGTTTGCCAGCCTCGTCTGGCACCTGTGCTGGTGGCACGGAAAACCCCCACTACACTCACGGAGTGGTTGGCGTTAGGAAGGGCATCCAGCCGTAGAAACATTGCCAGATCAGACTGGGCCTGGCGCAGCCTTCTGGCTTCCCAGACCTCAGTTGAACCGTCCAACCCATGCTAGCATGGAAAGCGGACGCTAAACGATGATGATGATGATGTTATGAATAAATGGTAAACAGTTCTGCAGCTACAGGCAAAAGAGAGAATTATAAAAATTAAAGCCAACCTCATTAGAAGAGGAATATTCCAAGGAGATTTGCTCTCTTCATTTCCTTTCTGTTCGGCACCAATATATTTAACTGATATGCTTGGCAGAACTGGATTTGGATGCAACCGTGTGGTAAAACAATCAACCATCTCTTGCATAAGGATGATCTAAAACTGCAAATGATAATCAACTGGAAGCATTACTACAGACAGTGCATGGATTTACCAAAGAAATAAATACGAAATTTGGCTTTGAAAAATGTACTAAAGCAACTCTCAGAAGATGAAAACTAGTAAAGAGTAACAATATCACACTAGATAAAGAACATTAAATAAGAAAACTGCACCAAAGCCTTAGGAGTTTATGAACTAGGCACAGTACAACATATACAAATAAAAGGGAAGATAAGGAAGGAATACTACAGATGAGTTGGATTAATACTTAAAACAGAACTCAATCTGAAAAACAAAATAAGTATCAATATTTTAGCTGTCCCAATTATAAGTTACAGCAACAATATTCTTGACTGGACACTAAATGAACAAACCAATCTAGACAAGAAAACAAGAAAAATAATGGCAGAATTTAGAATACAGCATCTAAAATCCAACATAGAAAGGTTATATATACAATGAATTGAAGGTGGTAGAGGTCATATACAACTAGAAAATTACTATAGCATTACAGAGATATCTGACTCAGTACTGAGAAAAACTGGTGCAAAAAGTTACAAAGCATGAGCAAAACAAAAAGCAGCTTTCTATCTTCAAGGAAGCTGAAAATACAAGAAAGAGGTCATAATACCAGACAACTATGAAGGAAAAAAAGAAACAACAAAAGCTGAAAGGAACTAAAATCTAAGCTGAAACTGAAACTACAAAATACCAAGATAAATCAATAGCAAGAAAATCTCTTACATGGCAAATCCTAGGATAAGCTAAACAGAAAAGAAATAGACAAAGTAAAACCCCAAAACTGGTTGAGAAGCTCAGGAATCACTGCAGAAATAGAATAGTTTTGAATTGTGGCACAAGATTGAAGCCTCCTCGCCAGAAACCACCAAAAGCACATTCTGAAGAAACATACAATAAACAACTGCAGAATATGTGGTGATGGTGAAGAAACAATAAATCATATTGTTTCTAGCTGCCCAGTCCTGGCTAAGAGGGAATATGTCCGTAAACATGACAGAGTTGGGACCTATATACACTGGAAGCTATGAGATGACAACAGAAAAGAGATGGTATAGACATATCCCAGAAAAGGTCTCAGAAAATGACAAAGCAACCATACTCTGGAATATGCCAATAAACAGATTGAGATCAAAGCTAATAGACCAGATTTAGTTCTTAGAAATGACTAAGAAAAAAAAAGAATACCATATCAATCCTTACAGATGACAATGTGTCTCTGGAAGAAATGACAGAACTCTCAAAATACAAAGATTTGGAAACAGATATAAACTAAATGGGCAGCCTAAAAATAGAAACAATCCCTATAATAATAGGTACATTAGGTATGATTAAAAAATTAAACACAAATACATAACCAAAACACCCGGACTTACAAATATATATAACATGTAGAAAATAGCACTACTAGGTACTGCACACACACTACATAAAGTAGTTTCAATACAGTGAAAATAAGGGAGCCAAAACAAACCACAGCACATACCCAAGGTACATAGAGCTCTGCTCAATAGTACAGTGAAAGCACATGATGAAAATAAGACTAGTTATTAACAATAATAAAATTAATAATAGTTTCTTCAACAGTCAGTGGGCTTGCTAAAAAATAATTAGTAATGACAGAAACAGTATTAATTACCAAAAGGCAAATTTTATCCCCACTTAAAAGTGGATGTTGTGTTAGAACACAGAATACTGCTCTGTTTACTGTGAAGAAACCCCTTGTACGGTCTTTTGGTGCATGTATGCTCTCATGTTTACATCATTTGTGGGAGACAAATCAGTGCCACCACCAGTGCCTTGACTACCAGGTCATATTATTTCAGCCTTCTCTTGCCTTGTTAATGGTAGATACCTGACTGCTGTGATGTTCCAGCAAGCAATATACAGAGAATCACAGTGCCTAATGAGGCACTGGTGTTGCAAATAACCAGTGGGCTAACTAAAATATAATTTGGAGTGACAGAAGAAGTATAAATACCAAAAGATAATATTGATCCCCACTTAAAAGAGAACTCTCATATGATCTTTTAGAACACAAGATACTTATTTTGATTTTTTGTGAATGGAATTTACTCTTAAATTCATGAGCTGCCGAATTTTTTGTTGCTTTATTACAGTTTGCTCACTGACATAGTTCCACTGATAGTTTTTGCTTTTAAATGACCTAAGACGACCTTTTCATTATGTAATTATGTTAGCTAAAATACATGGTCTCAGTTCAAGCCACTCGTCAGTAAAGTGCCATTCAGAATTTACATTAATTCCGATATTAAAAAAAAACGGAAAAAGAAAAATATTGTTATACAAGATTAAGCTGGATATAAATAGAATGGGTAGTTGAGGAAGGAGCAGAATTTTGGCGTTTCCTATTTCTAAATTTAATTCCTATCGAAGTCTGTACGAACGATAGGGCTAATGTAGTGGAGGAAAATAATTACATAACAATTTACAAAAGTAAACAGTAAGAAATCGATAAAAAAATGTTATTGATGAGGCGTGAGTGGCGGTGAAAGTTCTTTAACAAACCTGATCAATTAATTTACCGAACTGTTGATCAAACAGTTAGTTAACTCTTTAAATGTTGAACTAATAGACAAATAATAAAGAAGTCAGATAGAATTAATGCGTGTTTTTCATTGGCGTAATGACCTCCCAAATATACGAAATCAAAAAATGAAATTTTACAACACAAGGGACAATGGAGTCTCTCTTAAAACATTTTTAAGGGTGCTCAAAAAATTCAGGGCACTATTATTGGGGGCATTGTAAGGTCGAACATCAACTACAGCCAGGCACCCTCCCGAAACCAGCGTGATGGGATGTTAACGAAGGAAAAAATCTTTCGGTTAGCGGTCCAGCTTCTCTCGAACGTTTCAAAAACCACATCTAAAAAATTCTTCTTTTCCGACAGATTACAATATTTCTGTGCTTTCCACCGTTCTGCTATGGATACAGTAACCGTCACCTTCATCGTAATTTTAATTCAATGCAAAATGTTTCCAAATTTAGACTTTAGATTGAATTATAAAATAAAATGATTATTTTACAATAGTTGCAGACGTCAGTTAAAATTGAGTTTGTGTCACAATTTCAAATATTCGTTAAAATTAAATATGAAAAAATTAATAATACAAAATCCAATTAGTTTTTCCATTACAAGGCCAATAATTACTTGTGGTTCATTATAGTCAAAGGGAAGTCACTTTATAATAGGTCTCTTCCGAGTTGGCTCCCTTTAGTCTTTCATCTCTCAGTTGAGCGTAAACAGGAAAACTAACATGTTTGTATCGACGGTAAATGAAAGGTAAATTCATGGCTCGAGTGTTATCGACGTCCAAATATAAAGATTTAAAGAGAACATGAACCTAAAGGATTTAAAGAGAACATGAACCATTATCGTTCTCGCATGTCTGGGAAATTGAATAATGGCCACTGCCTCTGTTCCACAAGTTCATAAAAAAATCTTTCGTTTGTTTACGTTGTTATTTTAAAGCTCATCGTAGCAGATCCTTCGTTCCGTATCAGTATACTGCTGTAGAATTTAATTTGTGTTCTTAGATTTACTTTAGAACGAAATTAGGAACTTTTAGAGAAAAAAGTCCACTTATACAGATTGGTCACATAATTTACAGCATCTAAGCCCTTCACTTTCTGGGTTAGCATTCTAAATGTGTCAAACACTTCGACTAGCGAGTAAACATCATATCTGAAAGTAAAATAAATCGTATACAGTGACAGTGAAACGTTTATATTAATTTCGATCACATCCTTCCCGAGTCAGCTCATCGATATACAATGACTCTTTGAAATACGCGGTTGGACCCATAAAATAAAATTATATTTAAACTGTTCGGCGGAATATATATCTAAGAAAACCAATCTCGATCGATGTATCCCCCTCCATCATAACGTGCTAGCTGATTTATATAAATTTGTTCTTCCAATAGGAAGGTAGATACATAAAAATAATTATAATTTCACAGTTCTTTCTAATCTTGGGGTCGACTTAAAAAAAAAAAAAAAAAGGTTTCCATTGCAACATAAGCTACAAACTGAAGACTAGCTTCATCCGGCCCTGGTTCCTACGCCAGATAAAGCTATCTTACGGTATTTAGTCAAATGTGAAGTACAAAGAACTCCGGTCGTGTCTCTCACTCCGTAAAATTAAAATAATCTGCAGATCATTTCCGAATCATTGAAGACACTCGCCCCTATTGTCACTTATGTTATTAACACTCTAGAGAAAGATATATAAGCAGCGTTGTCTGTAATTTTTTCACCTAAACATATAAATATACGAATTCAAGTCTATGTAAGAAATAATTCGTTGTTTGTAGTAGACTCCGTGTTAATTATATTTAGCACGGAACAACTGTTAACTGTTCTTCACTAATGTTCATGTGATAAACATTCGAAAAGTTCATATTTTGTGGTATTATGAGATAAATAAATAAACAAAATAAGGATTATTTATTTATTTTTTGACATGTGTTACTGTTATTAAAAAAAAAGCAAAAACATTTTGCTAAAACTGGACCCGGAAGTAGAGGATCACGTGACTGATTGCCACTAGTTCTTAGCTATCCATAATGGCGGAAGCTGGAAATTTCAATGTGTAACCTGGATTCTAAAGACATTTGATATTCTAGCAACATGATTAAACCAGAAAGGAACAACAATATGTCTGTGCAGTGTAAGTTGAAGAAACTTTCGCTACTTTAAACGCTGTTAACGCAACAGAACTGCTACTATAGAGTATGTGTTCGTCTCAATCTGCTGGTTTCGGGCACCGAACAGGGCCTGCACTCGGCGGCCCGGTGTCGTTATATTAATGACCGGAAGTACTTTACTGCTAAATATTTATCTTACTGCTGCTGCTTCTATCATTATTGGTTTCAAATAGTCTTACTCTCAGTCTTATTATTTACTCTTACACTAAATATCTTGTTTCACGTTTTAATTTTCGATAATTATATTTTACTTTAAACCACGATCATCCTTTTGTTTTTCGCTTTTCTCTCATTTTTCCTTCTATCTCTTACAATTTCCTCTTCTTCACCTAACTCTCTCTCTAAAGCTCTCACTCATGTTGAAAATTTCAATATTTCTTTCTTTTTCTGGCTCCACCTCTCTCTTTCTCTCATTCTGTTTACCCTCTAATTATATCTATTATAATTAATATTACCCGCTGTAACGAAATACAAGTGGGATATTTCCCCTCTACCACAACAGCTATTAGTGATGCTCCCTTTTGTTAGCTCTGGAATTTTGTTCAGATGAGAAGAACTTGGAAACGGATCGTAGCATCATTGTTGTTTTGATAGTTTACTGTTCAAATGACATGGCATTTCACCGCTATAGATATTAATAAAGTTGGTAGTAATTATGCGCAAGGGTGTATAGTGGCTTTCATCTGTATCTGATCGTGGTTAACAAGTTTGTTTCTTAATCAAACCCCGCGCTTTGGGAAAAGTGTTTTCGGCGGAGTTTTGAAACACGAAGCTCTATACCGCACGAGAAAGGAAAACGTGCATTTTTCCTACCTTAAATTTTTTGGTAATTCTGTATGTCTTTCAATAAAAGTTAAATTATGAAAACATTCCCATCATGTCCTATGTCCTTTTATTCCCCTGTGAAGTACAGATAAGCTATTCTGAAAGTCCGCTGTGTCTTCTGTGATCGCCTCGGACCGATCCAAGCTCTTTGAACGAAACTGTGTTGACAGCAACCTGTCCAAATGCCCATGGGACGGACTAAATCTCTTCTTTTGTGGGTAGATATAATCAGAAGATACGGTTACACCACGACATGGTCCTTCAGTCCCTTTAACGGAATCCACTCTGTTGTTAAACATTTCTAACATTGTTTACTTTCTGGGGGTAATTTCCTCTTCCTACTCCACTTTCGAAAGCTCTTTAAAAATTTCATGAGGGTTATCCTTTCTCCTCTGACTAACTATAACTATATATATATATATATATATATATAATATATATATATATATATATATATATATATATATATATATATATATACCAATTAAGGACTGCACACGAAAAGTGGACAGTCAACATGCTAGTTATAGACGTCAAATCGCCATTCTCCACAAAAAGTTTATGTTCTCAGATCAACTCAACAAAACCAAAGTAATAACAAGTGAAAAATATACGAAATAAATATTTACCCATGTACTAAATTTAGTTTCAGCTGTTATTTCCCGCAAGGAAAACTGCAGCATCATCAGCTGATGATCCTGCACTTTTCCTTGCGGGAAATAACAGCTGAAACTAAATTTAGTACATGGGTAAATATTTATTTCGTATATTTTTCACTTGTTTATTACTTTGGTTTTGTTGAGTTTGATCTGAGAACATAAACTTTTTTGTGGAGAATGGCGATTTGACGTCTATAACTAGCATGTTGACTGTCCACTTTTCGTGTGCAGTCCTTAATTGGTATATATAAATATTTTAATCTTCGGATTCTTTTTTAATATGCTAGACCACTGGTTCTAATTGATAAATATCAATTTTTACCCTAAATTTAATTTTATATATATATATATATGGGGCATATCTACACAAATGTGCCCCCCGACTTGATTCCCTCATAACTTTCGTAAAAATAGACATTTTTTTTAACGAATTTTTCTACAAATACCTTTTAGATAGTGTAGCTTCTGATTATGTCGGAATTTGTTGTGAAAAAGAATATTTTCTGAGTGTGGGAAGAGTTTCGCAAAATCCACACTAGTCGGCTATGTTTCCTCATAATTTTCAGAAAAATAGTTATTTTCTACAAATAACTTTTAGATCCGAAAAATAAAATTCATGGTGCGCACACAAGAACACTGATACACATTACATATATCTACAAATTGAAACTTGAAACTTTGAAAACAATTGTGATGTGTATTAATATGATGTGTGCACACTCATCAATATTTCATTCACATTAAATACCGATATAATTGTAATCTACACAATCTGATAGGTATTTTGTAGAAAGTTTCATTAAAAAGACATTTTTCCTGAAAGTTATAAGGAAACAAAATTGAGGTGAGGGACCCACTTGTGTAGGTATGTTACTGTATGTATGAGTGTTATTATCATCATCATCGTTTAACGTCCGTTTTCCATGCTAGCATGGGTTGGACGGTTCGACCGGGGATCTGGGCAGCCAGAAGGCTGCACTAAGCTCCAGTCTGATCTGGCAGTGTTTCTACAGCTGGATGCCCTTCCTAACGCCAATCACTCTGTGAGTATAGTGGATGCTTTTTACGTGCCACCGGCACAGGTGCCAGGCGAGGCTGGCAACGGCCACGATCGGATTGTTACTTTTTACGTGCCACTGGCATGGAAGCCAGTCAAGGCGGTGCTGGCATTGGCCACGTTCGGATGGTGCTTTTTACGTGCCACCGGCACAGGGATCGCAACTGCAGTTTCCATTGATTTTTGATGTTGGTGAACTTGGCTCAATGGATCTCCTCAAGCACAGGGTCGAAACGGTGTTTCTTTACTTGCCACCTGCACAATATATAATTATACCTTTATACACACACACACAGACATGTCTAAGAATCCATAAGTCAGAAAAAAATTTGTGCTTGTATGTTTGTCACTAGAGTGGGTGTATTAATCAAAGTATACAGTATTATAGATTCACTATGACTGATCTTATAAATTGGTTTCAAGGTGGGTATTAAAACTGGATGTTAGATAACAGCATAGTTAAGTAATACTGCATGCTGTTCAGTCAGAGCTTGCAAGCAGGGAAAAAATTATTTACTTTATTTCGTAGTTCAACAAGTTATTATTTTTATGTCCCTTGTAAACAGCGTATCCCATAGTTTGGCAGTTTTGATGTGTGAAGACATGTGGAATTCAAAAAAGAAAGAAAGAAGAAATAATCTTACTTGAAAAACATGCCAACATGAAAAATGTGAACATAAAAGCAATGATGAATATGAAAGAGAGTAATATAGTAATATACAGATGTCATTGTAAGAATGAAATGTTCAGACTTTTGTGATGTTTGTTTGTCTAGTTTGGGTGATGATGATTCTCTAGGTTTTGCAGAGAAAGATTAGGTAATTTGTCCGGAGCAACACATAAAACTGCATCTGGTGGTGAGGCTCTAGCTGAAGTGTTCAGGATTTTAGGCTGTATGGAGTCACTCCTTAATAATCACTATTCCTAGCACTGCTGTAGCCTGGTATCATAGTACTTGTCAAAGGCCCCACTCGTGAACTAAATAGCAGAAGATGGTTCTATGGCTAAGGTGTACAGGACTTGGAGGAAGGCTGACATTATCCTTCAAGGCCACTGATGTGTGGACATGCCCTGATATCACATGAACCAGTTTCTTTGCCTAAGACTTAGATTGTCCGTGCCTCAAGGTAAGCTCAGGAGAAAAGGAAATAAGAAAAGTAAACCAAATAAATTAGCAGAAAGTGAAAGGAAACAACTGATGTGTCTTTCCCCAAGAAAAATTAATCTTCAGACTTCTGTATGGAAGTCAGTGATTGGTTGGCGAAGCCTGTAGATATGGTGCATTGAGAGAGAGAGAGAGAAAGAGATGAAATTTCATGATACATTATTTTTACATTTATAGTACTTTGCTGCTCACAATATCAATCAATACTTTTCACTGAAATACCAGTTTCAGTTAGAATGCATTCAGTTAATTTTCCTATTTGCTCAGTACTAATATTAGTTTCAAGTTT
Source organism: Octopus sinensis (assembly GCF_006345805.1). Taxonomy (NCBI): domain Eukaryota; kingdom Metazoa; phylum Mollusca; class Cephalopoda; order Octopoda; family Octopodidae; genus Octopus; species Octopus sinensis. The sequence goes on along the minus strand of NC_043002.1, from coordinate 25,156,245 downwards.
TAGCACAATGCCAGTAATTTCAGGGCAAGGGGTAAGTTGATTACATCAATCCCAGTGCTCATCATCATCATCATCGTTTAACGTCCGCTTTCCATGCTAGCATGGGTTGGACGATTTGACTGAGGGCTGGTGAACCAGATGGCTGTAACAGGCTCCAATCTGATCTGGCAGAGTTTCTACAGCTGGATGCCCTTCCTAACACCAACCACTCCGCGAGTGTAGTGGGTGCTTTTATGTGCCACCGGCATGAGGGCCAGTCAGGTGGTACTGGCAACAGCCACACTCAAATGGTATTTTTTATGTGCCACCTGCAATGATCTCGCTTGAATGTTTTTTCACATGCCACCGGCACAAGTGCCAGTAAAGCGACGCTGGTAACGATCATGCTTGAATGGTGCTTTTTACCTGCCACCGGCATGGAAGCCAGTTAGCTGCTCTGGCAACGATCATCCTCGGATGGTGCTCTTAGCGCACCACTAGCATAGATGCCAGTTATCAAATTTGATTCTCTTCAGTTGGTATTTATTTTATCATCAAAAGGGTTAAAGACAAAATCGACCCTGGTGGCATTTGAACTTGGAATGTAAAGATGGACAAAATGTTACTAAGCACATTGCCTGGCATGCTAATGATTCTGCCAGCTTGCTGCTTTGTTTGATACTAAGAAGGAATTCCTATGAATTCCTTCCTAGTTATTCTTTTTTGCTGTTTGATTTGGTACCAGTACTCACTGGTGTATTTCCTGTGTCTCCATGTACCAGTATTCCCCAGAGAGGAATGGAATGAGACAATGCAGACTTCAGACCTGAAGTGATGTTGATAGAATGAAGAGACCTATTATCATACAAGGGGGGAGAGCTGGTAAAAAAGTACATGGAATACTGTAATTGTGTAGTGATAGTTGTGAAATCATTAAAAAAAGGAGCATGACATTAGTAATATTCCTGATAGTACAGATGAATAATAACAATGTACTGTAGTTATTTTTATCTGTTCTAAATTTTAGAAATATTCTAAGGTCATCATAATAATACTATATATGATTTTGTAGATACTTCCAATATATATTGTATTAACCTACACAAAAGTATATTTTCCTTTCAAAATCGTTTTAAAATCATTTTCACTAAATGTATGGTGAAATATATCTTTTTTTTTAAACCACAAAATATTGTTGTAAAATAGGGGTGCCTCTTATACTGAATTACATAATGTACAGTGGCAGATACACCATGTTGTATCTCCTGTCTCCTCCTCCTCCTCCTTGTGCAAGAAAGACATAGTACAAATGTGCCGAGAGAACAGAAAAAAGTTCTAGGTATAAGAGGAATTAGATTTAGTATGCAAGAAATAAATCTGTGTTAGTATGGACATGTGATGCATATAGATTAGGATAACTTTATAATGGAGAGTTGATCCCTTAATTTGGAAGGAGCTTGCAGAAGAAGGAGACTCAGGAAGGCTTGAGATGAAAGGGTGAAGGTAGAACTCAGGACCTTGAACCTAATGGAGGTGACAATAATGGACTGGAATGACTGGCTGTATGCAGTTCTTGAGAATACTGACCTACCTTGCTGGGGTTGAACTGTGTGTGTGATATAAATGCACAACTGGCCCGTTTTTCTAATTTCCTTTCTCCTCAAGATATTCTATCACCTTTCTAATTGCAGCTCTTTCTTGATACTGCTTTCATTACTTACTACCCAGAACCATTTGACTTGTTATCTACCCTTCATCCATTAATGCTGTTCTCTCCACCTAAATTTTCATTAATTACCCCCCCCCCCTCCCACTACTGACTCAACAACTATTCCCCCCCCACTATCATATATCTCTCACCTTCTTCATGCCTCTCTTTCCCACCCACTCATGCAACCTATCCAACATCATCTTACTTTCATCCTTCTCCTGTCTACTATTTCATCATTACTATTCTGCTGTTCAGCACTGTCAGTCATCTTCTACTCCACCATCCAACCACTCTCTGGCTCCATTTGATTTCTGAAATGTGGATATTCATGTAGCTCCTTTACAGCAAGAAACCTGCTCTACCTTAGCCCCTTCTCTCTTATGCTTATCCATCTTTTGCTCCTCATCTTCTTGCATAAACTCATCAACTGCATGATGGCCCCACTTGTACTGGTGACACGAAAAAAGCACTCAGTTCATTCTGTTAAAAAAAGATTGCCATTAGGAAGGGCATCTAGCAATAGAAACCATGCAGAAGCAGGCACTGGAGCATGATGCAGCCTTTGACTCCATTGGATCCTGTCAAACTGTGCAGCCTATGCTAGCATGGAACATAGACTTTAAATGATGATGATGATGGGGATGATAACACGCACACATGTATATATGTATATGTTTGTGTGAGTTTGTATTTCCCCACATCTTCACATATGTTCACTGGTTGTAAACAAAAGGGTTATTCAAATGGTGTCATTTGTTTCCAGTTCTCTGCATAATATTAGTCTTGGGGATTATTATATCGCTTGGAAACAAATAAAATTTGGCATCTGCAAAGGCATTTAACCGTAGAAAAAACCTCTACTTTGCTCCAATGTAGTCTTTTTTGACTCATGCAAGCATGGAAAAGTAGACACTAAAACATTGGTGATGATGTGTCTGTGTGCATGAATATGTGTACCCCTCCCCACCATAGTTTTTACATCCACTTTTGCATGTATGCATGGGTTAGATGGAGTTTATTTGAGACAGATTTTCTATGGCCAGATGCCCTTCTTGTCATCAGCCCTCATCTGTTTCCAAGCATGGTAGTATTTCTCCAAAGCCTGACATGTTCTCTCACAATATTGGAAAGGAATGACACTGTTTGTATGACATCAACATTCATTTACCACTGGTATTCACGGTTCGTCTTGCAGCGGGGGCGAGATGGCCATCTCGTTTGCATCATAATTATGTTCATTTCATTATCATTTTCCATTCGTCTTTATGTCCCCACTGTATTCAGGCCTTGTGCCTATAATAAAGAGAGCAGCATTCATTTACCACTGTCATGCAATTTCAAGACAAGGAGATACACACATGCACCACCTGGTAGGCTTCTTTCAGGTTCCATCCTCCTAATCCACTCACAAAACTTTGGTCAGCATGGGGCTAAAGTAGAAGACACTTGCCTAAGGGGCCATGATATGGGACTGAACCCAAACCATGTTGTTAGGAAGTAAGCTTCTCGATTATACACCCATATCTGCACCTGTATATGAATATTAACTCTCTTTTCTTGTGTGTTTCAGGTTCCTTTTTGGATATTCACATATGTGGTGCCTGTAAGATGCAGTTCCACAATGTTGAGTTGTTTATTGAACACAAGCAGCAGAATTGTCCAGTGCTGGCTGAAATGCACTCTGCCGCCTTAGATGCTCTCAGAGACCAGGCATCAAAGCCTTCTCAGACAGACACTGATGTTTCAGAAATCACATCGACATCTCTTTCATTGGCTACAGCAACACTGACGGTAGCTCCAGTTGTTAATTCCTCACCAATGTCTATCACCGGTACCAATCCTGACTCTTCAAGTATTAACACACATTCTGTTGTACTAAATGGTAACCAAGGCGACAGTGCAGTCCATGAGAATTCCATTCGTCATAATACTTTACACCTGCAAGCTGAAAGTGTTGACCCACAAAGTGATGTGGACCCAACTCTAAGTAGTAAGCTAGATTTGTCTTTCCTTGATGCTCAGCAAGTCATGAACGAGAATCTGAAGCCCAGAAGAGATATCAGAGATCCATTCCTCACCTCTACTGCTGCCACTTGCCATTCTGTTTTGGAACATTCCTGTGAGCAGGTGAGCAATACTTGAAATTACTTCTTATTAGAGTGATATTCTTTATTGCCCACAAGGGGCTAAACATAGAGGGGACAAACAAGGACAGACAAAGGGATTAAGTCGATTACATCGACCCCAGTGCGTAACTGGTACTTAATTTATCGACCCCGAAAGGATGAAAGGCAAAGTCGACCTCGGCGGAATTTGAACTCAGAACGCAACGACAGACGCAATACCGCTAAGCATTTCGCCCGGTGTGCTAACGTTTCTGCCAGCTCAGAGTGGTTGATTAAGAAGGTGAGCTGGTAGAATTGCTATCATGTTAGACACAATGCTTAGCAACATTTCTGGCTTTACATTCTCAGTTTAAATACCACTTAGGTTGACTTTGCCTCTCATCCTTTTGGGCTTGGTGAAATAAAGTACCAGTCAAGTACTGGGGTTGATGTGATTGACTTGCCACCTCCCATCAAAATTATTTGACCTTGTGCCAAAATTAGAAAGAATTAGTTGGATGTTTGATTGGCAGAGTCGTTAGTGTTGGACAAAATGCTTTGTGATATTTGTTCTGGTTTTTCACTTTCTGAGTTCAACTTTGCTCTTCATAAGTATCAGTCAAGTATTTCCCTTCCTCAAATTTGTGCTTACATTAGAAACAATCATCATCATCATGGTGGTGAACTGGCAGAGTCATTAGTATGCTAGGCCAAATGCTTAGCTGCATTTTGTCTGTCTTCATGTTCTGAGTTCAAATTCTGCCAAGGTCACCTTTGTGTTTCATCCTTTCAGAGTTATATAATAATATAATATAATATAATGAAATTATTGTATGCAGTGCTCAGGTGCACCACAACTTGTCAGACAGTGCATACAAAGCACATGCAGTAATGTACAAATGTCTGGAAAGCGAACAATGCATGAGTCAGATACATGCTTGTGTGTGTATGAAGGGGAGAAAATCAGGTGTAGTGTTGGCGAATCTCAGAAAGCATGGAAGTTTTGAAGGATGCAGTGCTCCGACAACTAACAACTGATGCCGGCAGTTTGTTCCATGCTTCAGCAACTCTCAGCGTGAAAATAAGTACCAGTTGAGCACTGGGGTTGATGTAATCAACTTCCTCTCTCCTCTGAAATTTCTGGCCTTGTGCCAAAATTTGAAATAATAATAAACATCATCATCATCATTGTTATCATTATTATTAAGGTGGCGAGCTGGTAGAATTGTTAGCATGCTGGGCGAAATGCTTTGCTGCATTTTGTCTGTCCTTACATTCTGAGTTCAAATACTGCTGAGGTGAACTTTGCCTTTCATCCTTTCGGGGTTGATAAATTAAGTATCAGTTTCATATTGAGTCGATCTAATTAACTGGCCCCCTTCCCCAAAATTTCAGACCTTGTGCCTACAGTAGAAAGGATTATTATTACTATTATTATTATTATTATTATTGTGCCACCTGCACAGAAGCCAGTCCAGTGGCACTAGCAACGACCTCGCTCAAATATTGTTTTTCACATGCCACTGGCGTTGCCTTACTGGCACTTGTGTTGGTGGCATGTGAAAAACAACATTCAAGCAAGATTGTTGCCTGTGCCACTGGACTGGCTCCTGTGCAGGTTGCATGTAAAAAACACCATTTGAGTGTGGCCATTGCCAGTACCGCCTTGCCAGTCCTCAGTCAAACCGTCCAACCCATGCCAGCATGGAAAGTGAACATTAAACGATGATGATGATGATGATTATTATTATTATTATTATTATTATTATTATTAAGGAAGGCAGTGAACTAGCAGAATCTTTAGCATGCTGGACAAAATGCTTAGCGGTTTGAATGCCTTTACCTTTGAGGTGGCAAGCTGGCAGAATTGTTAGCACATCAGACAAAATGCTTACTAACATTTCACCCATCTTTCCATTCTGAGTTCAAATTTCACCAAAGTTGACTTTGCCTTTCATTGTATATGTATGTGAGTGCTAGAGGTGAAACTCTTCAAAAACAAAAAAAAAAAACAATTAGGTGGCGAGGTCCAAGGTATATATAAAAATATATATTTACTATTCCATTACCAGTTAATAATCATTGCAGCAGTTGCAAGGTATTTACAATTACATATTTACCCTTACATTAAAAAAAATTTATCCTATATATATATATATAATTCTTTTCTCTGTAATAATTATTGTGACATTTACTGTTAAATTAGCAGTTCCATATATGTGCTTCCATTTTGTTCATTTGCTTTATTTCGTTAATTTACACTGCGTACATACTATATACATACCATGCGACATAGGCTTATGGTGAAACTCTCTGCAATGGGTGTGGGGGATGACCTTTTTAACTGGTTGAAATCCTTCATCCTCAGCCGAAAGGAGGTAGTCACAGTTCTAGGACAGCACTCTACACCATATGAGATGTCATCGGGTGTACCACAGGGATCTGTCCTTGGTCTCCTCCTGTTTGTGGCATACATTAATGACATAGATGCCAATTTAAAGAATGCCACAGTATTGAAATATGCAGACGACATCAAGCTGTACCTTGAAATCAAGAGGACTGATCCTGATGTCTACAACTCTTTCCTGCAATCAGACCTAGACACAATGCAGCAATGGATCACAGACTGGCAACTGAAACTGGCTGTGGACAAGTGTACCACCATGCATTTTGGGAGAAAAAACCCTGCGTCCACATACTCCCTCCACAACACTGATATCAAGAAATCCTCTTGCGAGCGTGACCTAGGCATCACTGTCAGCAGTGATTTGCGTTGGACAAAGCATATCTCTAAAATTGTCAAGAAGGCCGAGGGTGTCTTGGCATCACTCAGCAAGACTTTTGTTAGCCGCTCTCCAGCCATCTATTTAAAACTGTATACAGCTATGGTACGACCACACTTGGAATTCGCATCATCAGTTTGGAATCCCTATCTTGCTCAGAACATTGACCTCCTGGAATCTGTCCAGAGACGTGCAACCAAACGCATACCCTCCATCAGACACCTACCATATTCTGAGCGCCTTGTTTCCCTGGGCATGGATTCACTGAAGCTCCGGCGTCTAGCGACGGACTTGGTAAACACCCACAAGGTTATCAATCACCTCACCAACAACAACACTGAACACCTTTTTGATCTCCATGTGTCTAACACACGTGGACATGCCTACAAAGTCAGAAAGCAACACAGCTCCCATGACTTTCGGAAACATTTTTTCACGCTCAGGGTTGCTGAAGCGTGGAATAAACTGCCTGCATCAGTTGTTGACTGCCATGACACTGCATCCTTTAAGGCCCTCATGCTTCCCGAAATCCGTCGAAACTATACCTGATTATATATACACTTTAGATGAGTTGTAGTGCACCTGAGTACTGTACACAATTATTATTATTATTATTATTATTATACATACCATGTGGTAAGCCATTATGCCTTATTTTTTCAAGTAATTTATTATTACATATTATTATGTGATGAGGTAGACTCAGGAAGACCTGGGATGAGGTGGTGAAGCATGACCTTTGAACATTGGGCCTCACCGAGGCAATAACAAGTGACCAAGACCTTTGGAGATATGCTGTGGTTGAGAAGACCCGGCAAGCCAAGTGAGACCATAACCGTGGCCTATGCCAGTGCTGTATAACCAGCTCATTTAAGAGTACCCTTCAATCATTGGGCAATAAACTACGCTTGCGAAGACCTGTTGAGGCAAGTGAAATCGTTGTCGTGGCCGATGACAGTTACCACCTGATTGGCACCTGTGCCAGTGGAATGTTAAAAGCACCATTCGAGTGTGATTGTTGCCAGGGCTGGTGACTGGCTCCCATGTCGGTGGCACGTAAAACACACCATTCGAGCATGATCATTGCTAGCATTGCCTGACTGGCTCCTATGCCAGTGGCATGTAAAAAGCACCCACTACACTCTTGGAGTGGTTGGCATTAAGAAGAGCATCCAGCTGTAGAATCTGCCAGATCTGTAAAAAGCACCATTTGAGTGTGGCCGATGCCAGTACTGCCTGACTGGCCCTTGGAGTGGTTGGCATTAAGAAAGGCATCCAGCTGTAGAAACTTTGCCAGATCAGATTGGAGCCTGGTGCAGCCTTCTAGTTCACCAGCCCTCAATCAAACCATCCAACACATACCAGCATGGAAAGCGGACATTAAACGATGATGATGATGATGCATAGGCACACTTTATGTTTCTTATTCTACAGCCACACCAGTAATCCAATGTCAACCTGTTGCCTTCTGCAACATTTCAACAGTTTACTTCCCCCTTACCATCTCCCATGCAGCCCATTTCCAGAATGTATCCATTTATGTACAATATTTCCATTACACCTCCATTCACTTGACTGTCAACCATACGATGGGTTGTGTTAGACGCAGCACTGACTGCCTCAAAGGCGAGTATATCCAGACAGTTTTTTGGTGGGTTAAAAAATTACATAACCCCACCTAGGTTAGGGCCTGGAATCCTCCAGATGGATGTATTACATGCGCTTAGTCGAATTAGACCATTGGCGCCCATGCCAGTAGAATGTTAAAAGCACTATTCGAGCGTGATCATTGCCAGGGCCGCTGATTGGCTCCTGTGTCGGTGGCATGTAAAAAGCACCATTCAAGTATGTGTGTGTGTGCCAGGTTTCTATACAGTTTCAGGTGATGGTTAAGTATGAGTGATAATGGTTGTGTATTAATGATGATATGTGAATATTAGTGGTGATGGTTGAGAGTGAGTGCTCGTGGTTAAATATGGGTTATGCTAATCTAATAAAGGGTGGCCCTAAAAGTAGGTTTACAGTTATCACATAGACAGTTTAAATTTCTTTTAACACATTTTATTACATTTAAATTTCTATCTTACAATAAACTAAATTAGCATAGAATAATGGTTTCACTTATTTTTATAATTAGGATCTAAACTGTTAATATATGAATATGAAAGAGATAGTTGAATAACTGTAAACCTACTTTTGGGCCACCCTGTATATTAGATTCTTATTATTATCTTTCATATCAAATATTGTTATAAAATATATAATAAATTATAATGTAAAAGAAATAAAGCATTATTATATTACATTATAAGAAAATTATGAGGAAGTAAATTGTGAAACCACCAAACTGTAGTTATTCCGATACTTAACTGCTCCTCACCAAGGAAAATGAAAAAGACATCGTTACTGAGAGAAGTGAATTATCTTAATACAGGTGGAATATTTTTGTATAAAGTGAGTTAACTGTCGTGCATGAGTCTAAAATCAAAACTGTGACCCAAACACGTCATATATATAGTCAACTCTCGCTACTATGCCACTCTCGCTACTATGCCAGTTTTGTGCGGTCCCGGCCAAATAATAAAAAAATTTTTTTACTATGCCACCCTCAACTCTCGCTACTATGCCACTTGTAAACTGAAGCGCACGCAACTTTTCGAAATTTTGTACTCCTACATTTTGTAGATTTCGTATTTGTAATCTTGTGGAAAAGTTCAGAAAGTAGCACACAATGTCAGCTCAGAAACGCAAGCGGGCTGAGTTTACGCTGAAGGAAAAGAAGGAGATTATCGATGCTGCGAAAAGCGTTATTTTCGGACCCCTCGTATCATTAGTAATATCTGATACAAGTTATCGCCCCTTGTATTGTCCGACATGTTTCACTCTAGAAGAAATAGCAAAGGAGGTAATGCATAACGAAGAGCCGGTGGAAAGTGAAGACGACGACGTAATTGTGGAAGAGGAATACGTTTCGTTTGCAGATGCCCAGAGAGCATGGAGCACTATCCGAAAGTTTATGCAGCAGCAGAGCAGCGGAAAACCCAGCGTCATGCAGGCGTGTGATAGGCTAGACAACGGAATGAATGAAATCCGCCGAAAGAAGATGCGTCAGCCGACAATTTTTGAGAGCTTCGGGATTAACTAAAAGCAATCTGAACTTAATAAACTTGGATGTCTTCTTTTTACCATTGCATTGAACTTCTTATTGGCCTTACTTCATACCCTATGAATTTTTATTCGTATGTTCAGTAAATTTTTGGTTATGTAGTGTTTAGATAACAGACCCTCGGTACTATGCCACTTTGGCTCAGTCCCGTAGGGTGGCATAGTAGCAAGAGTTGACTGTACGCAGAAATTAAACAGAAATGAAAGATCATGTAAGGGAGATAACTGAGGTTCCAATATACAGGAGTATTCTCCCTTATCTGAGCTGTTAAATGTTTCTCATATATTTGCCGGTATCATTAAATATAGTGGGAGACAGATATCACAACGGACGCGCACGCACCCGTGAATACACATATACACATATAAAAAGCCATCGAAATATTTGCACACATTATAGTAAAGCATACAGGAACTCAATGATGAAGCCTACACTTGGTCACTCGACCTATTAAATATCAACAACCTTCAACGCCTAAATCTTTTTTTAAAAAAGTGAGGACACAGTTTTTGATCCTGGATCATCTCAAGCACAGATTTTTTAATTAATTATTTTTAACTAAATACCTTGAAACTTCGGATACTGGTTTAATGTGTCACGTAGAACAGGAGGATCTTTTCACTTTGACCGGCAGATTTTAAAAATAATTTCTATGTAACTAAAAAATTTTAAACTTCGTATACTGGTAGAATGTGTTTATAAAACATCTTTTTCTCTTGGCTTTCTTGAGAAAATTCTGTAGTTTGTAACATAGTTGTTGTTTAATTTCTTGCATTTCGGCAATTTCAACCAATCAATGACGTCTATTGAGGTGAAAATGTCTGTTTTTTATGAGAAAAAATATACCCTGTGGCCATAAACTGAGGGGTCACTCTTAAACAGAGCTGGATAACAAAACCGTTCCCTCTTTAATGTCCACCCATAATTATGACCCTAGTATCGATCTATTGCATTTCATTCTGTTTTTGGGTTAGGGTTAGAGTTAGGGTTAGGGGTTGAGGGAAGGGTATATTTTTTTCTTCAGAAATGTAAATAAACCCAATCTGTTTCTTAAACGAATATATAATATGTAACAGGGACATTTTCATATGACGTCGCCAGAAAATGTTACAGCAGAAATTGTTTTTACCTCAGTAGACGTCATTGATTGGTTGAAATTGCCGAAATGCAAGAAATTAAACAACAAATATGTTACAAACTACAGAATTTTCTCAAGAAAGCCAAGAGAAAAAGATGTTTTATAAACACATTCTACCAGTATACGAAGTTTAAAATTTTTTAGTCACATAGAAATTATTTTAAAAAATCTGCCGGTCAAAGTGAAAAGATCCGAACAGGGTTTACTTTTAACATTTTTGACAAAATTTTGTATTTTAGAAGTTGTCGTATTTGGGTAATTTTAACCAATCAATGGCATGTATTCAGCTAAAGAAAGTTACTGCTGCTGTTTGTGAACAACAACTTCCGGGTCCATTGACAAAACGAATCTTCGACAACAGAAAAATTTAAATTGAAAATCTCCCCTTACAAAACTCCTCTTTAATAACCTGAGATGTTTTTATAGCAACATATATGAGAATGTGTCCATCTAATATCCAGCGTTGTACCACAAAGAGACACACACAAGTGCAGTGGAAGTGTGTTGGGCCTGTAACCCAGAAGTCCGTAGATTGAAACTACACCCTGCTAAGTAGTTTTTTCACTGGTTGAAATGCATAAAAGAAAGAACACACACGCACGCACGTGCGACAGACATCTATTAGATAACTCCTCTACTAGAAATATCAGTGAAACCTCCCTCAAATCATCTGCCATCCTCTAAAAGTGATGAATTGGCAGAGTTGTTTGAATGTTGGATGGAATGCCCCATGGTATTTGTTCCATCTCCTTGCATTCCAAGTTCAAATCTTACCATAGACTTCAACTACCAGGCACATCTGGTCCCTTTAGTGGATCCCACCACATTGTTACAGGTATTTGGAGCAAGGGTTCTGGTTTGACAAAAACTTCTCGCCCACTCCACCTTTGTTTGTTTGCCTGTTTGTTTGTTCCTTCCTTCCTTAAAGGCAGGCAGGATTGTGAGGCTGACCAAGAACAATGAAATACGACCCTGGATCTTGCGATAATAACTCTGAAAGATAATCTGTTTGTGTACTCTGTGTGTAATCTTTGTGTTGTCTACTCTTCACGTGTACTAGAAAGAGAGAGAGCGAGAGAGAGAGAGAGAGAGAGAGAGAGAGAGAGAGAGAGAGACAGACAGACAGAGAATGTGTGACAGAGATTGTATGGATTGTGTGTAAGAGAGAGAGAGTGAGAGAGCATTGTGTGAAAGAGATTGCATGGATTTGTGTGTGTGTTAGAGAGGGTGTGAGTGTATGAGAGAATAAGAGAGAATGTATATATTTGAGAGACAAAGAGATAGACAGATAAAGAAAGATATATATATATATATATATATAGAGAGAGAGAGAGATGATGAACATTCATTATTGACAACTCTATTTTCTAGGCCAGCAGTCATGTTATTGATGGTACCACAGATCTGTCGGAACTGTCGAGTGAAGCAAAGAATGCTTATATTACAAAAATGGATCAAAACTCATCACAAGTGTGTGTTGCTGTGACAACAGAACAGTTAGTACAGAGCCTGGGATTGAACAGCAGCCCCTCATCTTCATCTATTGTGGCTCCATCAACCAATGTCAGCAATCAGGTTCTGGTAAAACGTGTCCAAGAACAGCTTCAGGCAGATGCGACGTCTTCAAGAGACGCTGCAGTTGCACAACAGTTTTTCACTGAGCAAATCATTACAGAATCTTTAGAGAATTTGGCTCCGATCAGCTCTGATGTATTGCCTAGCAACCAGCAGGCTCTCCCACAAAACTTCACTTTACTCTCCTGTGATAACCAACAACCCTACAATAACAACAACATCATTACTACCACCACCATTAATACTACCACTGCCACTGCCACCAATACCACCATTACATCCACCACCAACAACAATACCACCACCCCCATCACTACCATCAACAATATCTCTTCGTGTGTATCATCTACTCAGTCACAGAACACTTCACAGATTGATAGCTACCGGCTGCGGATGCTAGGTAGTTCAGAAGCAGGTTCTGTTAGTAGTTTGATGGCTATCGTTCAGGAATTTGACAGTTCTGTGGGTCATGCCAGTTCCCTTTTGTCCGAGTGCCAGTCTCTGGAAACTTCTTCATCTTCCCACCAGCAACAGCCTCAATCTACACAAGTATCATCCCACGTCACCCAACACAACATTGCTGTTAGTGATTGTTCTAACAATGTCAATCCTGTTGAAGCTAACCCAGTCTTTCAGTCGCAGTCTACTTGTCTAATACCTGTGCTACCAGCAACCACTGCAAGCAGCACCTCTACAACAACATCAACAAAACAAGGTATGTATTATGTATCTTTTACCTTCTTCCTATAAAATTCATTTTCTTTTCTCATAGAAGTGGAAGCACGTGGCTTAGTGGTTAGGGTGTCAGCACCGTGATCGTAAGATTGTGGTTTCGATTCCTGGACTGGGTGATGCGTTGTGTTCTTGAGCAAAACACTTCATTTCACATTGCTCCAGTCCACTCAGCTGGCAAAAATGAGTAATGCTGCGATATACTGGCGTCCCATCCAGCTGGGGAACACATATGTCATAGAAACCGGGAAACCAGGCCCATGAGCCTGGCTAGGCTTTAAAAGGGCGCATATATTTATTTTTATCTTTCTCATAGAAATTCTTATCTTTTCAGTTTATCCTTTATCTTTTATTTGCTTCAGTCATTGGATTGTGGCCATGCTGGGGCATTGCCTTGAAGGGTTTGGTTCAGTGGTTCTCAACCAAGATTCATATGGCCCTTGGCAGGTGGTCTATATAAGATTTTGTTGTTAAAATTTATGTACAATAAATTGGTTAAAACTTGTGCAATACACAAAGTATTTTAACAATTTTTAAAATACAATTCTTGATAATATCTAATTATAAAAACACAGTAAGATTTTATTTTTATACACAGTGAATGGCTATGGAGGGGATCCAGTAGAGTAAAATAGAAATCAAAGGGGTCCATGGGTAAAAAATGGGTTGAGAATCACTGGTTTCATTGAACAAATCAATCCCAGTTTCCCATTTCTAAGTCTGATACTCATTTCATTGGTCTCTTTTGCCAAACTGCTAAGAAACAGGATGTAAACAAACCAACACCAGTTGTCAAGCAATGGTGGGGGATAAACACACACACACATACGTATACAAACACACATATACATATGTATACATATACACATTTACATACATTGGACTACACTGTGGCCATGCTGGGGCACTGTCTTATAAGTTTAATTGATGAAATCAATTCTGTTATTTTTATTTTTAGTATGGTACTTATTTTATCTGTCTCTTTTTGTTGAACCACTAAGTTATGGGGATGTAAACACGTGAACACCATTTGTCGAGTGGTAAGAGACAAACACAAAGAAAACACATGCCCATAGTGTGCTTCTGAACAGTTTCTGTTTACCAAATCCATTCACAAGGGATTAGTCAATCTGGGGCTATAGAAGAAGACACTTGTCCAAAGTAGGTACAGTAGAACTGAGCCTTAAACCACATGGTTGTGAAATATACTTCTTAACCCCACAGCCATATCTGCATCTATAAACACACACACACACACACACATATGATTAGGTGGTCAGCAATTAAACTGCCAACTGTATCAAGCTTGTTTGGCAAGGAGGGTGATTTTCATTGGATCCCCTGCAGGATGAAAAACAAAAGGACCTGTCAAAGGGTAGATGAACTCAGTAGAGTCAATGGGTATCCAACAGTTGTGAGTGAGGCCGTTAAATTCTGATGTAACACCTATGACTTTAGATTTCTAAATCTCTCAGAGAGAGTTATGCAGTAATAGCATAATAAAGTGATGGCTTGTTGCCAACTTAATATGACAGTCCCAGGAAAGGGAAGAATGCTACTGCTATTTAGCCCCCAAGAAACACCGTTTCTAGTTGGCTATGCAACACAAGCGTTCTAATAGCCAACTAGAAATGGTGTTTCTTGGAGCTAAATAGCAGTAGCATTCTTCCCTTTCCTGGGACTGCCATGTTAAGTTGGTAACCAGCCATCACCTGTGACTTTGTTTGCATCTAATGTTATAGACTAGTTCTTCTTTTTGAGAAAATGTATACATTGTTTAGATAGTGAGATTGACCTTGCACAAGGTCTTTCCTCACTTTGGCCCTTTAGCATTGAAACTGGCTATTTTCAGCCTATGTATTTATTTCATTTTCAAAAATTTTTACTTGTTTTGGTCATTAGACTGTGACCATGCTGGGGCACTGCTGTGAAGAATTTTAGTCAAATGAATGAATCCCGTTAATTATTATTATTATTATTTTTTTTTGAAGCCTGGTACTTATTCTGTTGGTGTCTTTTGCTGAACCACTAAGTTACCAGATGTAAACACACCAACACTAGTTGTCAAGTGGTAGTGGGGGACAAATACAGACACAAAGACACATTACACACATACATATATATATATACATATATGCAAGGGTTCTTTCACTTTCCATCTACCAAATCCACTCACAAGGCTTGGGTCTGCTTGAAGTTATAGTTGAAAACACTTGTCCAGAGTGTCACATGTATATGTGTTTGTGTGTGTACATATGGTATTCTATGTGTGTGCATATGTGTGTATATATGTTTGTGTGTGTTTGTGTATGTGTTTGTGTGTATTTGTTTGTGTGTGTGTATTTGTGAGTGTGAGAGAGAGAGAGAGAGACATCATCATGTATCACATACTTTCCCATTGTCTCACCTTTACTCTTTCTGTTTGTTTCTTTCAGCGGCCCAAACATCCAGTGGAAGTAAAACGTCCGTCAAATCCAGACCAACACTCCACAAGAAGTTCAAGTGCACTTTTGAAGTGTGTGAGTTTCAGACGGCCT
Source organism: Octopus sinensis (assembly GCF_006345805.1). Taxonomy (NCBI): domain Eukaryota; kingdom Metazoa; phylum Mollusca; class Cephalopoda; order Octopoda; family Octopodidae; genus Octopus; species Octopus sinensis. The sequence goes on along the minus strand of NC_043002.1, from coordinate 25,140,519 downwards.
ACATGAAGGACCTTGACCGACATACCCGTACACACACAGGCGAGAGGCCTTTCCAATGTACAAAGTGTCAGAAGTCTTTTAATCGCAGTGACAAGCTGAAGATCCATGAGAGGGGCCATACTGGCACCAAACCATATCAATGTGAAATGTGTATGTATATCCATACATTTTACACACACACACACACACACACACACAGACACACACACACACACACAGACACACACACACACACACACAGACACACACACACACACACAGACACACACACACACACAGACACACACACAGACACACACACACAGACACACCACACACACACACACACACACACACACTACACAAAAGAATAGGGATTTTAAATCTGGGCAGATACTGTGCAAGCGATCTGATAAAACAATTAAACTGTACTCCCTTTGAATGGTAAACCCCGAGTTCGCTTCAGTGGATTTCATGTGGAATACAGAGAATCTTATCAAGACATAATAATGAAAAATGGAGAGTTATACATCTTGAAAATTTATTAAAAAGCATTTTCTTCATATTACATTCCGACACATTTTTCTGCTGAATAAGTGTCTTCAGGTTCTTTGATATAATAGTTTTGTGCATTTAATTGATTTATATTTAATTATTTATGGTACACATAGAAATCCAAAGGTTGACAGTCCTATACAGATTTATTCAGGGTGTTGGGAATGTGTGGAAGAGGGAGACCCTGGACGAAATATTGAAGTCAGATTGAATTTATTGAGGCAGATTTTTTTCTTCTTCTGAGTAACCCATAAAAAACATTTTACATAATTTATGATCATAATAGCAAAAGTAAGATAATGTAATGTAGTTTTAGATATACTATGTCTGAAATCAAGATGAGATAGTCTCTGCTGGAAAGCATTTTATTATAGATCAACTGGATCAGGATTTTTCTGGGGTTAAATGACATTAACAATAAGAATAAGATAGAATTCAAAAGGTCCCACTATCGAAATTCTGAAGGCACATGATTGGCTAGTTAGTGTGTTTAACTTACAATCATAAGGTCAAGCTTTCAATTCTAAGACAGCTGCACAATATGTTCTTGAGCAAAATACTTCATTTTATGTTACTCCAGTTCATTCAGATGAAAATGAGTCACAGCAACAGCTGGGAGTTAACTCTGCAACAGACAAACATCTTTTCAAGGAGAGTATTGTATTCTTGGTTGCTTCTAGGTTGTGAAACTGAGATGAGTCCTGTCTAATGAGGTTAAAAACTTGAGACAGACATCTTTAGACCTTAAATAGAAATCAGACTTAATATCTCTGGTCTGATAGTTCAATATCATTTTACTGCTAGTTACCTAGAAACACAGTACAGAAATGCTTTGTGAGGTTGTTTGTTAAAGCAGAAGTCAAAACCCCATCCTCACAGCCATCACTACCCCTCTATCTATGATATTATTTTCTACTTCAGGTCCATATTCGTCAGCCGACAGCAGCAGTTTGAAAAAACATCTCCGGATTCACACAAATGAGAGGCCTTTCAAGTGAGTTGGTATCAAATTCTGTTGTTTTTGTGCCACTTCTGTAGCATTGCTGAATTGGCATAGTATCTGACAAAAGGATTAATAGAATCAGTGGTAAAAGAGATGTTAATGAAGAATAGTAAAGGAATTGGTAAAGGAGTAATAAAAGGCATGTAAAAATAACTGATGAAAGGGAGGACATGTTGACTGGTAAAAAGAGTAGTAAATTGACTGTTAAGGGAAATAGTAAAAGAAATGGTAAATTGACTGGTATAGTGGATGGTAAGACAGTCGACGAAAGGAACAGTAAATCAACTGCCAATAGACTACAAAATTGATTACAAGCATAACTGTGTAATTGAAGTATTTGCTTTGTAGTCACCTGGTCTCAGGTTCAGTTCCATGCTTGGCATCTTGGTAAGTGCCTTCTACTATAGACCCAGGATAACTAATGATTTGAGAGTAAATTTGGTAGACAGAAACTACAAGAAGCTGTTTGTGTGTGTGTGTGTGTGTTTGTGTGTGCATATTTATGGATGTGTGTGTATGAATGTTGATATTCCACAATTTGTCACTGCTTCAGTGAAATGATGTTTACATTTCTTGATGACATTACAAGCAGTTGTTCTGAGCTTTGAGAGATGCATGAAATAAAAATAAATTTCCTTATTTGAAAAACAAGTCAGAGCTGATGACACAAAGAGCATCTGGCTGTAAAATCCTGCTTCAGATTTGTACCCCTCCGGTTCATGTTAGTATGGAAAAAACAGACATTAATAAACAAATAAATGGATGGTATGGAAGAAATGGTGAAATCTACTGTTGTGAGTTAATAAATTGTGGTTATTGTTGGTGAGTACCCTTGCTGATCACCTCTCCTTAATCAGATATATGAGGACTTCTGCACAACTTTTGAGCTTCTGTCTTCCAAATTCTCTCATCAGGCATGGGTCAACCTAAGGGCTAAAGTGGAAGCCACTTGCCTGAGATGCCACATAGTGAGACTGAACCTGAGGTCATGTGATTAAGAAGCAAACTTCTTAACCATACACAGATGTACATATGTATGTGTGTGTGTGTGTGTGTGTGTGTGTGTGTGTGTGTGTGTGTGTGTGTGTGTATGTGTGTGTAGGATGGGTGGATGGAGTAAAATACCATGGGGTTTTTATTCCATCTTTGTTGCACAGATGACACTCCCTCATCACTCCCTCTGTTGGAAATGCAGTGAACTAGTGATTGGCCTGTTATATATTTGCCTTGAGTTATTTTGAATTCTGTTCAACTACATAGCATTTGCTGATCCACTGGTTCTTACACAGTGAGAGATGAAACTATGGGGCTTCTTGCTTGTGGGATATTGCAAACCAACACATGTTAGTGAAAATCACACACACAAACACACTTGTGTGCACACATACACATATACACACATAAGCACAAACACATCTACATGCACATACACACTCACTCACCCACATAAAAAACAATGCACACACACATATGTGATATGTTTTTTCCAGTTTCTGGTTAGAAAATACACGCACAGGGCATTGGGTGTCTTGAGGTTACAGTAGGTAGTATAATAGAAGACACTTGCCCAAGGTATCCATGCAGTAAGATTGAATCCAGGAGTCAGAATCCTCTGGTGACAAGACAAATGTCATAACATAATTATTCCTGTGCCAATTGATAAGATAAATAAATAAATATCAGTAACAGTTTTGGGATCAGTTCCATTGTGTGGTACTCCAGGTAAATGTCTTCCCCTATAACCTCAGGCTGATCAAAGCTTTGTGTGGTGGATTTGGTAGGTGGAAACTGAAAGAAGCCCATTGTGTGTGTGTGTGTATGTGTGTGTAGGATGGGTGGATGGAGTAAAATACCATGGGGTTTTTATTCCATCTTTGTTGCACAGATGACACTCCCTCATCACTCCCTCTGTTGGAAATGCAGTGAACTAGTGATTGGCCTGTTATATATTTGCCTTGAGTTATTTTGAATTCTGTTCAACTACATAGCATTTGCTGATCCACTGGTTCTTACACAGTGAGAGATGAAACTATGGGGCTTCTTGCTTGTGGGATATTGCAAACCAACACATGTTAGTGAAAATCACACACACAAACACACTTGTGTGCACACATACACATATACACACATAAGCACAAACACATCTACATGCACATACACACTCACTCACCCACATAAAAAACAATGCACACACACATATGTGATATGTTTTTTCCAGTTTCTGGTTAGAAAATACACGCACAGGGCATTGGGTGTCTTGAGGTTACAGTAGGTAGTATAATAGAAGACACTTGCCCAAGGTATCCATGCAGTAAGATTGAATCCAGGAGTCAGAATCCTCTGGTGACAAGACAAATGTCATAACATAATTATTCCTGTGCCAATTGATAAGATAAATAAATAAATATCAGTAACAGTTTTGGGATCAGTTCCATTGTGTGGTACTCCAGGTAAATGTCTTCCCCTATAACCTCAGGCTGATCAAAGCTTTGTGTGGTGGATTTGGTAGGTGGAAACTGAAAGAAGCCCATTGTGTGTGTGTGTGTATGATGATGGTGCCCCCTGACTGGCTCCTGTGATGGTAGCATGTAAAAAGTACCATCTGAATGTGGTTGATGCCAGTGCCCCCTGACTGACTCCTGTGCTGGTGGCATGTAAAAAGCACCCTCTACACTCTCAGAGTGGCTGGCATTAGGAAGGGCATCCAGAGCAGATTGGAGCCTGGTGCAGCCTGCTGGCTTGCCAGTCTTTAGTCAAACCATCCAACCCATGCTAGCATGGAAAACGGATGTTAAATGATGGTGTTGATGGTGACACACACATGACATTCATACTTCATGTCCGTGAAGACGACCAGATTATCAGCTTTACATTTTGTGGGTCCTGAGGTGGATTATTAGGCTAATTTTGGCTGAAATTCATGGTTGCAGTGGGAGTATGTAATAGCAGAGTTAGGAGCTGGCATTGCTCTTGCTTTCTGAGCAGCCCTCCTCTCTTTAGTATATACACATATATCTATGTCTATTCAGCCACCTAACACCTCACACATGCACGCATACATGTATATATCTATGTGTGTGTGTCTTTGTGTTTGTCCTCTACCTCTGCTTGACAAATGGTGTTGGCTTGTTTATAGCCCTGTAACTTAGTAGTTTGGCAAAAGAGACTGATCGAATAAGTCTCAGGCTTAAAAAAGAGAATAAATACTGAGATTGATTTGTTTGACTAAATCCTTCAGGGTGGTGCCCCAGCATGGTTGCAATCGAATGACCAAAATAAATAAACTGAAACAAGAAATTGTATTTTACAATCGAAATCGATCAACATCAATGGAAATTGCAGCTGTGATACCAGTGCTGGTGGTACGTAAGAAAACCGTCTGAACGTGGCCGTTGCCAGCGCCACCCTGACTGGCCTCCGTGCCAGTGGCACGTAAAAAGCACCATCCGATCGTGGCCATTGCCAGCCTTGCTTGGCCCCCATGCCAGTGGTACGTAAAAGCACCATCCGATCGTGGCCGTTTGCCAGCCTCGTCTGGCACCTGTGCCGGTGGCACATAAAAAGCACCCACTACACTCACGGAGTGGTTGGCGTTAGGAAGGGCATTCAGCCGTAGAAGCATTGCCAGATCAGACTGAGCCTGGTGCAGCCTTCTGGTTTCCCAGACTCCCGTTGAACCGTCCAACCCATGCTAGCATGGAGAGCGGACACTAAACGATGATGATGATGATGATGATGAATAAAAGGTAAGTAAAAGATAACAGAAGTCAGACGGATTAAAACTGAAACAATGCTAACATATTTGTGTGTTGTTTGTTATATCTACAGGTGCCAGATATGTCCATATGCCAGTCGTAATTCCAGTCAGTTGATTGTCCACATTCGTACACACACAGGGGACTCACCATTTCAATGTCAACTTTGTGATGCAAAGTTCAAAATAAATTCAGACCTCAAGCGACATGTCCGCATCCACACTGGGGAGAAGCCATACAAGTGTGATCTCTGTGATTACAGGTGTTCAATTAAAGGTATGGCATATATATTTCCAAATCACCTCTCTTTCTCTGTCTCTCTTCCCATCTTCTCTCTGTCTCTTCTTCTCTCTGTTTTTCTTTCTTTCTGTCTCTTCTCTCTCACTCTTCCCTCTGTCATACATGCATACAACATGCAAAACTACATACATACATGCATTCATACATGAACACATATGTATGTATATAGACACACACACACACACAAACACACACATCTGACAAGCTTTTGCATAGCTTCTGTCTACCAAATTTTACTAACAAGACTTTGGTGAACTTATGGCATTGAAGGAAGACACTTACCCAACACCCTCCCCACCACTAAAGTTAATTTTTATCCTTACTCTTGCCACCCCTACCAAAAGCTGCCTGCACAAATACAAACTTGATGATGATGATGTTAATGAAAAGGCCGCCACCACCACCACCACTGCCAACATATTTATCATTGTAACCCTAAAACAATATTCCTTTTTTTGATCCCACCTTTGTCCTACACCCTCATGTGTATATTTGTAAATGTCCATTTGATTGTTTCTGTAGAATGTTTTGCTTCCCAACTCTTAGCCATCATATTTAAAAATATGATGATATACCCATCACTGAATTTATCTCTCTTTCTCTCTCTCTCTCCTACAGCTAACCTCAAAAGTCACTATCGAATCAACCACTCAACAGATGACCAGATCCACTGTGATAATTGTAATTATGCTACATCTTCTCGCAAGAGTTACCGAGAACATATCAAGACTCATGATACTGACCGCCCCATCAAATGTCCATCTTGTCCATATCAGTGCTCCCGTAAAAGTGCATTAATTAACCACCTGCGCACACACAGTGAAGATCGTCCATTCTCTTGTGATTATTGTGCCTACACTTCCAAACAGAACAGCAATGTGAAAACTCACATGGCAAAGAAACATTCAGACAAACTGAAACAGAAGAGGAAGACAGGTTCTCGCAAAAAATCAGAACCTATCGAGAAAGTTTCTGCCAATGCAAGCACCAATTCTTCACCTATAACAAATCTGGAACCATCTGGTGGATCTCAAATGAGAATCAAACCAAACTGCAAGAAATCCTTTTGCTGTGTGCAGTGTAATGCCTCGTTTGTCCGACAGGATTCTTTACGAAGTCACATGCGACAACACCGAGATATTGAAAAGGCTCTGCAGACTTCAACGATGAGAGTGCTTGAAGTACAGAATCCCATGGTGCCAGTGAACTCTCAGGCAAGTCATACTATGAAAGATTCTTCACCACAAACTCTGACAAGTCTTCTCACTGCTAACACAACCAACAATAGTAATAGTAACCAGTCAGTGTCTTCTACTAACAAATTTGCAACATTACTTGTTGGTGCTGGGAGCAGCTCATCTGTGAAATCTGTGTCGGAGTCTCCTTCTTTGGTATCCACATCATCCATTGTCAACATCATCACAGCGCCACACATTTCAAAATCGAATAAAAGTGCTCCTGTTTGTCAACAATCGTTCTTGAATATTGGGAACCTGAGCAGCAATTCAGTTTCTTCAGATGTAGAGCAACCCATTTTAAAAAGTTTGGTTACCTCAAAATCTCTTTTAGTCAGTGGCCAACCACAATCACAACAACAACATCAACAACAGCAGCGGCTACAACAACAAGTAACACTATCATCAACAAACAGTACCCCAGCGACGATAGCGATGACACCAAGCAGTTCGTCTTTTATATCAATTTCTAAAGACTTGGCTTCTAATAATATTATTTTCTCACAATCCACAAATTCTGCATCTTTAGAAAGCCAAGCTGGTAGTCTACCCCAGACTATCAGCCAAAACTTGGTTGATCATACATCTCAGACAGTACATTGCCTGCCAAGGGACTCAATAGGAGCCCCTTTATCAACTTTAGCAACTGGCTCACAGACGACAGTGTCGCAAGTGTTACCTTCAACTGTGAGTAGTCCATCTGTAAGTAGTGGTGCTCAGAGTGTTATGAATGGTATCTTGTTGAGTAGCCAGCCACAGCAGAGTACCATTGTTACTCCACAATTCTTGCAGGCAGCTCCCAACACTCTACAGCTTATTTCAAATATCTCTTTGCCTTTCATACGTATGCCGGCAGCATCACTCAGTACTCAGCTTCTACCTAACCAAGTTGCTGGACAACGTCCTGAGCAAATAAGCATTGTGAATTCACCTCTAAGTCCTACTTTGACGAGCCACCAACAACACCATTCTGCCACATCCGAAATCCCTCTTCATATCCTATCCCAACATACTTCACAGACCGGCACCATTCCTATTAATGTCCAAATATCTCGTGTTGACATTGATGCTTCAAATATCAAAAACGAACTTCTTGAACAATGCAGTGCAGCTGGTTTGCCTTCAGCTTCACTTCAGTTGATCCTACCACCAAGTCTTCAACCGACACCAGCTACCATACAGCAGGTCAGCACTTTAACATCTGCTGCTAATATCACTGCTAATACAATCAACATCCCAACAACAGCCAATGGAGAAATTATTGTACAAGTAACGAGTTCTGGTTCAACAGATCTTTCGTCCTGTTTGCCGTTAGACCAGATTACCAACACTTCAAGTAGAGTCAGTCCAATGACGTCAGACTGATAACTTAGTCCCTGCATTTCTTAGACCAGTGACTGACCATTGCATGAAAAATTAACTCTTAATGTAAGTATACATGTTTTCTTCATTGTTTTCATCATTTTTCTTTCTTGAATAAGCAATTGCATCATGGAAGAGCTATTTTTGCTCTTTCCATTGAAATTGTCAGCATTATTATCTATTCTAACTTTAAAATTATCAACATTAAAATGATCTATTTTAAGGTTATAATTATCAAATTTTAAAGTGATTTATTCTAATGTTAAATTTATCAACTTTGAAATTATCTATTCTAACAGTGAAATTAAATTTTCAATGTAGTGGTCCAGTATGGTCTTATATAAGATGATTATATTAAATTAAAGAACTGAAAAATGAATAAGTACAAATTGTCTTAAGTATATATATATGTAAATATAATATGTGACAATAATTCGGTAGCCATGATAAAACTCTGAGTTTCGGATGTCAGGGCAGAAACACATGCCGGTATCTCTTCAGTTATTGGGCCATTGATAACTGAAGAGATGCCAGCGTGTGTTTCCGCCCCGACATCTGAAACTTGAAGTTTTATTATAGCTACTGAATAATTGTCACATATTATATTTACAGATAAATTCCTCTATTTACATAATATCGAGGTCTCTTTCATTTTTTCGTTGTCTTGCCATTTCTATCAATCATCATCATCATCATCATCATCATCGTTTAACGTCCGCTTTCCGCGCTAGCACGGGTTGGACGGTTCGACCGGGTCTGGGAAGCCAGGGGCCGCTCCAGGCTCCAGTCTGAATCTGGCAGAGTTTCTACGGCTGGATGCCCTTCCTAACGCCAACCACTCCGTGAGTGGATTGGGTGCTTTTTACGTGCCACCTGCACAGGGGCCGGAGGGTCCGGCATCGTCACGATCGGTTCGAGCATTTTAACGTGTCAGCGGCACGGGGGCAACGAGGTCCGGGGTACTTTGGGGATCGGGGTACTTTGGGGATCCAGGGTACTTTGGGGATCCGGGGTACTTAGAATGGGTAGGGGGTATGTGGAATTGCTGCAGAAAGCAGCCCGGGTCTTTGTAGTCACAGCATATCTCCAGAGATCTCGGTCCTTCGCCATTGCCTCAGTGAGGCCCAATGTTCTGAGGTCATGCTTGACCACCTCATCCCATGTCTTCCTGGGTCTACCTCTCCCCCTGATACCTTCAACTGTTTGGGAGTGGCACTTCTTCACACATCTCTCTTCATCCATCCGCAGCACATGACCATACCATCGCAAGCGTCGCTCTTGCACACCACATCTGATGCTTCTTATATCCAGCATTTCTCTCAGGATACTTACACTCTGTTTTGCGTGCACACTGACACTACACATCCAGCGGATCATGCTAGCTTCATTTCTTTCAAGTCTACGCATGTCTTCTGCAGTCACAGCCCATGTTTCATTACCGTGAAGCATGGCAGTTCGCACACATGCATCATACAATCTACCTTTTGCTCTGAGGGAGAGACCTTTTGTTGCCAGTAGGGGTAGGAGCTTTCTGAACTTTGCCCAGGCTATTCGTATTCTAGTGGTGATACTCTCTGTGCATCCACCTCCGCTACTAACTTGGTCACCCAGGTAGCGGAAACTATCAACTACTTCTAGTTTCTCTCCCTGGAGTGTGATGGAATCTGTTTTCTGAGTGTCTGTTGTGTCTATTGTCCCTGTGCATCTGCCGCACATGAAAGCTATCTTATCTGTTAATTTCCCTTTATGTTGCTGCACCTCTTATGTGTCCATAACTTACATTGGGTGCATCTTATGGAGTTTCTACCTGTACCTTTCCTACAGGTTGAGCAGGGCCACCTACCCGAGGGGATGTGTGCTGAGTACCTCTTGTTGCTTACTATATCTTTGGTCTTTGCTACATTTATTCTAAGGCCCTTTGATTCCAACCCTTGCTTCCACACCCGAAATTTCTCTTCTAGTTCCGGTAGTGATTCTGCTATGAGAGCTAGGTCATCGGCATAGAGGAGCTCCCAGGGGCATCCCGTTTTGAATTCCTCTGTTATTGCCTGAAGGACTATGATGAATAAAAGGGACTGAGGGCTGAGCCCTGGTGCACACCTACTTCTACCCGGAATTCTTCACTATATTCGTTGCCAATCCTAACCTTGCTGACAGCCTCTCTGTATAGAGCCTGTACAGCCCTTATTAGCCATTCTTCAATCTCCAGTTTCCGCATCGACCACCAGATAAGGGAACGGGGAACCCTGTCAAAGGCTTTCTCCAAGTCTACAAAAGCTATGTAGAGGGGTTTATCTTTAGCTAGGTACTTCTCCTGCAGTTGTCGGACCAGGAATATAGCATCAGTGGTGCTTCTACCTGGTACAAAACCGAACTGCATTTCATCTAAACAAATTCTCTCCCTAATGAGATTGGTTATGACCTTCTCTGATACCTTCATCACCTGGTCCAACAGTTTGATGCCTCTGTAGTTATTTCTATCTAGAGCATCACCCTTACCCTTGTAGCAGTTGACTATGGTGCTGCTGCACCAGTCATTGGGTATGACTCCATTGTGAACTACCTGGTTTACAATGCGGTGACTATGGTATAGCCCACATAGCCAGCTGTTTTAAGCATCTCAGCAGTGATTCCTGATAGGCCAGGGGCTTTGCCTGGTTTCATATCCTTAATTGCCTTATCTACAAGGGAGCTGTCTATTCGGGTAGCTGGTCCCTCTACTGGGTCAACATTTGGCAGGCTCTCCTCCTCCCATTCATTCTCCTCATTCAGCAGTCTTTCATAATGGCTTCTCCAAGCCTCTTTCTTTTCACTAGTAGTAAAAGCAAGTGCCCCATCATCCATGCGGACACATTTCTCTCCTATAACATCGCTATTTTCTCTGACACACTGTCTGGCAATCCGAAATACTTCGGCTCTTTGATCCTCGCGACGCTGGACATTGGCAAACTTCTTCTTTTCTGCTACATCTTTGGCAATGTAGACCTGCCGCCCAGCCTCCCTTTTGGCTATCTGGTACAGTTCCCTGCTGCCCCCATCCTTCCAGCTTTCCAGGCCCGTCTCTTTTCACATATATATATATATATATATATATAATATATATATTTACATATATTACATCTTTGGAATTTTGTTTTTCTGTTTGCATCACCAAACCTATGTGTGTGTGTGTATCTGTCTATCTATCTATATATATATATAGCTTAATATTTGTATATTTCAGAAAGTGGTGACAAAGTTTAACAGTGCTCCATCTCCTTACCTTCCTCAAGAAACATTTAAAAGAAACAGAAGAAAGAAATGAAAGGCAATAAATAAATATAATAAAATATAATATGTTTTTGAGAGGTTGAATGGTGGTGGGTTTTAATGGAGTGATGTAAAAGATGTTGTCCAACTTGTGGAGTTCACTGTTTGCCATCAGTTCATTACAATTGATGATCAACAGAAGAAAATACCTCTGCTTGAAACTACTAACTGGAATTAGTCAACAGTGTTTATTGGGGAACAAATAAACAAGTGTACTATATTCTTTGTTTCCAAAGAATATAGAGACTGGTGGAGAACAGAGGGTGGTCAGCTACAATTTACCAATGTTGGTATCAAGCCTTTAGCATTTAAACTGGCCAAAATATTCTGCCTCTTTTATGTTCAAACTGGTCAGATCCAATATCTCACACCTACTCTACAATGTCGTTGTAAAACTAAACAGCTACATCATTGAAATCTTGAAGCTACAAGATAATGCATGATTAATTCAAGACAATGTAAATAAATAATACAGCGTAATCTGAATGCTAATGGGTTAAACCAGTGTTAGAAGATTTGAGTGAGGGATAAACTGCTTTGGTAGCATTTAGTTATAATTCTCTTTCATTCTGAGTTCAAATCCTGTGAAGGTCAGCTGTGCCTTTTATCCCTCCTGTTCAATGAAGGAGATTTAGCTACAATTTCTTGTATGTCATGTGATTTCATAGAAGCTCCCTCATTGGTTTAAACATGTTAATTAATTCAGTATTGTGAAATTGTAATGTTTGCTCTCAGATTAACTACATTGTTTAGCCTGAGGTCTGCATAATCCAGCTGATCTCTGATGAAGGTGTTCCAGCCCTCACCACTCAGCCTTTTCTGTCATATTAATCTACATTGTTCAATGCGGCCTTCCCTTTTGTAACGACAGTCAGACAGCAAACTGACAGAATTATTAGAATATTGGACAAAAATACCTTGGAGTATTTGTTTGGGTCTTTATATTCTGAATTCAAATCCTATGAAGGTCAGCTGTGCCTTTTATCCCTTTTAGGGTTGATAAAATAAAGTATCAGTGAAGTACTGAGGTTGGGGTTGATGGAATTGATATTAGGCATCTTGCCTCCAATGTGAAGATTAAAAATCCAGGTTTAATCTCTGGTTGGAGGACACCCTAAATCCATCCCACCCATCTACTAATCTCAGAAGTTCTGTAAAGGATCATGAGTGCTACAGTTTACTTGTAACTAAAAGATAATGTGTGTGTTATTATTTAGTTTTAATTCTAGGTTTATTGTCAATGGAGAAAGTGCTGGTTTCTAATCGGGAATCAAGGTTCTTTCATTGGAATTTCAACATCAAAAACAGGGTAGTTGTGCATGTGTGTGTGTGTGTGTGCGTGCATAAGTATTTAGAATCAGTGCATATGCATATCTGCATATTTTGTTTTATGTATGTGTATATGTATGTATGTATGTATGTATGTATGTGTGTGTGTGTGTGTGTATGCATGCATGTATGTACATTTGGATGGATGGATGAATAGATCTGTGTATGTGTGTATGCATGTGTGTATGTATGTGTGTGTATGCACACATGTATATATACATGTATCTATCTATCTATCTATCTACTTATCTGTTTATATACATGCATCTATATATTTAATTATGTGTGTGTATGCATGCATGAATGCATGGATAGATGTGTGTGTGTGTGTGTATGTGTGTACGCACATATTATATATATATATATATTATATATATATATATATATATAATATATATATAGGTGTAGGAGTGGGTTTGTGGTACGTAGATTGCTTACCAACCACATGGTTCTACATTCAGTCCCACTGTGTGACACCTTGGGTAAGTGTCTGCTACTATAGCCTTGGACCAACCAAAACCTTGTGAGTGAACTTGGTAGACAGAAACTGAAAGAAGCCCGTCGTATATATGTATATGTATGTGTATGTATATATTTGTGTCTGTGTTTGTCCCTGCAACATTGCTTGACAACCGACGTAGGTGTGTTTATGTCCCCGTAACTTAGCAGTTCAGCAAAAGAGGCCAATAGTATAAGTACTATGCTTACAAAGAATAAGTCCTTGGGTCGATTTGCTCGACTAAAGGCAGTGCTCCAGTATAGCTGTAGTCAAATGACTGAAACAAATAAAAGAATAAAAGAATGTATGTATGTACACGTATCTATCTATCTATCTATCTATCTACATATCTGTTTATATACATGCATATATATATATATATTTAATTACATATGTGTGTGTGAGTGTGTTATCATCATCATTCTGTGTCCTTGTTGGCAGCCATTTACTTTATGTTGATTCAGTTGAATTAATCTCCCACCAAACTATCTATAGTGTTGTGTCATATTCCACATATTCCATTCAGTCGTTGTCAATCCACAACTGGATGAAAGCCTCAGCACACCATTGCCAGCTTATTTACACTGGTTGTAGAGCTATCTGTCCACACTGGTCAGTTGCAGGTTGGATGGAATTCCCAATGTTAGATATCCTTGTTTTGTCATGGATCATATTCCACTCAGATATTTTTCAGATTCCAAATTGAAAAATAACACACACACCCACCCACAGGCATGCATGTCACATGAAAGACAAAATAATATGAAACAGCTAAAAAAAAAATAGACAAAAAAGAAAGCCAAAAAGGAAAATGAAACTGAACTTTGTAAACCCCTGACATTCCATCCCTAATCATGGCTTTTGCCCATTCTAATCACAGATCCTCAAAATTTCAAAACACAAACTGCTGTTATTTCTATTCTATCTCATGAGGCTCTGAAAAGGCTATGGGCCATATCCATCCTCCTCAGGATATAACATTCAATAAAAACAAAATATAAAATAAAATAAAATATAAATAGGATATAAATTCAAGTTCAAATTAAATTTATATCATAAATGGAAATATTTAATTTCTTTTGTTGGTATTGTTGTTGCTCTTGTTATTTAGCCCCAGGGCAGCTCTGTTCAAACAGCACTGTATCCAAAGGCTTTCCATGCATGACCATCTCATCTTATTTTCAGAATTACATTAGTGTCAGGCCATAACCCATGGCCCCTACCTGGGACGTAGTCAGTCCACCTGTGCATACCTTCCTTCTTGTGACACTTGTGAAGACCTGTTGAGGCAAGTGAAAATCAAATCAAAACAAATCAAAATAGATGAACATCAATGGAATCTGTATCTTTGTGGTACCAGTGCCGGTGGCACACACTTTGTGGTACCAGTGCCGGTGGCACACATGAGAACCATCCGAACGTGGCCGTAGCCAGTTCCGCATCGACCGGCCTCCGTGCTGTGGGCACGTAACAAACACCATCCGATCATGGCCGTTCGCCAGCCTCATCTGGCACCTGTGTCGGTGGCACATAAAAACACCTTCCGAAGACCCGGCAAGACTAGTCAGTCCACCTGTGCATACCTTCCTTCTTGTGACACTTGTGAAGACCGGTTGAGGCAAGTGAAAATCAAAATCAAAATCAAAATCAAAATAGACAAAATAGATGAACATCAATGGAATTTGTATCTTGTGGTACCAGTGCCTGTGGCACACAAGAAATCCATCAGTGCCGTAGTCAGTGCGGTGGGCACATGACAAACATCATCCGATCGTGGCCGTTCGCCAGCCTCATCTAGCACCTGTGTCGGTGGCACATAAAAACACCATCCGAAGACCCGGCAAGACTAGTCAGGCCATAACCCATGGCCTCTACCTGGGACGTAGTCAGTCCACCTGTGCATACCTTCCTTCTTGTGACACTTGTGAAGACCTGTTGAGGCAAGTGAAAATCAAAATCAAAATCAAATCAAAACAAATCAAAATAGATGAACATCAATGGAATTTGTATCTTGTGGTACCAGTGCCGGTGGCACGTGGCACATAAGAAAACATCCGAACGTGGCCGTAGCCAGTACCGCATCGACTGGCCTCCGTGCTGTGGGCACGTAACAAGCACCATCCGATCGTGGCCGTTTGCCAGCCTCATCTGGCACCTGTGTCGGTGGCACATAAAAACACCATCCGAGCGTGGCCGTCTGCCAGCCTCGTCTGGCACCTGTGTCGGTGGCACATAAAAAGACCATCCGAGCGTGGCCGTCTGCCAGCCTCGTCTGGCACCTGTGTCGGTGGCACATAAAAACACCATCCGAGCGTGGCCGTCTGCCAGCCTCGTCTGGCACCTGTGTCGGTGGCACATAAAAACACCATCCGAGCGTGGCCGTTTGCCAGCCTCGTCTGGCACCTGTGTCGGTGGCACATAAAATCACCCACTACACTCTCGGAGTGGTTGGCGTTAGGAAGGGCATCCAGCTGTAGAAACACTGCCAGATCTGACTGGACTGGTGCAGCTTTCGGGCTCCCCAGACCCCAGTTGAACCGTCCAACCCATGCTAGCATGGAAAGCGGACGTTAAATGATGATGATGATGATGATGATTAGTGTGTCTTTTTTTTTTTTTAAGATGCCAGATTGTGCTTTGAGGAATATTTAACTACTATTTCTAGCATGTCATGTGGTTTCTAGAAGCTCTCTCATTAGCTTGAATATGTTAATTAATTCAGTATTGTGAATTGAGTATTGTAATGTTTGCTTTTAGATTAAACACATTGTTTAGCTTGAAGTCAGCATAATCCAGCTGATCTCTGATTAAAGATATTCCAGTCCTGACCATCCAGCCTTTTCTGTCATATAAATCTACATTGTCCAAAGCAGTGTTCCCTTTTTGAAAGGCAGTAAATTGGCAGAATTGTTAGAATAGTGGACAAAAATAGCTTGAAGTATTTGTTTGGGTCTTTATATTTTGAGTTCAAATCCTATGAAGGTCAGCTTAGTATTTCATCATTCTGGGAGGAAGTATCAGTCCATGATGGTAGGCTGACAGAAACACTAGGTGTTGGATTATGTTTTATTGGTATTTGTTCCAAATTCTCTACATTCAGGGGTCAATTTTGTCTTTCATATTTCGAGATTGATAAATAAAGAACTAGCTGATGGTAGTGGATTGGCAAAATTGTTTGATTATCAGACGGGATGTCTTATGGTATTTGTTCTGGCTCTGAACATTCAGAGGTCAAAACCTCACCCTGCTCACCATTATGGCAAAGAAACCGCTTCCAGATAGGCAAATGAAATAAAAGAAAAAATAGTGTGTGGTGGGGTTGGGAGTAGATGAAGGCGTGTGGTCTAGTGATTAGTGTGGTGCATTGGGTTCTTGAGAAAATCACTTCATTTCACATTGCTCCAATCCACTCAGTTATAAATGAGTTCCTAGCAATTGTTGGAAGTTAACCCTGAGATGGACTGACGTTACGTTCAGGGGAAGTGCTGTAATCTCAATCACTTATACACTTTGGAAACCAGGTTAAGCTCCGATCTTACTAGCCCAGACCTAAGTGGTGGCGGTGGTTGTGAGCGCTGTATGCATCGCCATATAAACAGGAAAATATAACGAAAATATAACACGGAACAACCGGGGAATTATCCTTTCATCAGCTGTCCAGTCTAAGGAATATGCAGTTTCGGCATTTAGGATAGTGCTGCTTAGCCCTAGCCTACGCCAATAACGCTGGACGCAGTTGTTAAGGATTGATCTTTGCCTTATTTTCATCGTTCTCATATTCGCTGGATCAATTCTCGTTTGTTCTGCCTGTTATTGTTTCCTTGAATAGTATCGTTTTCTCTTAGATTAATAACCCTTCCTCCAAAAAATGGCACCAGACTCAAAGGAGTTTATGTCCTTAATAAATGGGAGCAATCTAAGGACACAAAAGGGCTCAACAGATGAATATGAGAATGATGAAGATGTTTGAGCGTTGGAGAAAATGCTCTGTGATATTTATTTCAGCTCTTTGTGTTATAAGTGCTCAAGTAGGTGTAGCCAATGTATCTGTACATTGCCAACAAAATGGTGTCTTGTTAAAAATACTCGAAGGAAGATAGGAAATTATCCTTGTATTGTCGAAAATATTATGATAAATACGTACTGTAGTTGTCGTAGTCCTAGTGGTACTTGTGGGTCGTAGATGTAATCCGTCAACCAGTTTAACATCACTACATGGTCTTTGGATGCTTTTAGTAGATTCCACTTGGTTGCAAGCATTTGGACAAGGTTTTCGGTTTGAAGTTATCTTATTTTTTTTCATCAACCAGTCTCATTAGGAAATGCTCTTTGTACGCCTTTTTGCTATGCCTTGTTTTGTTCAGAGTTGTCAGTCCTAAGTTCCCTTTCATATCTGCTGTTTTGCATGTGGGTCACTCAGTTTTAGATGACAAATTGTTAGTCATTAGAACACTGGATAAAGTAACCTCGCAGGAATTGGTTCCTAATTTCTGCACTCTGAGTTCAAATTCCACCGTAGTCAACTTTGCCTTTCATCTTTTCGTGACTAATAAAAAATACCAATCTAGGGTATTGTTGGCGGAACTGGCAGAGGGTTGAGCAAAATGCTCTGCGGTTACTGTTCCGACTATGGTGGCCATGCCTGCGATGACACTGACACCAAGCTGCTTTTCCTTGAATAAACATCGGTGGCATGAAGAAATGAGACTTGCATATATGATCAGCTGCATGCTCAGGCGTGCACATGCAGGTACATGGTCAGTCTTGGTCGACGGAAGTCATAGAAACCAGTTTCTTTTTCGTATCAATTTGTCATTATTCCACTGCTATGTCAACCGTGGCCAACTCATTATAGTAAAGCGGACCGTATGAAATATCATCTTTTAATATGAACCATTGTAAAGTTATGATTATACATGTTAAGGAAAATAGCTGCTGGATCAGCGTATCTTTTATTATTTGGTTAGCTTTGATATTCATTTGGCTTCACTTTCAGGTGGCGTTTGTCTTGTAAGCATCGATTTCGTACCCAACAATAATATGGCGACTGTCAAATAAGCACGGTTTCTTTTTTTTCTTTTCTTTCTTCTTTTTTTTTGCACGATTTCTCAGGATATAATGTATTTGAAGTTACTATAAGCATCACTGACATTTGGTAGGAATTATGTTAGCCTACGAACGGCGCGACTGTAATTTCAGAAATTTCGTCCACAGACGAGAGCCTTCAGAGTGAGGTATCAGGGAAACCAAGGTTTGTCATAAATGGTGAATTAAGAGAATTGATGGAAAGAATCAATAGTTCGGCAACTTACAGAAAACTTGGTAGTATTTTCTATAACTGTGCCCGCCATTTTTATCCCATAAGAAAAGTGATCCAGTTGAATAAATGGATTCCGTACGAATTGATTGAACATCAAAAATTGCAGCAACTAGTGGTGTTTAATGCTGCTAATCCGCAATAAAAAAAATATATCTTTATGCCTTATGTCATTACTTGTGATGATAAATGGATATCGTTTGTCAAAAATAGACGATCTGGGCAGTGGCTAGGTATAGCCTTAAAAACATTTTCCAAAGTAATCAGTGCTCTTAAAATTATTATGGGGCCTATGGGGCGTTTGTAAAACATATCTAGATTATCTTTTTTTTTTTTGCAAAAACGAAGAATAAATAGAAATATTAATATTTATAAGTCTTTCTCTAAAGGAGACTACGGCAGCGGTATTGGATATTAATACTTATCGCCAAGCAAACATGGCAGTCTAGAAAAATAGGACGAATGCTGCCGTTGATTAGCTCCAAGTAGCCATCACCTCTAGCTAGCTATGTGACACACGAACCTGTGTCCATGGCGATAACTATTAATACGAAGAATAAATAACTAGCTGGAATTCCTTTAAGCTTGTTTAGGGTTGATTTGGGAACTAAACAACAACTTTAAAATGTCTAATCGGAATGCCACACATTCCGATGGTTATCACTGAATGTGATAAAAATATAAGTTCGTCTAAAAAAAGAAACCAAACGATTTAAAAAGCGGGCTAACGAACTGCATTAATGTTCAAACGATATATTATATCAATCATAGATTATATCAGCACTGCTTGGGCCGTCAATCTCTCTGCAACAATCCAAAATAAACTACAAAGAAACACAAAATAGTACATTTTAGATCAACAAGGGCCGTACGTCTACAGACCAACTACACAATGAAAGGGATATACAAAAAATGAAAGACAACCAAGACGTAAGTGGTACAGGTTGTTGCTGGAGCGAATTCCATTCCTCACAGTCTCTAATGATTAATGGTAATTAGAGGATCATTTATATGTCTGATGTTACTGTTCAATCCCAAATCAGCCCGGATCGAGTAGGTGTATGATTACAGGCTTTCTAGCCGCAATCATTCCATGTTTTTGTATATGAGCGTGTGATTTGAGAAGATTTGATTGTTATTTCTGACAAGCCGAGCGACAATATAGTGGCTTGTTTTTGTTTTACCTCAAATTAGTCCTGTTGCGAACTCTAGTGAACTTCCTCTCTTATATTAAGTACATACGAAAATAGCAGGTAACGGCTAGTCTTTGGGCGCTGTTTTGGATCCTGTTGTGTCTACCACTCCGATTGGTTGATATTGGCGCAATTTGTCTCATACTCTATCGCGCGCCAATATGCGACCCAACCAATCACAACCTGCAAATAAGTCATTTCAAACAGTCTGTTCCAAACGAGCATTTGAGTCCAACCGTCAGCTATAAAAGCTCACCTCTTCCTAGGTTCGACGTCAGTTGGTTCTAGACTTTCTAAGGTCTAATCACTGACCACCTTGCAGCGACCTCCATCTTCGTCGCCACACCAGATGTCTCTCACCAACGTCGTCAATATCCACACAGCACCAACACACTGCTCTGATTCCTACATCACTGTTCGTGAGCTTCTCACCGGGGTTAACAGCTTACACACAACCCACGCAGATGCCTGTAGATATATATGGAAGTCCATCTACCATTCTATTCCTCATTCCATTGTGTATGTGCGTGTAGCCACAATAAACGTGTTAAAGTTACCACCGTGTGTTTTATACATTCTTTACCGGGTTCCTACCACCACAGTAACATAACAGCCTTCTGAGAGTCTCGTTAGTTTTCGTCTACCAAATTCACTCAGAAGGCTTTGGTCGGACCGAGGCTGTAGTAGAAGCCTCGGTTTGTCAGAAATAACAATCAAACCTTCCTCAAATCACACGCTCATATACAAAAACATGGGATGATTGCGGCTAGAAAGCCTGTAATCATACACCTACTCGATCTGGGCTGATTTGGGATTGAACATCAGACACATATAACATCTAAAGACCTGATGGAGCAGGATTATGTTAAAATGTTTTTCCAATCGTGATCATTCCGAGGAACTACTTTGTTGAAGGTGATCTCATTTGTTTAAGGCGGCAGCGACAACGACGACAAGAGTTATATAGAAACAGACTAAGCAGTGTATATATTACAACTCGTCTAGACTCACATGATATTATATAAGATTAACTACAGCATATCGGAGTCGTACAGTATGATCTGCATCCTGAAGGAGACATGGTTATCGTTGGCAGTACTATTATTTCTCAGCTTTCTGAGATTATGGAGTCATTACTCAGTAAGTTTCGTTAGTGTGGGAAAAGACTTGTGTCCATAATGCAGGAATGGCTGTGTGGTAAGAACCACATGGTTCCGAGTTCATTCCCACTGCATGGCACCTTAGGTAAGTGTCTTCTACTATAGAACCGGGCCGACCAAAGCCTAGTGAGTGAATTTGGTAGACGGAAACTGAAAGAAGCCCGTTGTATATATGTAAATATATATATATATATGTATGTGTGTGTCTGTGTTTGTTCCCCCAACATCGCTTGATAACCGATGGTGGTGTGTTTACGTCCCCGCTTCTAAAGAATATGTCCTGGGGTCGATTTGCTCGACTAAAGGCTGTGCTCCAGTATGGCCGCAGTCAAAATGACTGAAACAAGGAAAAGAGAAAAGAGAAAAATGTTTGGTCTTCTGTGTTGAGAAGTCAGGAAACCTGTATCATTGCAGAAAGACGTCATAGTAAAATCCATCTTGACATCTCTCTTTGTGAGGAGTAAGGAAATGGCTAGCGATAGGATTTGTATTTGATGAAATTTGAACTAAGAGCATTCTGGTAATTCTGCCAATCTACTACATTGAAGTGGTTCTTTATTTAACGACGGGCCCTGCATGGATGAAAGGAGTATTAAAAAAATAACGTTTGCGCTATTCGACCTCAGAGTACGGAGAAATATATATATATATATATATATATATATATAACCTCTATTAAGCAATTCAATAGCGAAAGACGTTATTCACACCATATAGAAAAAATTAAATATACTATAAAAAAACATTATTCTAAACATCAATAAAGTACATAAACAATAAATAGTAAATTGACTACGCGTGTTTTGTGGCCATATTTTCAAATAGAGAATAATAATAAAATCAATTCGATTTAAGATTAAATCGATCTAAAATTAATTCTATTTAAAAAATATAGTCATTCATCAGGTCTAAAATAATAATAATAATAATAGTAGTAGTAGTAGTAGTAGTAGTAGTAGTAGTAGTAATAATAATAATAATAATAATAATAACGTCTTTCACTATTGAATTGCTTAATAGAGGATTTTCTCTAATTATATTCATATATTATATATTGTGAACTTTGATTTAGAATTGCTAAATTGAATTTTTCCTTGTAACTTTGGAATTATATTCCCTACCATTATACATATACGTATACATATACATACATACATATATATATATATATATATATATATATATATATATAATATATATATAATATATAATATATATATATATATATAGCAATAATAATTCTTTAAACGAGATATAGACAGTAACTGCTCCATAACATAAGGGACGTTAGCCATCTGAATGTGGATAGGGACAGGGCAGGGCGGTGGGGGTGTTACTGATGCATTTAGCCCCAGGCGATCATCAACGTCACCAGGAGGGCTGACGCCATCACGGCGTCCTCTAGCCTGCAAAGGGAGATCATTCCCCGAAGAAGCGGATGCCACATACGGACCTAGGTTTCAAGGTGTTTGCCTATTATCAACGTATGGCAGGCACCGCTCCGTGGCATCCGCTTCTTCGGGGAATGATCTCCCTTTGCAGGCTAGAGGACGCCGTGATGGCGTCAGCCCTCCTGGTGACGTTGATGATCGCCTGGGGCTAAATGCATCAGTAACACCCCCACCGCCCTGCCCTGTCCCTAGCCACATTCAGATGGCTAACGCCCTTATGTTATGGAGCAGTTACTGTCTATATCTCGTTTAGAGAATTATTATTGCTGTCGAACAGATTTTCTACATCAGTAAATGTATTTACTGTGAAAATCTTTATATATAGCCTGCACAGAGAGTCGTTCGTCGAGGAGCGGTGCCTGCCATACGTTGATAATAGGCAAACACCTTGAAACCTAGGTCCGTATGTGGCATCCGCTTCTTCGGGGAATGATCTCCCTTTGCAGGCTAGAGGACGCCGTGATGGCGTCAGCCATCCTGGTGACGTTGATGATCGCCTGGGGCTAAATGCATCAGTAACACCCCCACCGCCCTGCCCTGTCCCTAGCCACATTCAGATGGCTAACGTCCCTTATGTTATATATATATATATATATATATATATATCGGAAACCACTTCAGTCACGAATAACCATGGGATTGCACATAGAACGTTACCCTCGGAGGCACAAGTCCGGGCAAGGTTGTTTATGGAAGACCAGTAGTCGCCCATGCATACCAACCTCCCCCTCTCCACGGGACCGATGTCATCCAAGGGAAAGGCAAAGGCGATATAGCTTGGCACCAGTATCGTCGCAAATCATTTCTACAACTGAGTCAACCGGAGCAACGTGAAGTAAAGTGTCTTGCTCAAGAACACAACATGCAGCTCGGTCCGAGATTCGAACTCCCAACCTCACGGTCGTAAGTTTGACGCTCTAACCACTGAGTCATGCGCCTTCACTATATATATATATATATATATATATATATATATTATATATATATATATATATATATATATATATATATATATATATATATTATACATATATATATATATATATTAATTTATTATATAGGAGCTTCTACAGGACTAGAACTGTTTCATTCAAGAGAAATCTTCAGGAAGCTCTGAAGATTTCTCTTGAATGAAACAGTTCTAGTCCTGTAGAAGCTCCTTCTATATAATAAATTAATTTTACTCTACTATGTATTGAGTACCTTATTTACTGTGGTTAACCCCGAATCAACCCGGGACCTACATATATATATATATATATATATATTATATATATATATATTATATATTATATATATATATATACAGGGAGATGTACTTGCATAGCAAGTGATTTGATCTGAGATCGTGTGCTGGAACGAAAACAATTGCAGCGTGGGAGGTGTTTGTAAGCCATTTAAGAAACACTCAAAAGCCGTTCGATCACTTCAACA
Organism: Octopus sinensis; assembly: GCF_006345805.1. Classification (NCBI taxonomy): domain Eukaryota; kingdom Metazoa; phylum Mollusca; class Cephalopoda; order Octopoda; family Octopodidae; genus Octopus; species Octopus sinensis. Next base: position 25,116,638 of record NC_043002.1, on the reverse strand, counting down.
TTTAAGTTTAATTTGTCAAAATATTTTCGTCGCTATAAGACCGCGACCTGTTCACTGACAAAAGCACGGATTTTTGTCAGCGAACAGGTCGCGGTCTTATAGCAACGAAAATATTTTTGACAAATCAAACTTAAATGTTGAAGTGAATCGAACGGCTTTTGTGTGTTTCTTAAATGGCTTACAAACACCTTCCACGCTGCAATTGTTATATATATATAATATATAACATTATATAATTAGGGCTTAGTAAAATAAATTACTTTGCCACATACTGAACTTAGTAGAAATAGCAGCCAAAAAAATTTTTTTAGCCATTTCTACTACTTAAAGAAAATTTCTCTCAGATAATGTTTACTCCAGACAGCTCACGAAGGTTTGGAGGTAAATACAGAAAAATATCACAAGTACATAGATCGTTGAGTACGTCAACGTTTCAAGATTAGCCAAATAAAATCAGCATTTCTTTCGTCAGCTCAAAATTCTTAATTTGGATTGGAAACACTAAAAAGAAGGAACTTTACCTCTCGGCGAACTTGTCGCTTCAGATGAACCAGCTCCAACTGCCAGTGCCAACAAATTCAAAATGCGCAGGCGTAAATTTCTGCACTCTCCTCTTCCACCCACGTGGTCTATCTAGCAAACATTATATTTAAAACCGCGAGAACCGAGGCAGTATGACAGAGAGAAATGAATTATAATATCAACAACATTGAGGGTAAAATTATTAATCAATTTCACCAAGTGTTCAGTATGTAAAAGGACCATTTAAGGCGAATTCAAAATATTACATTATATAATTAGGGCTTAGTAAAATAAATTACTTTGTCACATACTGAACTTAGTAGAAATAGCAGCCAAAAAATTTTTTTAGCCATTTCTACTACTTAAAGAAAATTTCTCTCAGATAATGTTTACTCCAGACAGCTCACGAAGGTTTGAGGTAAATACAGAAAATATCACAAGTACATAGATCGTTTGAGTACGTCAACGTTTCAAGATTAGCCAAATAAAATCAGCATTTCTTTCGTCAGCTCAAAATTTCTTAATTTGGATCTATGTACTTGTGATATTTTTCTGTATTTACCTCCAAACCTTCGTGAGCTGTCTGGAGTAAACATTATCTGAGAGAAATTTTCTTTAAGTAGTAGAAATGGATAAAAAAAATTTTTTTGGCTGCTATTTCTACTAAGTTCAGTATGTGGCAAAGTAATTTATTTTACTAAGCCCTAATTATATAATGTAATATTTTGAATTCGCCTTAAATGGTCCTTTTACATACTGAACACTTGGTGAAATTGATTAATTAATTTTACCCTCAATTGTTGATATATATATATTATATATATATATATATATAATATATATATATATATAGTTGCGGCCAAAATGTTCAGAACGGCATTGTTTTTGTCAGAAAAGTAGGTATAAGTTTTTTAAAAGTTTTTTTTTATTCTATAATTTTCACAGACAATAAATACGATATTAATTGGTATTGTCTGAGATTTTGGTGTAATTTGAGTGGATAATACAAAAGTTATGGATGATATAGTGGTTTACTGCAAAACCCATGGAGGCCAAAATGATCAGAACGGTTGAAAAAATAACAAAATAATCAAAAAGTGACAGAGAATGCTGGAATTATTTCATATTTAGTGTGAAGCCCTTTAGCTTCAATCAAAGTTTGACATTTTCGACTGCATGGGGAAATTAAATTTTCAATTTCTTGCTGGGTGATCTTATTCCATTCTTCCTTCCTGAAGGGCATTCCATAATTGCTCGGTGTGTTTTAGGATTTCTGGCTTTCAAACGTTCTCCTAGAATATTCCACACATTTTCAATAGGATTGAGGTCTGGGCTTTGAGCAGGCCAATCCATAACAGTAACCTTTTCAGCCTTGAGGAAGTTCATGGCCACCTTAGCCTTGTGACACGGGGCATTGTCCTACATGAATATAGGTGGTCGCTTAGTTGAATTTCTCAGCACAGGCAAGACATGATCTTTTACAAGTTGTTTATAAACTCCTGCATTTACCTTTCCATGTAATCGCAGCAAAGGGCCCACAACATCTCCAGATATCATCTCCCAAACCATGACACTTCCTCCACCGAATTTAACACTAGTCTTAAGGCATTTAGGTGACAATTTTTCACCTGCTTTTCGACGAACGTACCTTTCCCATCTGAGCCAAATAACATAAACTTAGATTCATCACTGAAATGCACCATTTGTAATTTTTCTTGAGACCACAACACATGTTCGGTTGTAAAGGTAAGACATTTTTTATTCTTGGAGCTGATCAGTGGCTTCACTGCAGGTGCTCTTGCTTGTAGGTTATGTTCAACTAAAGGACGAGACAAAGTTTTTCGAGATAAAGTTTTCTTCAGTACAATGCTCATTTCCCGAGAAACAGCAGCAGCAGCAGTTTTAAATCTGTCTTTTTTAACCAACTTTACCATAGCACGATCTTCTCTCTTGGTCGTTTTTCTTGGCCTACCTGTAGACTTTCTTGCTTCACACGAACCACAATCATCGTAGACCTTAAAAATACCGTGAACAACACTTTTTGACTTGTTAACAATCTTTGCAATAGACCTAATACTTAAATTATACTTCTTTCGAAGCTTAATAATCTGCTGACGAATTGGTAACGGAGTAAGTGGCATTATATTAACAAAGTACACTGCAGATATTCTTAGGCGTGTTTAGTAAATGAACCGCCACGTAAACAAATTCAAAACATTAGAGTTCGCTGGTAAAATATACTAAAACATGGAGTAAAAGCAACCGTTCTGATCATTTTGGCCGCAATGGGTTTTGCAGTAAATCAGTAAATCATCCATAACTTTTGTATTATCCTCTCAAATTACACCAAAATCTGAGACAATAACAAATAATATCGTATTTATTGTCTGTGAAAATTATAGAATATAAAAAAAAACTTTGATAAAAACTTATACCTACTTTTCTGACGAAAACAATGCCGTTCTGAACATTTTGGCCGCAACTGTATACATGTATATATGTATGTATTTATAAATATATATACGTATATATATATGATACATGTGTGTATATATATATATATATATATTATATATATATATATATTATACTCTTTTACTCTCTCTATTACTTGTTTCATTCATTTGACTGCGGCCATGCTGCAGCACCGCCTTTAGTCGAGCAAATCGTCGCCAGGACTTATTCTTTGTAAGCCTAGTACTTATTCTATCGGTCTCTTAAACACACCATATACATATATATACGACGGGCTTCTTTCAGTTTCCGTCTACCAAATTTCCTCACAATGCTTTGGTCGGCTCGGTTCTATAGTAGAAGACACTTGCCCAAGGTGCCACGCAGTGGGACTGAACCCGGAACCATGTGGTTGGTAAGCAAGCTATTTATCACACAGCCACTCCTATGAAACAATAGATCTATGGGTTGTATCTGGTCGTTTGGCCGACTACTGCAGTTGACTCTCAGTCGGTCTACTTAACCAGGCCTGCACTGAATCAACTGAACAACAACAACAACAGTAGTAGTAGCAGCAACACCACCGACGATTACGGCAACGACTTTTCAACTAAGCGGACACTAATAATAACATCTAGCTATACACAGTACTTCTTTATAGATTTGAATTCTACTTTCACAGTCAGAAATAAGAGTATTTTGCTGTGTTGAAGCAAATAAGATGCAAAATACAATTGAGAAATGACGCATTGTTCAAATATAACGTTATACGTAATTATGATTTCATCTGTAAATATGACGCAGTCCGTAATGATGACGTAATATTCAAATATGTCATCTGACATAAATATAGCGGAATATGTAAATATGATGGAACATTCAAATCTGACGTTGTACATAAATACGACAGGCTATGTATGACGTAATATTCAAGCATGACGTCATACGGAAATATGACGGACTATGCATTACTTAATATCAGAACATGATGTCACACGAGAATGTGATGGACTATGTAAATATGATGTAATATTTAAATTTGACGTCATACGTAAATATGACGGGTTCTGTAAATATGACATCATACGTGAATGTGACAGGCGATGTGTATATGACGTCATGTTCAAATTTATGACGTCATCTGCAAATATGACAGGCTTTCTAAATATGGTGAAATATTAAATTATCAACACATACATAAACATGACGTCATACATAACTGTTACGCAATATCCAAATTTGACTCCATACATATATAATATGATGGACAATGTAAATATGACGTAATATGAAAATGAGTAAATCTGAAAAATCTATAATATAATGATTAATAATAATTATAATTTTATGGAAAAAAATATCTTGTTTTACGGAATGATCTGACTACTGGTATTTATTTTATTGATTCTATACAATACTAAATGTCCAAATGATTCACCACACAAAACCGCACAACAACGCATCACATCACATCGCAGCATCCCGCACTCCGCACAACGCCTCAAAACACCTCACAACGTCTCCTCGCATCACATCACGCTACACTTCATTAAATTACGTTCCACAACTTCATACAATACACCACACAATACTACGCAGCACCACACCAACGCAACGCGCAACACTATACAACGCAACACATCCAGCGTTGGATTAACAATTTAGTCAAATAAGCACTGCTTTCTGCATCAAGTGCGGTGCTCCAGTATGGCCGTAGTCTAAAAAACTGAAACAAAAGATGAAACACCACTGTGCATTATACAATATCATAGCACATCATACAAACTACACAACACTAAACAACCAATGAGGAAACCTCTATGTGGTCGTTCGACCTGTAAGAAATAACAGCCAAATCTCCTTGCCATTTTAGAAATAGAAGGACCTAGTTGATTCTAGATGTAGATGTACAAAATGATGGGTCAGTCGTAGCTGGAGCGTTTTTGATCATGGATTTACTTAGTCTCCCTCCCGCCGCTGATCTGGGGCATAAAGAACAACGGCGACAATAACGAAATCAACAACAGCATTTCATCGCACTACACAAGAATGACCAATGACGGTGGTGGGGTCTCTAAGTGATCAATCGATCTGTTGGAAATGGTAGCTAAATCTCCTCCATTCACACTTTGTTTTCATGGAAGAAAAAGGAAGATCACGGGGAATATTGTATTTTGGGTTAAATTGTGGTTTAGAAAGAGGAAAAAAAAATGATGCAAGGGTCATGTAATGGGACATCTTTTCACATAGATATGCTAAATTATTGCCTAAGGCTAAACAGCTTCAGCAGCTATTTTCAGCCGTTTCTGGCCCCTGACTCACTGAATTAAGGCGATATGTTTACTAAATAGCACCAGCTTTTAAAAAGATTTGATACATAACATATATTGGGATATCAGATAAATATGTTCATTTTTTTGGTCTACTTGTCGCTCCATTGTCTGAAAAAGGGTAAAATTTATTCAAATTTCAAAACTGATAAAAGTTGTAGGGAATAGAGCTACGGAAAAAAAAGGGCGTAACTCCACTTCCCATAAAATACTACGATAAAAATGTTTTCTGTGTGAATTTAAATAACATTAGGAAGGATTCTGATTCGGTTCGAGTACGTGATGTTGATATGCTGTAAAAGTTGCAAAACGTCAATGTCCGTTACTCCCGAATGGGATTTGGGGTGAGTTGTCTCACTTGTCTATGACTTTCAGGTGTTTTAACACTTGGAACTTTGAGACAGTAATCTCAAACACGTAAATCGCAGTCCACCGGCAAGTACATGTTGCGTTTATATATATATATATATTATATATATATATATATATATATATATCAACAATCAAGGAACGGCCATAATAGGCCATTCACCCACTAGAAATAACAGCCAAAGCTTCAACCGCAAATAAAAGTCAATTCCGTAAACAGGAGAAAATTTAAAAAACATTTACCCTGTAATTTCTTATACGATGCACCGTTTCATCTGCTGTTTAATGGTAAACTAACCTGATTAAATTAAATCAAGCCAATCTTCCATAGGCCCTCAGATTCTTCAGTAAGAAATAGCCACAAGTCGGAACAGATATTTTCACGAGGCATTTCCAACCCTGCCAAGGTAATATCTGACCTAAAATTTTCAAATCATCGCACTCGCGCCAAATTTATCGGCAGCAAATAAATATAAGCCGTCGATTCCATTACGGAATTAACCAGAAAATTCATAATTAATCAATATAGGTCTATGACTGGTCTATGACTATTTAATTTTTTCCCACTAGGCCGCTGGTGGCAAAAAAATTCTACAAAATTTTTTTTGCCACCCTATATTGATTAATTATGAATTTTCTGGTTAATTCCGTAATGGAATCGACGGCTTATATTTATTTGCTGCCGATAAATTTGGCGCGAGTGCGATGATTTGAAAATTTTAGGTCAGATATTACCTTGGCAGGGTTGGAAATGCCTCGTGAAAATATCTGTTCCGACTTGTGGCTATTTCTTACTGAAGAATCTGAGGGCCTATGGAAGATTGGCTTGATTTAATTTAATCAGGTTAGTTTACCATTAAACAGCAGATGAAACGGTGCATCGTATAAAAATTACAGGGTAAATGTTTTTTAAATTTTCTCCTGTTTACGGAATTGACTTTTATTTGCGGTTGAAGCTTGGCTGTT
>NC_043002.1:25099997-25107497 GCF_006345805.1 Octopus sinensis | reverse complement strand
TCTCATGCTGGACAGGTCAAGAAATAGAAGCCAGGCTCCCACCAGAAGCAAAATGGATTTGTAAGGGCCAGCAACCCAACTAGAAAAAATAGCAAAGTTATAGAAGCATCAATGACAAAGTCTAGAATCGAAAAAAAAAGTGAAGAAAATTCGTCATTGGTTTACACACCTTAAGAATCAAAGGGTTTAAGTAAGTTATTAGAGATGAACTTTTCAAAGCTCAGATAAAGTCCAGGATGGAGTATTTTACTCAAATCTAGGACAGTATCACTGTTGCACAGACAACCTAGACAATATCCCCGCACCGCAAGGGCCATTTGTCAGATTAACATTAAGTCACTCTCATAGGCGTATTGTCTCCTCTTTCTGCTTTTTCTTTCACTTCTACAATTGAATGTAGCAAGACAGAATACGAACCCTATTCTCTAAGTTATCAGGCTAGCCGTACGAGTGAACCACGCTTGTTTCTCGTGTAAATTCTGTTTATTGGCCAATCAACTTGAAAGATATTACGCCACAAAGTTGGAACAAAAGTGAATGATCTTGAGATTCGCACGCTTATCTCTAGTGATAAGAAAACCCCTCAAAGATCAAATGCAGAGTTTGAGGGCAATCAAAGAATATGCACCTCAATTGTTGCCAAACAAACCAGAACAATTGCTGAGAATGAGAGACTCATCAAAGAGAAACACATGATTCTTGGTACCGGTTATGAAGAATTACTTGTCTCTAATGCACTTCTCTATGTAAGCAGCATATACTCAATTTTCCCACCTCTCGCCATACAAATCAAGGGCAGAACTTCGAGGGTTTCGGATAAAATCACATCTCTATTTTCAATGAAGACCAATTCGTTCCTGCCACTTGAGTAAGCCATTAATGACTGTAGAATTTAGACACTGTGAAGGTCAATCCTTATATTCCAAGTCCCTACCAGTGAGTACCTGAAGATCCTGTATATATGTGTATAGCTTTTCCTTAAAAAATATGATATAAAATGTTCATGAGTTTCGTTCTTGTTTACAGCACATGTAGCCCAACCCAATCTATAATAATTTCACACCACGATTTATGTAAGAACTAGCGCGACACGTTGGGTCACATTAAAACCGTTAGAGGCCCTGAGCACGTAAAAGATTTTGGTGCTCCCATATATATGTAATTCAAAATATAAACGATTATAAACCTTAAAATAAATCTTTATTTCTTGAAAATGGAACAAAACTAACAGTAAGATGGAAAATAATGTTTATTTTTGTATTTCCACTTTATCTATAGTTGAAAAGTTTCCTCCTACTTTTTTAAAATTGCGAAGGCTTTGATGGAATCCTTACATAACACATTTGCTTCTATGCTTTGTTGATATAAGGCACCCTGAATATTATTTTAGCAAGTTTAAAGTGGTTTCTTTTATCATTTCTGTGGTGCCCGCTTCCCATGATGCCTTAAGCACTTGCCTATTTTGCTAAATGGTTAATCCAGCACTGGCGACAAGCCTGAGCACAGGCATTCTCAACCTGCCAGTCTTCCATCTTTTCATCATCCTCATTTTATCAAACTCATCAAGCTCCGAATCAATCACTCTTGTTATATGTTCATATTTATGTGTATGCGTAGGCATACGTATAGATGAATGCATCCCCACTATTAGTACTATTTTGTCAAGCGTATCTAGTTAACAGTACCTGCGAATAAAGCGAATACGCACAGTGTGCACCACCCCATTATACATATACAGTTTGTAAATATGTCAAGTAAATAAACACGTAGAATCATAATAACGCATTCAATGAGTTGTTTATTGTCCCAACACGAACCAAAAGAAAACATAACATGGTGGCAGCGATAAATACTTAGACGAAAACCGTGTCATTAAGCCTGAATTTAACAAACTGGATATCGCTTCGTCTTCGGACACACACGAGGATCCAAAATAGCGGTCCTCCCGTCGCCATACAGATGAATCTACATCCGACCATGAACTGGGACGCCGATGATATCGTGGAAGCGTTCAAGAAATTCAAATAGAAAAGTCAACTAGCTTTCAAAAGCTCCCTGAAAGGTACAACTGTCGATGAAAAGGTAAGCTACATCCTTTTATGGACAGAAGAGAAGGGCTTAGACCTATTCAATAGTTGGGACATGTCAGAATCGGATTGCATTAATCCATACACACTTTTAGAGAGATTTGAAAGATACCTAGAGCCCAGATCAAACTATAGAATCCATAGGTACGAATTCCAGGGCCTGAAACAAGACCCACAAAAAACGATTGACAACTTCCTATACAGACTAAAGAATGTTGCCGAGAAATGCAGATTCAAAGAGAAGGACGAAAGGATTGTTGATCAACTCATATGGGGGTGTGCTCATAAAGAAGTCCAGAAATCCCTCATAGGTAAGGACGCTCTCCAGGTGATAGAAGCAGTGGACACTGCAAGAGCATTTGAAGCCACTACCAAACAACTGGCCTCACTTACTTTACAAACAAACACAATAGACAGCAGTGAAGATATTGTATCTAGACATGGGATGAAACATACCCACAGAGAACATACCAGTACTGTGGTACAGAGCATGAGTTCAATGACCGGAAGAAATGTCCTGCATTCGGTACACACTGCAAAGCATGTGGAAAGTCCAACCACTGGGGAAAAAATGTGTAGACTAACAAAATCTCACAAATACAAACCCCAGTTTTCGAAGAGGAGCGGAAAGAGAAGACAAACAGATGTACATGCCCAACAACAAGAAGAAAACACCTCAGAGGAGGAATTCTTGGCAGTCGGCACAATAAATGAACATGAGATGAGAAATGACAACCGAAAAAAAAATGAGGAATACACAACAATACAAATCCAAAAGAAGTCGAGCAAGAAACGAATAAACATTGATCTAAAGCTAAAGATTGATACTAGAACCCAGAGTGATATCTTGCCTGTCAACCTCTACAAAAAGATGTTCCCAGAACACACGACACAATAGGATAAAGTCAAAGAAGGAATCCTCACACCCAGTGATGCAATCCTAACTGCATACGGAGGTACTAGGATTCCACAACTGGGCAAAACAACCATTACAGGGACACACAAAGGAAGAAAAATCAAGTGTTCTTTTTATGTCATAAGAACAGAAGGACTCGCAATTCTCGGACTTAATACCTATCAAAAGCTCAACATTGTGGCAATCAACAGTGAAGTGAAGGCAGCTCCAAGCAGGATTGATAGAGATATGCCTATCAAAGACCGACCACCAATCACAAATAAAGATGAACTGATGAGCATGTATCCAGAACGTTTTGACGATACAGTCGGGTGATTTGAGAAATGTTGATACCATATAACAGTCGACCCCAATGCCAAACCAATTGTTCACCTATCTCGCCGCGTTCCACTAGAATTAAGAGAGAAACTGAAGGCAGAGTTGGACAGAATGGAAAAAAAGACGAATGATCAGCAAAGTGACACAACCAACTGACTGGGTAAATTCAATTGTAATCAAAGAAAAACCCAGTGGTACCCTACGAACATGCCTCGACCCCAGGGATTTGAACAAGGCATTAAAACGAGATTACTATCCAATTCCAACCCTCGAAGAAATCACACTATCATGGGCTGGATCTAAGATATTTAGCAAACTGGAATATAAAGATAGACAAAGAATCATCCATGCTCACTACCTTCAACACACCATTTGGCAGATACAGATTCAACTGACTCCCATTTGGGTTGAAGGTGAGCAAAGAGACAACTCTGAAGTATTATGACAGACGCAAACCAGTAACACTCTAAGTCGATGTTTCTATGAGAAGAGTTGGCGCGGCATTGATACAAGAAGGCAAACCTATTGCATATGCCTCGAAAGCTCTCTCACCTACAGAGACAAGATATTCAAACATTGAAAGGGAACTCCTGGCAGTATTCTATGGCTGTGAAAAGTCTCATACATATCTGTATGGCAGACATTTCAATATTGAGTCAGACCATCGCCCTCTAGAACAAATAGACAGGAAAAAAACTCACAAAAGCACCAGCCAGACTGCAAAGGTTACTGTTGAGACTCCAAAAGTACGACTACAATATCAGGTACAAGCCAGGAAAGGCCCTGATATTGGCGGATGCTCTTTCCAGACTATCATCATACGATAAACAGGAGATGGAAGGACTCAGTGTAAAGGGCCACTACATTGTAAATGTGACAAATACAAAGCTGGAACAAATGAAAGAGGAGGCCAGCAGAGATGAAGAACTCCAGCTCCTTTCTTAGATGGTGATTCAAGGGTGGCCAGAGAAGAGACATCAGGTGCAGCCCCTCATTCGTGAAAATTGGGCCATCCATGATGACATATTAGTAGAGAATGGAGTCCTGATGGCTGGACCCCGAATAATCATACCCATATCAATGCAAAAAGAGATTCTTGACAAGATCTACCAAGGGCATCTGGGAAAAGAAAAATGCAAACTCTGATCCAAGCCAGCTGTATATTGGGTAGGCATGTACAAAGACATAGTAAAGATAGCTTCTATATGCCACATCAGTCAAAGGTACAGAAACTCACAACAAAAGAAGGAAATGATACCTAGTGACATCTCAAGAAAGTCATGGCAAGCTATTGGAGTAGATCTGTTCACAGAGAACCAAAAATGGTACTTGATTATGATTAGTACTATTTTGTTAAGCGCATCATCTAGTAAACAGTATGAACTGTGAATAAAGCGAATAAGAACAGTGTGTATCACCCACTATACATATACAGTTTGTAAACATGCCAAGTAAATAAACATATAGAATCATAATAACGCCTTCAATGAGTTGTTTATTGTCCCAACACAACCCAAAAGAATACGTAACAACTCTGTCTAGTCTTTCTTTCTGAGGACAACGGTTGTTTGGAATTCTCTCTATGTTTATGTTTTTCTTGCAAGCATTGTCTTATATCGGCATCAATGTCACTACTCTTGGAGGGCTTGTGAGGACCAAGGACACAACCATTTTCTTCAGATTCAATAGGTAAAAAAAAAAAGAAACATTTTTCTTAGATAACACGCAATGGAATTGAACTACAGTACAACAGTAATCATTCAGTCGATCAAGTGTTTAGAAATTATAATAGTCAGACACGACTGAGAAGCGAACTTTTTAACCTCTCGGCCATGCTTGCTTCTTTACATGTAAGAAGGTGGAGAGAAAAGATGATGTGACGGGGGGTGGGGTAAGTGTAGACAGGGGAGGTAACTGGTGCCAGAACAAATTGAAGATTGTTCAGTATTATGTCTGACAGATGAAATATCTTAACACATGATTGACCGAATCACCGCTGTTGTATCATAGTTTACTGATAATCTCCTTATCTTCCTGTCAGGGACGGGGGAAAGGGAGGAATTGGTGGTTTATTAAACGCACACGTATAAATATACATAGTCACAACACACGCGTGCGCACACACACATACTTCTACAGGCACACAGATACATATCAACACACATATATGCATATATACATAAGCTGATTCACGCACATATCCATGTGCACACACATATATATGTACATATGCGAACACACAGACACAAACGCATACACACGTACGCATGTACATATAGACTTACACATCACTATACGTATACAACCACGCATATTATACACTGACATCATACTCATATGCATATATAAATATACTTATACACTAATATACATGTTTCCGAACACACATGTGCATGCACACATTCGCACACACACACACACACACACACACACACACACACACACACACACACACACACACACACACGCACGCACACACTCACATACATATATGGTCTCTTACGTACACAGAAACACACCCGCATTCACAAACATCTCTGAATATGCTTACACTAATATACATATCTATAAGCACACATGTACATACACACACACTTATATATATATCCACTACATACGGACATGCACTAATATAAATATCTATGCATACACACACATACATGCACACAAACATATCATACATGCACACATATATATACACATACATATGCAAGCATCCTTACGGCCATACATATAAGTATACATACATATGCTTATGCATACATATATCAATGAATATATATACTTTCATATATACACACACGGAGTGGCACAAATGCACAAAAACATATACACATACACACATACGTCCCTACACAGATACAAAAGCATATATATATATATATATACTATATATATATATATATGCATATATAAATATCAAAATATGCACTCACATACCCACGAACAAATATATAAGCAAATACATACACATAATACCACAAATACCACATAGCACACACACACACACACACACACACACACACACACACACACACACACACACACACACACACACACACAAATATATATACATCAATGACATACAGGGAAAGATCAACCAGGCGGTCGCTAGACCTGTCAGAAACATCAGTCAAATGTCCCTCAAATTAAACACTACTTCATTAATATACATTAAATCAGTCAATCATATACAAAAAGTTGGGATTGCCGTGGCTGGAGCGCTTCTGAACACAGACACACATACACGCACACGCACACATACAGTCACACATGATAATATAAAACAGCATATGAAGTTATACATGTATGTCTATAAGGTCATAATTTCACACACACACACACACACATACACACACACACACACACACAAACGCTCGCGCGCACACACACACACACAATATATACATAGGTACATATATACATACATACACACACATACATATGTGCATGCATGCTTGCATACATACATACACACATACATACACACCCATACATACATACACACATACATATATACAAACACATACGTATATGCGTGCATACATACACATACATAATACTTACATACATACATACGTACAAATATACATACATACACTCATACATACATACATACATGACGGCTGCAACTCAATTTTGAGCAATGCCATCGCTTGACTATTCTCTTGAGCAGCACGGACAAGGTTTTGGAGTCCTGTTAAGGACCTACACTCTTCTGCACGCCTGTGCTACAGACTGGTGACTTTTGGGATTTTTAAATATGTAATTCGTGTATATCACCTGATGAAAACGTTTTTTTTTCACATGATGTAATATCTCTGTTTATCAATTAAAAAAATTCGTTGGAAACAGCTGTAGTGAATGAACTATTATTCATCTGTTCTTATGACCACGTGTGTACCGTTGGCGATTTTTTTCCTCTGTCTTCCCTTCTCTGGATCTTTCCTTCTCCTATGTTTCCGACGAAGAGCTCCGCTCGAAACGTTAAACCCTCCTTCTTCCCTTCTTTCCTGAGCGTCCAATAATACTATATTTGTTCCACGTCCTTGCGTTGTGTTTTTTTGTGCTTTCTTGCTTGGATTAGTACTATTTATATGGCCGAAATCTGCCTTTCAGCTCCTGACCCTCGTCGTGTTAACATCGTTGTTTTTCGTCCGCCGCTATAAAGGCTTTTTC
>NC_043002.1:25066052-25098552 GCF_006345805.1 Octopus sinensis | reverse complement strand
GTGTTTCTACTGCTTCTTGTCATAGTGTTATTCAACCATTTAACTATAACAAACACATCATTGTTGTTTCCCCATTTTGTAAAAAAACCCTCATTATTTGATGTTTATGTATGTATACATATATAGATATTGCATGTATGAGGGTATAGATATTTTCTATAGATATCTATGTTGGCTATTAATTATTCCGCCATCCATCAATCCCTTTATATACACAGTGTATATGTCTGAATCTCTCTCTCTCTCTTTCTGTATATGTATGTTTGTGTGTCTATGTATGTATTGCATATAATGACTTTTGGTGGCACGTAAAAGCACCCACTACACTCTCGGAGTGGTTGGCGTTAGGAAGGGCATCCAGCAGCACCATAGTCAACTGCTGCAAAGGTAAAGGTGACGCCCTAGTTACAAATATTTACAGAGGTATCAAGTAGTTGGATCAGGTAATGAAAATCATGGAGAGGGTCATAGCCCAACTAATTAGGAAAGAGTCTCTAGATGAGATGCAGTTTGGGTTCATGCCAGGGAAAAGCACCACTGATGCTATATTTCTGGTAAGACAACTGCAGGAGAAATACCTAGCCAAAGATAAACCTCTGTACCTAGCTTTTGTTGACACAAAGGAAGCCTTTGACAGGGTCTCCCGATCCTTATCTGATGGTCAATGAGAAAACTAAGTATAGATTAATGGTTAGTAGAGGTGTGCAAGAGATGCTGTCAGTAAGGTGTGGATTGGCAATGAGTACAGTGAAGAATTCCGGGTAGGAGTAGGGGTCGATCAGTCCTCAGCCCCTCTTATACATCATAGTCCTCCAGGCAATAACAGAGGATTCAAGACAGGATGCCCCTGGGAATTACTTTATGCTAATGACCTTGCTCTAATTGCTGAGTCACTATCAGAACTAGAGGAAAGTTTCGGGTGTGGAAGCAAGGGTTAGAATCGAAGGGCCTTAGAGTCAAACTAGCTAAAACCAAAGTCTTAATAAGTAGGAAGGCAGACAAACCACAAATCCCTTCAGGTAGATGGCCCTGCTCAATCTGTAGAAAACTTGTAGGTAGAAACTTCATAAGATGTACCCAGTGTAAGCTATGGACACATAGGAAGTGCAGCAATATCAAAGGAAGGCTAACTGGAAGATAGTTTTTATATATGGCAATTGCTCAGGTGCTATAAACACTGAAAATATGCAGAGAACAGCTTCTGCCACATTCCAGGGAGAAAAACTACAAGTAGTTGATAGCTTCCTTTACCTAGGTGACCAAGTCAGTAGCAAGGGTGAACGCTCTGAAAGTGTAGCTGCTAGAATAAGAATAGCCTGCGCAAAGTTCAGAGAGCTCCTACCTCTGCTGGTGACAATATGCCTCTCGCTAAGAGTAAAGGTAGATTGTGTGACACGTGTACAAACAGCCATGCTACATGGCAGTGAAACATGGGCCGTGACTGCTGAGGACATGTGTAAGCTTACAAGAAATGAAGCGAGTATGCTCCACTGGATGTGTAATGTCAGTGCGCATACTCGACAGAGAGAAAAGGTTGACCTGAGAAGCATCAGATGTGGTGTGCAAGAGAGACGACTGTGCTGGTATGGTCATGTGGTGAGAATGATGAAGAGAGCTGTGTGAAAAATTCCACACCCTAGCAGTTGAGGGAACCTGTGGAAGAGGTAGACCCAGGAAGACCTGGCATGAGGTGGTGAAGCATGACCTTTGAACATTAGGCCTCACCGAGGCAATGACTTGTGACCGAGACCTTTGGAAATATGCTGTGCTTGAGAAGACCTGGCAAACCAAGTGAAACCATAAACTGTGACCTATGCCAGGGGCATAACCAGCCCACTTATGTGTACCTTTCCTTCATTGGACACAAAAATTGCAAAGACCTGTTGAGGCAAGTGAAATCGAAATCAAATTCGATGACTGGCATCTGTGCTAGCGGTGTGCTAGGAGCACCATCCGAGTGTGATCGTTGCCAGAGCAGCTGACTGGCTTCTGTGCCGGTGGCACGTAAAAGCACCATTTGAGCGTGATTGTTACTAGCGTCACCTTACTGACACTTGTGCTGGTAACATGTGAAAAAATATTCGAGAGAGGTCGTTGCCAGTGCCGCTGGACTGGCTTCTGTACAGGTGGCACGTAAAAAACACCATTTGAACGTGGGCATTGCCAGTACTGCTTGAGTGGCCCTTGTGCCAGTGGCATGTAAAAGCACCCACTACACTCTGGGAGTGGTTGGCATTTGGAAAGGCATCCAGCAGTAGAAACTCTGCCAGATCAGATTGGAGCCTGGTGCAGCCATCTGGTTCACCAGTCCTCAGTCAAATTGTCCATCCC
This sequence comes from Octopus sinensis, assembly GCF_006345805.1. Classification (NCBI taxonomy): domain Eukaryota; kingdom Metazoa; phylum Mollusca; class Cephalopoda; order Octopoda; family Octopodidae; genus Octopus; species Octopus sinensis. The sequence goes on along the minus strand of NC_043002.1, from coordinate 25,096,221 downwards.
ATACCAGCATGGAAAGCAGATATTAAATGATGATGATATATATATATATATATTCTTTCTTCTTCTTCTGCTCTCTGTTGTCAGTCAATTTAAACTGTTCTTGTTCAGTAATCATCTCTAACAGGATCTCATATGGGCTACCAGGCTTTCTTTTGATCTGCAGCAGTGATGACATCTACTGCAGGTGAAGCTACTTGATGCAACAGAGAAATGACACCTCTCATGTGGTCTTTTATTTCTCTTATTCCTCCTCAACAGCTGGAATTATCAGCCTCAGCAATTGATGCCATTCCTTATGCTGCAGGGCCTTCTCCCCACCAGATATGCAGGGAGATGCTTGAGTTCTTCATATGTATATAGACACAAATGCATATATATATATATATATATATATATATATATATATGTGTGTTTTGTGTGTGTTTTATATATATATATATATATATATATACAAGATAAGAAAATGGAGAAATACATCTAAATCAAATATCAATTACCAGATAGTACTCAATCACGTGGCACGTAAAAAGCACCCACTACACTCACGGAGTGGTTGGCGTTAGGAAGGGCATCCAGAAACACTGCCAGATCTGACTGGGCCTGATAAAGCCTTCCAGCTTCACAGACCCCAGTTGAACCGTCCAACCCATGCTAGCATGGAAAACGGACGCTAAATGATGATGATGATGATGATGATATAGGCACAGGAGTGGCTGTGTGGTAAGTAGCTTGCTAACCAACCACATGGTTCTGGGTTCAGTCCCACTGTGTGGCATCTTGGGCAAGTGTCTTCTGCTATAGCCCCGGGCCAACCAATGCCTTGTGAGTGGATTTGGTTGACAGAAACTGAAAGAAGCCTGTCGTATATACGTATATATATATGTGTGTGTGTGTGTGTCTGTGTTTGTCCCCCTAGCATTGCTTGACAACCAATGCTGGTGTGTTTACGTCCCCGTCACTTAGCAGTTCGGCGAAAGAGACCGATAGAATAAGTACTGAGCTTACAAAGAATAAGTCCTGGGGTCAATTTGCTCGACTAAAGGCGGTGCTCCAGCATGGCCGCAGTCAAATGACTGAAACAAGTAAAAGAGTATACATACATATATATCATCATCATTTAATGTCCACTTTCCATGCTGGCATGGATTAAATGGTTTGACTGGAACTGGTAAACTTGTAGGCTGCACCAGGTTCCAGTCTGATTTGGCATGGTTTCTACAGCTGGATGCCCTTTCTAATGATATATATATATATATATGAATACCCACATACACATTCTACATATTATTTTTATGGACTCCCATTGTTGAAGAACCACATTAGTGGTTTGACTATAGCGATAAAATACATTCACAGAAGCTAAATGAAATCATGATTGTGGCCTGTGCCAGTGACATGTAAAAGGCATCTGTGCTGGTGATACTCAAGTGGCATCCATGTCAGTTGTCACATAAAGGGTACCTGTGCCAGTGACACATCAAAGGCACCTGATACACTCTGTGGAGTGGTTGGCTTTAGGAAGGGCACCCAACCATAGAAACCAAGCCACTCTCCATTTTTCCAGACAAGTCTTATAAGTGATGGTAGCTACGGCAAAGAAAAGAGAGACCCAACTCTGAAAACAGAGAGGAAGTTGTCATAGATCTTGATCTAGAACAAGGATCACTTTGCACCAATGAAGTACAGAGAATTGACTCAACACCACAGCAAACTACCACAGATGTATGGTCTCCCTAAGATTCACAAGGATGGTTTTCCATTAAGACCTATAGTGAGCTGTAGAGGTTCAGCATGTCATCCCTGAGCTGCTTCCTTGTGGATATAATCAGTCTATTAGTAGGAAAGTCAACATTGTAAGTGAAGAATTCCTCCCACTTCACAGAATTGATTAAGGATACCCCATTGAATCCAATGAGATGGTGAGTCTAGATGTAATAAGTCTGTTCACCAAAGTCCCAACTGGTGAAACACTATTGGTGATACAAGAAAAACTAGTGACAGACACCCCTCTAAAAGAACACACTAGTACACCAATAAGAAACTTGATGGAAATGTTGACCTTCTGTTAGGAAGGGCATCCAGCTGTAGAAATCATGCCAAAACAGACAATTGGAGTTTGGTCAGCTCCCTGGTTGACCAGCTCCTGTCAAACTGTCCAACCTATGCCAGCATGGAAAATGAATGTTAAATGATGATGCTGTTTCTAGACTATTGACATTGTGCATATAAAACTTCATTCTAATTAATATTTGTGACAAAGGCAGCTTCTGTTGCTAGTAGCTAGCCGTTTGCAACATGAATAACTTTAGCCAGTGTTAAACTATAGCAGTTTGACTGATTTTTTGATCTGACATTCAGTGTTTGGCTACCTGTTGTTGGTGAACTACAATTTACTGTGAAATCACATATTACAACAGTGCCATCCTGTAATACTGACAAAATGTTATTATCATCAACATTGTTTAATGTCTGTTTTCCATGCTGGAATGGGCTAGATGGGTTGACAGGAGCTGGCCAATCTGAGAGCTGTCCAGTCTCCAATTGTCAGTTTAGGCATGGTTTCTATGGTTCGATGCCCTTCCTAATACCAACCACTTTACAGAGTATGCTGGGTGCTTTTAATGTGCTGTTAGTATGAGTGAATTTTACATGGTACTGGCACTGCAAGACCTCTCAGCTGGGAGAAGGAGTGAGGGCATGGCCATAAAGGACATGCCTGTATGTATGGATGGTCATGATTTTATTAGCTTAACATGTCTTGTCAAGTACTGCAAATCGCAAGAAGTCTTAGTTCCTTGTTATCTCCTCAATGATACCCAGCATCTGAAGATCCTTTCTCACCATTTCATCCTATGTCGTCCTGGGTCTATCCATTCCACAAGTTCTCTCCACAATTAGAGATCAGCACTTCTTTATGCAGCTGTCCTCATCATCTGACAAAGTCTGTATTTTTTGGCATTTGTTGTCTACATGAAATAATTTCTTGGGATGTTTACTGCAGTGTACGGTGTTCTACATAACAAATCTCAGTTAGGTTGAACAAGCTAATTAATATTTATTCTGGAGTGTAACTGGGAAGCCATGTTGATGCAGACTGAATGAAGTCTTCAGAAGCATTCAAAATTCTTTTTACCTCTCTGTGATTTTTATATACTACTGTGTGTGTGTGTATGTATGCCTATATGTATTACTGTGTGTGTCTAGTCTGCATGTATTACTGTATATGTGTACTTGTCTGCATGTTTTTCATGTGTGTGTGTGTGGGCATGCATGCACGTTCTTTGTCTATGTGTGTACATTTCTGTGCATATTATTATGCCTCTGTATGTATGCATATATTGCGTGTGTTTGTGTCTACACATTGCTGTGCATGTGTCTGTACATGTATTGCTGTATGTATGTGTGAAGTCCCTTTTTCTCTCCTTTCATGTTTGTTTGCTTTCACTAAATGTTTTGTCACCTGCTACTTCTCTTTGTTCATGTCTGTAGATTTTAGTCAGGATATTATTGAGCAAGTTCCTTTACTCACTTTTCCATGATAGTTTAATAGTGTGTGTGAAATGGGTGGGGGAGAGGGACCCAAGGCAGAGATGAATTAAGGAGAGAGAGAATGGTTGGTGTGGAGGTGGGCAAAATAGACAGAGGGTATGAAGTGGGGAGGGTGGGTTTACATAGATGTAGGTTAGTGAGAGAAACTAAAAGGATTACAGATTGAATAAGTGTAAGGAAGGTAGTCAGCTGTGAGTGTGTGTTGTGTTGTGTGTATGTTTGGGTGTTGCTACAGACGACAGTTTACATTAACAACACTACTGTTATATTACATTGTTCTCACATAATCTGTCCCTGAAAACCACCTTAAAGTGTGTGTGCATTTAATTTTAGTAAGCAAGTCTTTTATTTTAGTTCTGTTCACTCACACACACGCATACATGCATATGCACACACATACACACATGCATACATACATATACACTTACATACATATATACATACGTATATGCATTCATGCACACATACATATGTATAGAAAGAGTAGATTTGGCAGTATTTGACGCCAGTACTTTTAAGATAACGAATCTGTTTGTCAGTCAGTTGTGACACTGTTACCTACAGTAAGGGGTTGTACTTCACTATGGCACCTATTAACATGTAAATTAACTGGGATAATGAAAACTAAGCACAATACTGGTTATGACAATTTGTTCTTTTAGAAGCAGGTGGTGTTGGTGGTATGGGCAGGGGTGCTAGAAATATCAGCTAAATCTCAATCAGATCACACATTACCTTAAAGAAAAGGAAGGACACATTGGACATTGTGGTCCCTGATATACAAAAGGAGAACTTGGTCATGGCTGCAATTCATTTGGTCATAATTTTGCTAAATCAGGGCTGATCTGAGGCTAAAGAACTGTATCAGTTATAGAGTGGCAGAAATGGAACCTTCCTCAGTTGTGTGTTTGTGTGTTTATTTTCAGTTTCTCCTTTCATTCTCTTTCACACTCAGTTTGGAATCTTGTTTTATTTTTAGACATGTCTCTTGTTATATTTCTTCTGGTCATTAATGGGCCAGTTTGTATGTAGAAGTTGGAATACTGACCAAAATACCAATATATAAATTACTCTCTTGGCATAGTGTTAGAGTCTATAAACAAGATGCATCTGTGTAACCCAACTATCTATCAATAGAATTATTTCACTTGTCATGACATGGGTTTGAATGTTACATCTACCTATGGAATGACATCAAAGATATAGTGATGTCAATGCTTTGAAGATCTAAGACACCTGCACTTGTCACTCTATTGTGCTTTAGCCTCTCAGCATCTTCCTGCCCCCCACTTGGTCATGGGGGCTTTTCTATTTACTGTTTTTGTTTTGGTTTTACAACTTATTTAGGAACCTCATTAGTGCCAATAGCATGACAAAGACCCATTACACACTGTAAGATGGTTGGCTTTAGGAAGGGCATCTAGCCTAAGCTGACATTGGAGCATGGTGCATCCATACAACTTGCCAGATCCTATCAAACCATCCATCTTATGCCATCATAGCAAATGAACATCAAATGATGATGATGATGAAATAGAAATAAAATCATTTTCAAAACATAGAATTTCCACAAGTTCTGCTGCTTATTATTTCGTGTCTTTATCAACAATTTCTGTTCTTTCTCAAATCACTGACACCACAACAAATGAAATTGTTTTTTGTGGAACAAGAATTCTTTGGAAATAGCTTTGGTACAATTTGTAGAAAAGTTTTGATAGACACAAAGGCATGTTTTAGGGTAGAAAGATTGAGCATAATGGTTTGTTGGGGATCATAGATGAACCAAGGGTGACTCGAGGTGAAAGGCAAGTGGGCAGGGGCTAGAGGAAGTATGAAACTAGCCAGTTCTGAAGAATGGATGCCATTAAAGTAGTGATAGTAAAGACAGAGAGAGAGAGCACATTTGTAGAACAGAGGATTAAGTGTATTTGTTAGTGATTTAATGCCACTCATTTAATTGGCCATTCTCTGGATGTGGTCCAGGATGTCTATGTGGAATAAGTGTGTCATGAGAAGAAAATTTTAGTGATTTCAGTGGGGTGCTTTTGTCAGAGAAGAAATGAGTTCTTTCTCAGTCTTCTTTCATACTATGAATTCTAGTGAACAACTTTTGCAGATCTTCAAAGATACTCTATGGTACAGGACATAAAATGGTTTCTACAGACATGGGGTTTATGGTACGAACGATCTGTTCTTTAGAATAAACATACATTGTACATCTCTGGGTAAGGAGTGCATTTTTGATCCTCAGTCTGCTTGGTACAACATCAGTTATATTGTAGTTATAGTGCATCTCAACTGAACTGAAGAATGTTTGCCTGCTCCAGCAATTCTTGGAAATATCTTCAATTTTCAAGCAAGTCATGAAAATAAACAAATGACAATTGTGAAATATGTTTCAGTGACTACTGAAGGTGTCATTGAATTAGTGTATGCTAATTTGAAAGTGAACTGCTAGGTAACTAATCAGACATCATGAGCAAACCACAGTAGTTTCATGTGGTCTGTTATGCAGTCAGTCAGCATAATTCAATTTTCTTGAATCTGTTACTTGTACCCTATATAAAACCATTGTTGGTGCCCAAACTCTTTGCAGAGTGTTGGAAGACAACTGAGTGATATGTGTCTCCACTCTTGCCCGATGGCCCATACAGACAGCTAAAATAAATTTCAGAATGTTGAGGCTGCTGTATGTTGTGTTTTGTTCTTGCTACAGCCAGGCGGTTAAGACAGATGGCAGATAGTCAACAGGAATCTCCACCACCACAATAGTTTCCAGTTATGATGGGCCAACCACAGAATGCAGTATCTGTAAGCATGCTGTAAACTCTTTCCTAGTATGTAATTATTGTTTTTATTATTTGTAAAAGACTAACATAGTTAAACTCTATGTGCAATAATAAAATCGGCTAATTATTCATAGATGTTGTCAGTTACTTCATCACACAGTCCAAGGAACACCTTTTCATTTATCAGCTCAACCTGTCATCACCTCAGGTCAACCTTGAAAAAACCCTCTCATGACTGTTGAATAAAACAAAATTCTATTATATATGCAGCAAACTTTGAATATATATATATATCGTTAAAGTGTGATTATAAGTATTAAAGTAAGATACAAACTAACCATTTTTAAGAACTGAGTAAAAATGTAAAACAACTTCTTTAAGAATTTGTCATTTAAAAGTACCCTTGCTGGTGCTGGGTAAAAGCACCCACTACACTCTGCAAAAGTGGTTGGCATTAAGAAGGGCATCGAATCACAGAAGCCATGCGAAAACAGTCATGGAGCCTGGGCAGCTCTTCAGCTAATCAGCTTCTGTCAAAACTGTCCAACCTTTGCTAGCATGGAAAATGGATGTTAAATGATGATGATGATGATGAATAAATATAATAGTTGGTGCAGTTATGCCTGTGTGGAGAATTTGCTTCTCAACCATGTGGTTTCAGATTCACTGCTTAAACAAATGGGATCTTTTTGGTTTGAACTGCAGTTTTTTAAAATAATTTCCACGTAACTAAACACTTTTAAACTTTGTATACTGGTAGAATGTGTTTATAAAACATCTTTTTCTCTTGGCTTTATTGAGAAAATTCTATAGTTTGTAAGATATTTGTTGTTTTTTTTTCTTCAATTTCTGCAATTTCAACCAATCAATGACGTCTATTGAGGTGAAAACATTCTGTGCTGTATGAATATGTCCCTCATTTAAGAAACAGATTGGGTTTATTTACATTTCTGAAGAAAAAAAGATACCCTTCCCCCCACCCCTAACCCTAACCCTAAAACAGATTGAAATGCAATAGATCGATACTAGGGTCATAATTATGGGTGACAATTTCATATGATACCGCTAGAAAAAACTGCCGTTCAAACCGAAAAGATCCAACAAATGTTTTCTGCTATTGCGGGAGTCGGCAAACCAGGGTAAATTGCCCCAACGAGGTAAAAATAAATTCTTTGAGGGTAATGAGGACTCATTAGACAAGTAAAATTGTACAAAAAAAAAAAAAAAACGTGTTCCTTGTTATGACAGAAATTTTTCTTCTGGCAACACTGCATCTATCCAATGTAATGGATGTGTTTAGACATCACACCATTTTGAACTACAAACAATTTGGTTGCTAAAGCATTGTCTAGTGACTAAACAGATATTATTTGTCAGTTGTCTATTACTTGCCTTAACCTTGTATTTTGACATGTGTTTTTGTTTTATTTTAAGTAGATTTAAGTAGTTATTCAATTCAACCCTTTAACAAAATTGATTCAACCCCGAAGACTGTATCCAAATTGTTCTGGCATCAAAATGCCTCAATTTTGATGTAATTGTAACAAAAATGAAACATCATTTCTCCAAAACCTGAAGTGAAAAGGTTTCTAGAAAAATCCTTTTGTTTCATAATGAGGATATTAATTTATTTTATTGTTTGTTTGTTTTATACTTTTTGCATTTATCATTGTGTTCTCCATTATAAATAGATTCAATAAACCTTTTGAATTAAAAAAAAAAAAATCTGATTTTCTTCATTTCATATCAAGGTAATGTCACTGTAAATAAATAGATTTTGGGGTAATTGGCTTACAAAGTTCCCCAATATCTGTACTATGTCCTTGGACAATCAAAGCTTTTTGTGTTGATTTGATAGATGGGAACTGAAAGAAATCCATCACGTGTGTGTGTCTTTGCCTTGACATCATTTAATAATTGCAAATGATTGTCAGTGTCACACAAGGAGTGTTATTCTATTCACTTCCAGTATTCTGTAAAAACATACCTGGCCAAGGGAAATTATTACCTTGCTTGTAAACAGATGAAGGTTGCTGACAAGAAGGGCATCCAGGTGCAGGAAACCTACCTCTGTTCAACCCATGCAAGCATGGAAAAATACATCATCATTAAAATGATGACGATGATAAATATGATTGTACTTCTCTTAGTGCAATACCTAGACTTCTTCTAAGAAGGTCACAAGGCACTGAAAAGCTGCTGCAGGTTCCTCTCTGCTGGACTAAATAAATACCTTAATCTTAATTCTTAACTGACTTTTCAAAATTTCAATATTTGTGTGATGTTGTGATGCTGTGTGTTAGTCAGCTTAAAGTCTGTTTTCTGTAACTGCTCAACTTACTCCCACATTCTTCACCAGAGACAGTCTTTAAGATGCAAAGAAATCTTTGCAGTAATTTTGTTGAGATGATTCTTTGAAACAGCAACCACAAATCTCTCATTTATCTAACAATGAAACATAAAATACCACTTTTTCTCTTCTATTGCAGTTTGTTAGCTGTACATTATTTTCTTAAAAATCTATATAATGATCTCTCTCCCACTTCATCTCTCTCTCACCTACCACAGTTCTCTTTGAAATCAAATAATTTTTTATTTTATTTTTTTTAGAAACCATTTGTTGTTTGTCTGTCACATCACTTTCTTTTTCGAAGACAGAGTAGGAAAAAAGTCAATGAAAGAACTAAATTTTCTAGAATGTCCTCTACCTACCACTTTACAGCTTCTATGAACAGACACTTGAAAATAAAATCAAGCCATGTATTGAAATGCATGCATGCATACATACATACATACATACATACATATATACATACATATATACATACATGTGTGTGTGTTTGTGCATGCATATATTTCTGTTTGTTTTACATCTGTTTTCCATGCTAGTATGAGTTAGATGAATATCTTAATGAAACATTGTTCTACAGCTGGATGTCCTTCCTGCTACTAACTCTTACCTGTTTCTCAAGTAAAGGATCTATTACTTCAAAGGCATGATGTGAGCAGAAAATTTGTTGACAGAAGTGACAGAACACCACTGGTAGTCACAACTTTTGTGCACATGCGCACACATATATGTGCAGATGTGACTGTGTGGTAGGAAGTTTTCTTCCTAATCGTATGGTTGTAGGTTCAGTCCCCACTGCATGGCACCATGGGCAAGTGTTTTCTACCATAGCTGCAGACTGACCGAATCCTTATGAGTGGATTTGGTTGACAGAAACTAAAAGAAGCCTGTTGTATGTACAATATATGTATATATGTGGAGTGTTTGCATGTTCGTGTCTCCTTGTCTTGACATTCTGAGTAGTTCTAAACAATTGTCACTGTCATATAAGCACTGACATTAATTTTCAATGTACTGCGAGAACGTCTGGTCATGGGAAAATATTACCTTGCTTGGAAACAGGTGAGTATTCTTGACAGGAAGGGCATCCAGCCATAGAAAATCTGTGTCAATAAATTCTGTGTGACCCATGCAAGCATAGAAAAGTGGACATTAAAATGAAATGAATGAATATATATATTATTGTTATTATTATTAGTTATATTAAGGTGGTGAGCTGGCAGAATCATTAGCATGCTGGGTAAAATGCTTAGTGGCATTTCATCCATCTGAGTTCAAATTCTATTGACATTAATTTTGTCTTATCCTTTCAGGGTTGGTAAAATAAGAACCATTTGAATACTGGGGCTAATGTAATTGACTTAGCCACTCCTCGAAATTGCTGGCCTTGTGCTAAATTTTGAAGCCATTATTACTAGCTATATTTATATATCGTTGCATGTATATATTATTGCTCTAAATGTGATTCATTTCACATTTAGAACAATAATATATCCTTTTATTGAACCCTCTTGTTAATCACTTTGCACATAAATATATCTTGATATAACTACAAAATACTTATATAACTATTCTGTGTGTGTGTGTGTGTGTGCAGATACCCATATGCACACACACACACACACACACACGTTTCCTAATTTATTTTTTTAGCTTTGTTCCAATATTTTTTTATATTTAAATCTGTAGAAACAATCTTTTGATTAATGGAAATAGCATTATTCACTCTGGGATTGTTTCAGCAGCAGTAATTTCTTCTTTACTCTTCTTACTCTTTCACATTTTCCTTCTTTCTCTCTCCTCAGTTGCTCTTCATCTTGCACTCTCCTCCCTTCCTCCTTCCTCTCTCTCTCCCCTTCCTTCTCTCTCCTCCCCTTCCTTCTCTCTCCCCTTCCTTCTCTCCCCTTCTTCTTTCTCTCCTTCCTTCTTTTTCTCCTTCCTTCTCTCTCTCTCTCTCTCTCTCTCTTTCTCTCTCTCTCAGATTATTCTAGTTTTAGAGTTAGCTCCGACAACCCTTTGGAAATATTCCAGCGTTAAGATTGTCGAGGTAAGCAGAATAGGGGAAGTGTATAAACTATATATACACACATGTGTGTGTATGTGCATATATCTATAAGGACTAGAAAGAATAGCTATCAACCTTCATTTAGTTGGCTTGGTTATTTTATTGGCCCTTAATGTGAACTTGGATCTCCATCGATTCTTCATTGCACTCTCTCAAAGATGACATTGATGACTGAAAAACTTGGCTACAACATAATGCTTCATATTCTGTTTTAGTGGCCAGAGTTAGATCTGTATCCAGAAGTATAGATCATCCATAACCCAAATATTTATATCCAGTGAAATTGGTGAAATTTCAAAGTTTCTTTGGGTTTCAGCCATTACTATTTCACTAGTCACATTGATATATAAGTGTGTATGTGTGATGTGTATATATATAAATATATATACACATGTGTGTATGCATATATATATATATATATATATATATATATATATATATAAAGAAATAATTAGTATAAGACTTAATTTATTAAATGAAGTTCAATAAATTTCATCAAATAAATGAAATAAAACAGAATGAATGCTAAAATGGATTATCCTTATATTTCATATTCCCAGACAATTGTTTCATACAAAAGGACCAACATTTTCATATGGACATCGTAAAGGTTGAATTTGTACTCTTCAGTATGTAAAATTTAAAGGAAAATAGAAATAAAGAAAAAGATGTTTAAAATATACTTAGAATTTTTTATCTTAGTTTTTATTATTATTATTTAGGTATTTATATATTCATTCTTCCACTCGCAATTATTTAAACCAAGACTAAAAACATTAAATGACTTGGCTGCTTGAATATCTAATATTTAATTTTGACTTCCTCACTATTAAATCCAAGAAGAGCCAACTAGCTCAAAACTGGATCAGTCCTGTGATCCTGTTTCCTGATGGAGGTCAGTAGGGGTTTGCTTCCCCTGCTAGCAATATATTGTATATAAAGGATGCAGAACATTGCACTGAAAACCAGCTGGCAGAGAATCTGCTTGGGGTTAAACTAGTGGCAACATTCAGCTGCTAGTTTGATGTGGCAACTCATTTCCTGTTTATGTACACACACACACACACACACACACATATATATATATATGTCTTCAGGAAGATGGCCCTGCTCGATCTGTAGAAAAGGTGTAGGTAGAAACTCTATAAGATGTACCCAGTGTAAGCTATGGACACATAAGAGGTGCAGCAATGTCAAAGGTAGGCTAACTGGGAAGATAGTTTTTGTATGTGGCAGATGCTCGGGAGCATTGACCTCCGAAAATCTGCAGAAAACAACTTCCGTCACTTTCCAGGGGAAAAACTAGAAGTAGTTGATAGCTTCCGTTATCTAGGTGACCAAGTCAGTAGTGGGGTGGGTGCGCTGAAAGTGTAACTGCTAGAATAAGAATAGCCTGGGCAAAGTTTAGGGAGCTCTTACCTCTGCTGGTGACTAAAGGCCTCTCGCTCAGAGTAAAAGGCAGACTGTATGATGCATGTGTACGAACTGCCATGCTACATGGCAGTGAAACATGGGCTGTGACTGCTGAGGACATGCGTAAACTCATGAGGAATGAAGCCAGTATGCTCCGATGGATGTGTAATGTCAGTGTACTTACTCGACAGAGCATTAGTACCTTGAGAGAAATGTTGTACCTAAGAAGCATCAGTTGTGGTGTGCAAGAGAGACGATTGCGCTGGTATGGTCATGTGGCGAGAATGGATGAAGATAGGTGTGTGAGAAAGTGCCAATCCCTAGCAGTTGAGGGAACCCGTGGAAGAGGCAGATGCAGGAAAACCTGGGACGAGGTGGTGAAGCACGACCTTTGAACGTTAGGTCTCACCATGGAAATGACTAGAGACCGAGACCTATGGAAGTATGCTGTGCGTGAGAAGACCCGGCAAGACTAGTGAAGCCATAACCTGTGGCCCCTACTTGGGACGTAGTCAGTCCACCAGTGCATACCTTCCTTCCTGTGACACTTGTGAAGACCTGTTGAGGCAAGTGAAAATCAAATCAAATCAAATCAAATCAAACCAAATCAAAATAGATGAACATCAATGGAATTTGTATCTTTGTGGTACCAGTGCCGGTGGCACATAAGAAATCCATCCGAACGTGGCCGTAGCCAGTACCGCATCGACTGGCCTCCGTGCTGTGGGCACGTAACAAACACCATCCGATCATGGCCGTTCGCCAGCCTCGTCTGGCACCTGTGTCGGTGGCACATAAAAAACACCATCCGAGCGTGGCCGTCTGCCAGCCTCGTCTGGCACCTGTGTCGGTGGCACATAAAAAACACCATCCGAGCGTAGCCGTCTGCCAGCCTCATCTGGCACCTGTGTCGGTGGCACATAAAATCACCCACTACACTCTCGGAGTGGTTGGCATTAGGAAGGGCATCCAGCTGTAGAAACACTGCCAGATCTGACTGGCCTGGTGCAGCCTTCGGGCTCGCCAGACCCCAGTTGAACCGTCCAACCCATGCTAGCATAAAAAGCGGACGTTAAACAATGATGATGATATATATATATAGTTGGAATTTACAAAAAAACAAAACAAAACAAAAGACAAAGACAGGTGTGTAAACAGCAAACAGATGTATTACTTTAACACATGGGAAGTGAGAAAGTCTTTTACGTTTTGAGCCTATACTCTTCAACAGAAAGGAATACAGAAATAAGCTGAGAGAGAAAATAAAAAAAAAGGTTTAGTGGCTAGCAATTAATCATGGCGAATGCCAGACAGAAGTGGTCAGACAGGGAGCTAGGAAGAAGGAGAAATAAAAAAGTAGTGGTGATCCTCAAACGAAGGTGCATTTGTATATATATATATATATATAACAATAATAAATCTCCGAGCGAGATATAAACAGTAACTGCTCTCTAACATAAGGGGGATCAGCCATCTGAATGTGGCTAGGGACAGGGCGGGGTGGTGGGGGTGTTACTGATGCATTTAGCCCCTGGGGCTAAATGCATCAGTAACACCCCCACCACCCCGCCCTGTCCCTAGCTACATTCAGATGGCTAATCCCCTTATGTTATATATATATATATATTTATATATATATATATATATATATATAATATATATATACATATATACTTCTAATAAAGGATAAAATTTTTTCCCCAAAAATTTCATCAAAGTGGCTAGCATATTAAAATACCTTTAAAGGTGATAATTATAAACAATTGCTTCTGCTTTTTTCCATGAGTGCTTGTAAGTATTTCATTTATTTCTTATTGTATTCTCTACTGTAGAGGGAAAATCTGTGAGATTAATCCCGAAATGGATTCAATAGATAAAGTATTTAAAAAAAAGATTCTGTTAGCTTGCCTTCCTCAATTTCAGCATGGCGTGTATTCATAGTGAATGTATATTGTATGTGGTGATTGATGATTTAAAGTCTATTCTCAGCATATTGGCATAGAAATCTTTTTTGTTTTGCCTTGTTTATAATTGTATATACATATGTATGTACGGTGTATATACATATGTATGTACGGTGTTTGTGGTCCTCTTTCATGGATCTGTAGTTCCCGTCTCAGTAATGAGCTTGTAACCATGATAATCCATTACAGCACTAACCCAGTGTACATATTCATTTAGATCACCAGTGAACTAAACCCACATATTCTGTATATATATATGTGTGTGTATATATATTATATACATGTATATATATATATATATTTTATATATAATGTATACCACCACCATATGCCATCACACACTCTGTTACTGCCACACACACACACTCTATCACACACACACACATGCCACCAGACACACACACACACTCACATACATGCACACAGATACCAATCATTCTTCACACTCCCCCATCCCAGAAAGGACTTTCTTTTTGTCCATCTACTTCTGGTCATTTTTTTTTCCTCCTTTTCCTTTCCATTTGGACTTTCCTATGTTTCCTGTTACCAAAGAAGAGCTTTTCTTGAAACGTAAAACAACCACTCTTTCTTTCCTTCCCTGAGTGTCTCATTAATACTTTGCATGTACTATGTCCTTGCGTTGTTGTTTTTTCTTGTCTTTCCTTGTTTTTTTTTTAATTAATCATATATATATATACTTCGTTTTTGGATTTGGTTTGCAAAATTCTTTATGTGAATTCATGTGCTGAAGCATATTTTGTTGTGTCTGGGGAGAGTCATTCTTTTTTAGTGCCTTATTATTTAACACACTCACCAGTAAAGTTTCCATTCATTTACTTATTTATTTTCCTAAAATTTTCTGTTATCCAAGCTGCTTGGATAACTGACAGTCAATGACTACCAAAAAAGGTTGCAAGGCGCAACAAAAATAAGTAAATGAGTGGAAACTTATCCAGCAAGTGTGTTAAATAATAAGGCACTAAAAGAGAATGACTCTCCCCAGACACACCCCACCCTTGCTTTCCCCACTCCTGCCTCCCCCACCTCCCAACACCATCACACCACACCACACACCACTACATCTTACACCAACCATACACACAACACAACACATGACCATGCACACATCAGCACTGACCACTTCCCATCCCCACATATTCACACCTACACATACACACACGCACACGTCAAGATCACCAGCTCTATTCCACATGCGCATACAATCTCTCTTATACACATGCACGCGCACCTTCGTTTTGGGATCACCACCACTTTGTTATCTTCCCTTCTCCCTAGCTTTCCTGTGTGACCCTTCTGTCTGGCCTTCGCCATGATAGATCGCTAGCCACTACATATTCTTTATTTTCTATCCTTGTTTCTTTCTGTGTTCCTTTTTGTGGAAGAGCGTAGGCTCAAAATGTTAAAGACTTTTTCACTTCCCGAGCGTTATACTAATACATCTGTTTGTTGTCTACACCACGTGTCTTTTGGGTTTTTTTGTGAATTCTCCCCCTATATATATATATATATATATATATATATACATACACACACAAACACACATATATAATAGATATGTATAAATATACTTATGTATGAGAGTATGATCATGCGAGGACTGTATATGAGAGTATTATCTTTTTGCATCCACTTTCCAAGCTGACATGGTTTGAATGAATTATCATGGTTTGAATGATTTTTATTCAAAGTGTATGTTAGCTACACATTTGGCTCTCTGGTAATGCACAGATGGAAGAGTTGATGTCTTTTCAAGTCTTTAGAAATTGTCAATCATTTAAAGAAACTTTTTAAGAGTTCCTTAATGAACTAAACTGAAGGTTCATAAAAGATTTGGATAATTTCAGTTGCTGTGAGTAGTGAAGAATGTTAGATTTCAGATTGTAGCGAAGAGAGATAGAAGCTTTCAGTAAAAATCACATCACCAATTTCTGTCTTTTTCATTCTCAGACAAAAAAAAAAAACCAAAGTCACCAAAGGTTTTACTCCTCGCATCATTTAAACTTATTCACTTTCCTAAAACTCTCTCCTATGAAATTATTTATTACAGACATAGACCATCACCGGTTCTTATAGATTCTAGATTTTACTTCGAATGTCTTGCACAGAAGGATGCGATCTGTTAAATCTGCCACCTGTATGCAAATAGTACTGTTTAGTTCAGTGGTGGCACTCACTTCTGACAATGTGGAAATAACCAATGCAACTAATTGACAGAAGCAATCATACTTTACCATTCTTGGTTAGTTTCCTTTGGTTTTAGAATTTAGATGTTGTATTCCTGGATTTTAAAATATATTTTGTCGTTGTCAGAAATATAAACAAACTCTAATATTTCAGGTCTTTGATTGTTCTTAGAATTCTATCATTTTAATATCATTTAAATATTTTTATTTACATTTGTGTTTATTTTGTGTTTAGGTAATGGCAGCATACAGTTAGCAAACTCTCAAAGGATCAGACTGTTTCTCTAGTAGTGTCAAAGACAAGGACTATACAACTCATGGTGGGGCGGCAGGACAGTGTTGGTGAGTGAAGCATTTTTACTTAATAATCAAACCGTTATTCAAATGCTGATCTGTGTGTGTGTTTGTGGTTCCCTTTGTATGTTTGAGCAGTATTGTAGTGTTAGATGATTTTGGAGTGGGGTTTAGTATAGAATCAACTGCTGTTTTTGGTTGAAATTATATTTTTTGCATCTGAATCTTTTGTTTATGAAATAGTGTTAAGCATAGGAAATCATGGTGAAATCATGCTTCTACATTTTGTAGAAAAGTTTTTATACAAGGCTTCAGCAGTTCTTTACCTACAAGCAAATTTGAAGATGTTTTACTTATAATGGAGATAATTCAGTAAATTTTTAAATGTCTGAGTTGATCTTTAAGGTTATTGAATATTGAAAAAGTTTTTTTTATCTCATAATATATAACTAATAGTCCCCCTCCCAATTATATTTTAATGTGGAAATTCATGTGGTGATTATCCAGTCATTGAACACTTACTCTTGTAAACTCCAAACAAATTGGATGGCAAAATGGTTTACATAAACCCATGATCATTAAAGGTACTGTATGTTCTACATTTTAATTAACTGGTAGTGACTGTTTTAATATAGTTGAATGAGACTATTATTATTTCTCATTCTCCCAAGTTGCATCCCAAGTCAGCTTTAATTCAGGATACATATGACCAAAAGCATTTCAGATTTGACCTTGCTATGTATATGTAGCACTACAATGTCCAATGTATTCCATTTTTCAGACAATGGAGTGGGGTAACTCAAAGGTTTGACTGTTATTTCTAGCGTATTGAGGAATTGCATTAAGGTTCTCTCATGGCTCACATATATCTGTATTCATGGAGGATGTATTGGTGAATAGTACTTCCTTTACAAATTGAACTAAAACTGAGAGGAAGGTCATAGTTGCAGGAGTGGTTTAGATGATAGTCAGCAAGGTAATCAGAGATTAATTACAAAGAAATATTAGAATACTCTAGAATACATGCCTGCAATTTATATCAGATTCATGGCTTTTCCTAATGGATGTCTTTATTAATTATATAATCCTATTAAATTAGTTGAGTATATTAAGCTGAAAATGTCTTGGACTTCTTTGACATTTTGTTTCACTATAAAACTACCTCATGTATATTTGTGTGTTTGGTATGTATAGTATGTATGTATATTATGTATTATGTAGCTGTATGGTTAAGGAGACTGGTTCACAAACAAGCAGTTGTAGGTTCAATCTCACTGTGTTGTACCCTGGGCAGTGTTTCCTGCTTTACCTCATGTTAATTCCACAAGACAGAAATTTGGTTGATGGAGCTTCTGCAGAATCCTGTTGTATATGTGTGGTGTATATTTGTGAAAAATGTACACATCTGCAAGGAAACCAATGTGATGGAACCAAAATACCCTGGTGTTATTATTGCACCTGAGTTGAATCAGAGACAGAGTGAATCAGTAGTTAGTTATGTTGTCGGAAACTTGTTATCAACAATGTTATTGTTTACAAAAAGTCATGATGAAATGATAAAATAAAAACATTTCATGAAAGATTATACATATTCAGAAATTAATTTCAGAGGAAAACTTTTCCTGAGAGAACAGGAAAGAAATATCTATCACTTGCCAAACGACCAAGCTGAATTAGCGTGAAATTCTTTTTCAAATCAGATATATCTACTTTATTAACAGCTATTTCCGTGCTTTAAAGTTAGTTTTAGCTACCTACCACAAAGTACTCCTACAAAGTGAAAGATCATATTTCTGTTTGGTGTTTATGGAAATCTGAGATAGATAACTGTTAGTGTTGTTGCCCCCACTGGTGATAATTGTGATTCTGATTGTAAATAAGTGCTTAGATTGATTTAACATAGTTTTTATTAAAATCTAATCTGTTAATTTGTTCTTATATTTTTTCTTTACATATATAATGTGTGTATATGTCCATGACTTGTAAAACAGGTATAGGTTAGTAATATGAAAGGTATCTGGCTGTAAAACAATACCTTAGTAATATAAACACTTAACTCATATTAGCATTGGAAAATGGAGGATTGTGTGTGTGTGTGTGTGTATGGTTTTGAATTTTGGCTTAGGAATGAATGGCAAGGTTGACCTCAGTGGAATTTTAAATTTAGAACATAAAAGAACCAGAAGAAATACCTCAAAACATTTTTTGCGTAATGTGCCAGTGTTTCTGCCAGCGTGCCTTATGTATGTGTATTTTAGACTGAGACACTAGAGAAAGACATGTTCTTCAGAACCCTGAATCCTATTGAATCATCCTCCAATGCTAGCATGAAAGGCAGATTTGAAATGATGGTGATGATAATATTGCTTATTTTAGTTTGGTGATTAGTTTACAGAATTAATTTCTTGTTTAAGTTCTTAGTGATTCTAAACTCACAACAGACATTTTACTTACTGAAGTATTGAGTCCTTTAGTTTATGTCTGTCAGCCTGGTTCTTATGAACAACACATACACACACATGCACAGCATAGAAAAAAAGATGTTAAATGATGATGTATGTATATACACTGAGAACTAAAATAGTTTGTTGTGGTAATTAATACTGGTAGGGTATTATTTAATGGAGATAGTAGTAAAAGTGGGTTTTATACGTAGTAAGCAGTTGCTTAAGTCCAGTTAGGGATCCCATCACAGGCTGATGAGACCTGTTACTGGTACCATGTAAACCAGTATTAGTTCTATGGTTGAGTAGTCAGTGACTAAACTGGCTCACACACTTGAGTGGCTTGCTACTCTTGTGAGGAGGGTATCTGGACATCCAGCAGGATTAAAAAAACAAAACTTGTTGAAGGATGGATGTTCTCCTTGTGAGCCAGCAACCATCCATTTGAGGAAGGCATTGGCAAACCATCCCGATATCTCTACCAAAAAAAAAAAAAACTCTGTAAGAAAGTCAGAACAAAGTAATACTGTGGCTTCATCTGGTGGGAAAACTTTTATTTAACTGAGAAGACTTTCTTCGTGATGTCATCAATGTACTGCAAAAAGCATACAATGCATGACAACGATGACAAAGGAATTGATGGTGAATGATACATTTATTGTGTGTGAACTGAAATTTAAAATACCATATGATTTCAAACATGCACTTTTTTTTACAAGTAATTGTCATTGAACAATGCCTTTGCTACCACCATCACACACAAGAAAGAAGTGCTTTCATCACCACCACCACTATCATTATTTAGTATTATATTTTCACTTTTTAGTTTTCTCTGGCTTTCTCTCTTTTCTTTGACTTAAATCCCTTAGCATGACATTAAAGGTAGGTAGGTAGGTAGGTAAGAATGTACTATTGTATTAATGCATAGATTATGTATGTCAAATGTTAGAACATTGTGGCAATAAATACTATTCTATATGTGTGTATTATATATATATATAAAATTGCGTAGTAATACTGAGTTGGTAAAGCTATACATGGACCTATGAGGAAGTCTTCAACCACCTAGGAATTGCAACTAAGTTCCTCAGTTGCACCCAACTATCTATAAGCAAAATGGCCAGAGGTATTGGTGAATGTAATCTGCAATAAACTGTCTAGTGGATATAAGATAGATGGTCATGGTTGGAATGTCTTTGATTATAAGTCAAATTAATCAGGTTGACTTGCAGTAAAATTCTCTTGTAACTCATTGCTCAAATGCTACCAATTTATTTTCTAATAGCATATCTTGTCTTCAGAATTGTTCTACTAAATAGAATAATTTGAGTTGGCTTGTAATCTATCGCTGGATGTCCTGTCACCATTAACCACTAATAGAGCAGATTGGTTATAGTTATGGTGATTCTGAGAACACATTCTTGATGTATTGTTGACTTATCCAGCCTATTCCAACATAGATTAAAAAAAAAAAAAAACCCAGAAAACATGTTGAAACAATAATGATGGTAATTCTTTATTCTGTAGATCTTCTCGTTAAGTTCCCATCATATTGTTTTTAATTAGTTTCCTTTCAGGAACCCTAGTATGTGGTTCCAGCAATTATAAACATTAAGATAACTTAACCTACTTCTAGTGGGTCCAATTCTTCAAGCCTTAGATTTATAGGAAATATATACAGATTTGAGATGATCAAACAGTAGTGCTTCTTGATGCTGGTACTCATGCTCTTGTGATTCAACAATACCTACAGAATAGGTATTTAAATCTACAATATTGACATCCTTAACTTTAGGTTTTGGGAAAATCTGAAAATCTACCCTTATTGTCTTGTTGAGATTGTCATACATTTTTTTTTTCTTTTTTGTAATTTTGGACCCCACTTTCATCAGTTTTATATCCAATGTACCTTTTCTTTTCTAAGTAGTAGGGTGTTATTTAAGCTGGGTATGGCTGCTATATCTAGCAGATCAAGCTACCTTTTAAAAGTACTCTCATTGGCTCCATTACTAAGTGCTGCTGAAGAAGTATTAACCTTGTAAATATTCTCTGCAGTTTGCTACAAGGGGTGGGGGGGGGAAGAATCTAATCTCTGTTCTGTATTTATCTGAATCATTCTTTAGAAGTCTTTGTTTCAAAGGTTCTTATATGCTACATCTTCCGACAGTTTCTGTTTCATTATAACCAAAGATACGTGACGTCAACACACCCTGTTCTTTGATATATTTGTAAATATCTGGGGAAAATGATATGTCAGCATTAATCTAAAGATTCAGCTTTATTACTGACATATAAAACTGAATATGTTCTCTCATTTTCCATTAACGTAACCTGTTTCTGTTTGTTTAAAATTTACCCTAATATATATCTCCGGCTTTTGATTTGGTTTCACTAAAGTAGGTGTAAAACTGTCTTGTCTAAGATGAAATAATCTGTGGCTATCCTCTTTGTATGTTTTCGCATGGTAATCATCATCAGCAACATTTTCTGTTTTTAATATTTTTGCTATATTGATTGTTCTAGTATATTTGCCAATTCTTTTTTTTTTTATGCTATATTCCAGATTTATCTGATAATCTAAATTTTAAGCATTGATAATAATATTCTCTGATGTGGTTAAATTTTGTTAGAAAGACAGCTGTTTCTTTACAGACTCAGATCTAATTACAAAGTTACAGTTCTTACACTCAGCTTCTATAATAGATATGATATACCTGCTATTTTAATCTACAGTTGATGGGAATTAACCTGTAGTAATTATTCAGCAAAATGGTAATGTTACATTGATAATACTATCTCTTGTCATCACTATCTCCATCAACAATAATAATAATGAGCCAGTTATTAAACCTCTATGTCTCTGCTCAACTCAAAGGAAAGAAAACAAATTTTTCTTCAATGAAACACCACTGACACTTTTTAAAGACATGTGTGTGTGTGTGTGTATGTATGTATGTATGGGCATGGCTGTATGATAAGAAGCTTGCTTCCCAACCACATGGTCCTGGGTTCAGTCCTTCTGTGTGGCACCTTGGGCAAGTGTCTTCTACTATAGCCTCAGGCCGACCAAAGCCTTGTGAATAGATTTAGTAGATGGAAACTGAACAAAGCCCGTCGTATATATATATGTATGTGTGTCTGTTTTTTGCCCTTCTCCCCATCGCTTGACAACCAATGTTGGTTGTTTACGTCCCGGTAACTTGGCGGTTCAGTAGAAGAGACCGACAGAATAAGTACTAGGCTTACAAAGAATAAGCCCTGGGGTCAGTTTGTTCTACTAAAGGTGGTGCTCCAGCATGGCTGCAATCAAAATGACTGAAACAAATAAAAGAATAGAAGAATATATATATGTGTGTCTTTGTTTGTCCCCCACCACTGCTTAACAGCCAGTGTGGTGTATTTCTGTCCCCATAACTTAGCAGTTTGGCATAGAGATCATAGAATAAGTACTAGGCTTTAAAAAAAAATGAGTCCTGGAGTTGATTTGTTTAACCAAACCCCTTCAGGGCAGTACCTTGGCATGGCCACAGTCAAATGACTGAAACAAGTAAGATAAAAGATATATTTATTTCTTTATTGCTTACAGGGAGCTAGACATAGAGAGGACAAACAAAGATAGACAAAGGGATTAAGTCGATTAAATTGACCCCAGTGCGTAACTGGTACTTATTTAATTGACCCCGAAAGAATGAAAGGCAAATTTTGACCTCGGCGGAATATGAACTCAGAACATAACAGCAGATGAAATACCGCTAAGCATTTCACCTGGTGTGCTAACGATTTTGCCACCTCGCTGCCCTTAAAGATAAAAGATGTGTGTGTATGTTATAAATGTGAATATCTACACACACAAACAAGCATATATGCACATATTTAGTTTTAATGCTTTTACACGTCATAAAAGTCCATATATAATACAACCTCATGTTCAACTTGCAGTGTTGTACAACTGTAGATAATCTACTTATGTATAATTGAATTATATTAATTTTTAATATTTCATTTTATGTAAGGTATATTGATATATTAATTAATAATAAGATAATCTAAACAAAAGTAACATATTACATTATTGTTGTTCTCATAATAAAAGTGTTTGTGTGTACATGGAAACTTGCAGCCTTAATTTTAATCATGATTTTGGTGAAAAATGTGCAGAGTTTTATGGGTGTTTACATATAGAATCATGAAATTTTAAAATATTGTGTGTGTGTGATCATCATCATCATCATCATCCTTTAATGTCTGTTTTCCATGTTGGTGTGGTTGGATGGTTTGATCAGAGATGGCAAGCAAGAGAGTTGCACCAGGTTCTGGTCTGATTTGGCTTGGTTTCTATGGCTGGATGCCCTTCGTATTGCCAACCACTTTACAGAGTGTGCTGGGTACTTTCTATATGTTACTGACACAGGGCTCTTGCAGGCCAATTGTCTTCAGCAGGGGGAGCTTCATTAACATATCTGCTGTGAAGGACGGGTCTTCTTGAGTACAGCAAAGCACCAGGTATCTCATTCCTTTGTCATCTCCTCTGTAGGGCTCAGTGTCCTTTGGTCATCCTATATATATATGTATATATATATATATATATATCATCATCATCATCATCATCATTTAATATCCGTTTTCCATGCTCTTTCTAACATTAACTACCTTATAGAGTGGACTGAGTGCTTCACGCACATGCGCACCACATCATAGTCATCGTCATGTTGCATCTGCTTTGTCATGCTTGCATGGGTCGGATAAGTTTTCTCTAGCATCTCACAATTTATGTTATTTTTGTCATACCCTTCTGAAGTACAGAATTTTGAGACCAACTTCAACCAATTTCTTATGTCTTCTTGATCATCATCATCATTTGGATAAATCTCCCAAAAAACCACACCTCATCTTGCCTTCTTTTAAAAGACAGTTTGGATAATGTAGACCAAGGTACACTGTTTGAAAAAAAAAATGAAAGATGAGTTAGTCACTGTTGGTAGGGCAATGTGAATCTGCTTAATTAGGGCCAATTTGGGCCGATTCAGGATCAAATGTCAACTCGATTTAGTTAAATTGACTTATTGTATAAAAAATTCAAAACCCATGGGGTTTTTTTCTTATAATAAGTATAACAAGAACACAAATTGACTGTGATACAATGCATGCTGGTGTGGAAGACAAATGTCAACCCCTTTTTGATACCAAACAACCTGAGAACACCCCTGGTTCTATGATACAAATTTCATGTTTTGAAATGTCCAGGCACAGGCGTGGCTGTGTAGTAAGAAACTTGCTTTCCAACCACATGTTTCCAGGTTCAGACCCACTCTGTTGCACCTTGGGCAAGTGTCTTCTTCTATAGCCTCAGGCTAACCAAAGCCTTGTGAGTGGATTTGGTGAATGGAAACTGAAAGAAGCTCATTGTATATATGAATGTCTGTGTTTGTCCCTCCAGCAATGCTTAACAACAGAAGAGATTATTGGTTTTAGTGTGTTCTTTAGCTAGATGACCTTTTCTAGCTGCCATCTTAAGATGTAAGTGTTTGCAGCAGCATCATCATTCCATATATGGCATCAATACTCTAATACACTTAATGCTTGAGCTTCATAGAGATTCACTGATTGCTGTGAGTTGTGGTATTGTCTGACCTTGAAGATATAGTTTAGAATTGTTACCATGCTGGGCAAAATGCTTGGCAAAATGTTTGGCAGCATTTCGTCTGTTTTTACATTCGGAATTCAAATTCCACTGAGACTGACTTTGCTTTCCATCCCTTTCATGGTCAATAAAATGAGTATCAGTTAAGTATTGGGGCAGGGAGGACACTGACTTACTCTTCATCTGAAATTTCTGGCCTTGTGCCAAAATTTAGAATCATCTCTATATATAATCTCTGTATATAAAACTGAAATGCGTTTTTACCACTTGGATCGCTTTCAATGCCACTACGTCCCGTCCGATTCGCTCCAAAATTTACAGGGACATGTAGAATGAGGTGACGATGCTTGTGGGCTACCTTAGAAATCCATATCTTAAAAGTGTGTGGTTGCTAGGGGCCATCTTCCTCACTCACGCTATTTCCTCTATTACCCTCTCACTCCTCTTCATTTATAACTTTCACAAGTCCACTACCGTTATTTAAAGTATCTGTCACTCTCGCTGTTTCCTCTCTTTTTCACTGACTCTGTTTCCTACCTTCCCATCACTTCGGCGGCGTTCTTTTAAGTATCTGTCTCACCAACAACACACGAGCATGGGAACAAATATTATGAATCAGATATTCTTGCGTTCATTTATATGTGTGTGTGTGTGTGTGTGTTCTATATATAAATATGTATATATAATGTATGTGTGTGTGTGTGTGTTCTATATATAAATATGTATATATAATGTATATATACAAAGTGTATATATCTGTATTTATGTATATTAAACTTTTCATACTTTTTCATAGTTATATATATTTTTAAACAAATTATAAATATAATTTAATAATTTTTATTTTCAATTTAAATAATTTAAATTTTTCAATTTTATATTTTATATTTATATATTATATTTTTTTTTATGTTTTTGTTTTTGGTTTTTCACTGTTTGATTTGCCTATTAGTGGTTTTATCTCTAATTTAATTTATACAGATATATATCTCATTTGTATATATAATGCGTGCACACACACACACACACAACACACACATATATATATATATAATGTGTGCATTACGTAGTCGGTCGATTCAGCTGAAAATATGCACACCTATGTTAAAAGTGCTGGCAAGTTTGCATGACAACTATTTTTTTACCTCAAATTAAAGGCGTCACCTCTAGGACAAAATTCCTCATCTTATAAATGTGGCCCCAGTAGACCCGAATGAAATCGGGTTATATTAACCAAAATGTGAAAAGGGGTCTAAATGGGGCTGGAAGGGGATTCAAATTTCAAGGAGCGGGTGTTGTTTAGGAATTCTCTGTTACATCAAGCTAAAAAATTTGCGCCAGCCTTTTAATCGTCAATGTGTTGCCGTCCATGATAAAGAAGTTTTGAATGCTTGTCATGGTGAGTCTACTGTCGTGAGAAAGAATCACTTCAAAACTTGGTGTTTATGAATTTTCTTTACATCAAGTTCAAAATTTTATACCAGCCGTTAAGCTGTCAATACGTTGTCGTCCGTCGTTAAGAAATGCCAGCCATGGTGACTCTACTATCCTCAGATTCTATCCCTTCAAACTTTGCTTTCCAATATTTTATTATTTTTATTCAGCTCGCAAGTTCGTCTGTCCCTTTTAAATGTTAGTGTTTGCTGTCTGCCTTGAAGCAGACCTTCCGTTGCTACTGCCTGATATTTATGATTGATCTTTCTAAATATTTTATTTCTCAACTTACTCAAGATCTGTTGTTTATAAATGGGAGAGAGATAGATAAAGATAGAGAGTAAGAGAAAGCGAGGGAGGGTCCGAGAGAAAAGAAAGTAAGAGAGTGGGGAAAGTGAGAGAGAAAGGAGAGAGAAACAAAGACGGAGAATCATCATCATCATCATCGTTTAACGTCCGTTTTCCGTGCTAGCACGGGTTGGACAGTGTGACCGGGGTCTGGGAAGCCAGGAGGCTGCACCAGGTTCCAGTCTGATCTGGCAGTGTTTCTACAGGTGGATGACCTTCTAACGCCAACCACTCTGTGAGTGTAGTGGGTGCTTTTTCATGCCACTGGCACAGGTGCCAGGGGGGCTCGCAGCAGCAACGATCGGTTGGTGCTTTTTACATGCCACCGGCACAGAAGCAAGTCAAGGCGGCGCTGCAATCGGCCACGTTCGGATGGTGCTTTTTACGTGCTGAAAGGAAGCAACAGAAAGTAACAAACACACTCTTACCCGCGCGTAGAGCGGGTCACCTTCAGCTAGTCATTATATATAAGTGAAGAGTGACTTTGTGAGGTGTAGTGATTTTGGTGAGGGCTTTAGTTGTGTTACTGTTTATGTGTAGTGAAAATTGTTTCTTTGCTAAATGTAGTGATGGTAGCTTGTCCTGCAGGAGAATATTGTCTTGTTGGATTAATACAATCTGAGCAGTTTTTATTTTGTGCCATTGTCCCAATAAATGTGTCAGAAAGCCATGTCTGGCTTGTGTGTTTGAATTATTGTGTAAAATATAGATTGCTAATGTGTATCCAGAGTTGTAATAATATACTGACCCTTTTATGCTTTGACTTTGACTTACATTACTAGGGATTTTAGGAATAATTGTCCCAATCCAGCCCACAAAAAATAGTTTATGCTTCAATCCAACCAGCCAGTAAAACAAGTTCAACAATCCTGGTTTAATGCATCTATTCTCTTTCCCTCCCTCTCTCTTTTTCTGTGTATGTTTAGATCTCGCCCTAAAAACAATACAACAGTTGTTTCAATTGCATTAACATATGCATATACACATTGATATATGTTTATATATGTATATAGGTGCAGGAGTAGCGTTGTGGTAAGAGCTTGTTTACCAACCACATGGTTCTGGGTTCAGTCCCACTGTGTGGCACCTTGGGCAAGGTGTCTTCTACTATAGCCTCAGGTCGACCAAAGCCTTGTGAGTGGATTTGGTAGCCGGAAACTGAAAGAAGCTTGTTGTATGTATGTATGCATGTATGGTATGTATGTATGTATGTGTATGCTTGTGTGTCTGTGTTTTTTTCCCTCACCACCGCTTGACCAACCGATGTGGTGTGTTTATGTCCTGTAACTTTAGTGGTTCGCGCAAAAGAGACCATAGAATAAGTACTAGGCTTAGAAAGAATAAGTCCTGGGGTCACTTTTGATCGACTAAGGGTGGTGCTCCATTATGGCTGCAGTCAAATGATGAAACAAGAAAAGAATAAAAGAATATAAGACACATATACATATTTGATATTCGCCAGGATGTTTTTAAATCCAATTTTCTCTTCTAATTATATATACACAAACACACACACCCCAACACACACACACAATATATATAGTTGCCTTTCAACATGGTGTCTCGCACACTAATCTGATGGTTGTTCTGGAAGCTAGGAGTAGATGAATGGCTGGTGAGCTGTCCAGGGGTGCTGTCACTGTGGGGGGGAGTTAACAGTGCGTACATAGAAGAGTTACAATCACATAATCTCCCACCCAACTCCTGGTGCTACCTGTAATCTTTCTCCTCGAGCCACTTCCCTTGTCATGCATCATGCACTCCTAGCACCCTCCTTGCTACTATATATCACTGAATGCCCCTTCACCCTGAACACACTCTCATGCCTGCCATTGATGCTCCACTCTTTTTACCTTAACAACCTATTCTGTCACTTCTAGCCACCCACTCCCCACTTCTGTGCAGATGGTACCACTCCTTACTCTTAACTATTTCATACATAGCTTCATTCTCATGCAACCTGGATCCATTGCACCAAGCAACATTATCTCCATGAACACAGATCATGAGAAAACCTTCAATGGGTCATGATAACCTTATTTCTTTCACTGAACATGAAAATTAACCTTTAACATTCAGATTTTTCTGTGGAATGTAAGGCTTATTTATTTGCATTGTTTGAATTAATTATGCATTATCTTGTGGCTTTAAACTTTCAACTGCTGTGATAATAATTTTTTAAAATGTATCATAGCATAGGTGTCAGAGGCTGGATCTGGCTAGTTTGAACACAGAAATAGTTAGAATATTTGGGTTGGATATGGCTGGTTTAAGTGTAAAGGGTTAAACTATTGGTATATCACTCTCTCTAATCCTTAACATAACCATTGCCACATCCATAGCAAACCTAAGTCTTACAAGTCTATGGTGACCTCACATAATTAGTATTCCTCTTTAATCAAATTCTGTCCATTTACTGAATCATAACAAAATCCAGAAAAGACACACATTGAGATATTGCTTGGAATGGTGGTGTTGATGTTATCTACACCAACATATCAGAATGTATCTAAATCATATTGATTGATTAATGAAGTATTTAACCACTGGCACATAGGAAATATTGTTTTTTTTAAGTTTTTTTTATCTCTTTTAGTTACTACAACAACATCTGCATCATTTAATGAGCACTGCTATCCAACCATACATGCTTCACACACTAAAATACCTCCCACTCAGTCCTCCTCTGCAATGCTCTAGAATTTCCTGCTTACCATGTTGATTTTCTTCTTGTCTGGTATGTGGAGATCATACTTCTTCTCTCCAACTCATTCAATAAATTAATTAAATAAACAAAATTTATTATGCAATGGTGTACAGTACACCCATTAAATAATAGTGAATAGTGCGCTTATTAAACAACAGCTCACTGTACATCCATTAAACCCAGGAAATAGTACTTGACAATCTATGACTGAAAGTGTTATGAGTGGTGTCGGACAGTGAAAATGATGTGAGAAAGAGAAGAGTGATTGTGACAAACAGTGTATAAAAATGAAATGTCCACATGGGTCTGATTTCTGTTTATCATGGAGAGGTCACTGAATGAAATTGTAGAATTACTGTACTTATCATGGCCAACAAGTTTTAAAAGCTTCAACTCATACTATAAGAGAAGGCTGGATTGTGAAGCAATGTGTTATAATTTCAGGTCTTACAACTGCTGGATCTGGATAACAGTCACTTACACTCTTTTGCATAAGGTCTTTTTTTTCTGAGGAAGTCCAATAAGATTGAAACATAACCGCAGTTGTTCTCCCACACTGCATTCACTTGCTTTTTGTCATTGCATGCTTTTTATTCCTTTCTACTGGATTATATGATCTCTGCTTTGTGGATAGATTCATGTTGGGTATTTAGACACAAGCATGGTTGTACAGTTAAGAAGTTTGCTTTGCAGTCAAGGTTTCAGGTGCTGTATCACTGTGCGCATCTTAGGCAAGCATCCTTTATTATATCTCTAGGTTGATCAAAGCCTGAGTTTGGTAGGTGGGCAACTGGAAGAATACCATTATTATATATACATGTGTGTGGGTGTTTGTATTAAAGTCTCCTTGTTTGACATTGCATGTTAATGGTAAAAAATATGTCTAGTCAAAAGCAGGAACATCTTGCAGCTTATGTTCAAAGGTTATGTAAAACCTCTAAACAGAAATAAAGGCACCTGACTAAGG
>NC_043002.1:24521052-24718552 GCF_006345805.1 Octopus sinensis | reverse complement strand
AATCCTGATATGGCCGATCTGGGCTGTATCAGTGATGTCAACCCCCAACACACTATATCGGACATAACGTTTAGTGCCCCTGATGTCTTAGCGGCGATAAACGAAATAAAACACAATTCAGCAGTAGGCCCCGATAGGTTCCCTGCTTGTGTCCTGAAGGTGTGTCGACACCAACTTGCATCTCCCCTTGCTAATCTGTGGAGAAACTCACTGGATGCTGGCTATATTCCAAAAAACCTTCTGTCCCAGTCTGTTGTCCCAGTTTTCAAAAAGGGAAACAAGTCCCTTGCAGTGAATTACCGTCCGATCTCACTCACCTCTCATATCATCAAGGTATTTGAGAGGGTGGTGAGATCTCGAATAACCCAATTTCTGGAAAGCAACAGACGGCTGATCTCCAACCAACATGGGTTCCGTAATGGAAGGGACTGCCTAACGCAGCTCCTGCATCACTTTGAGGACATTTTGAGAGCTTTGGGAGAGGGCTCCAACACCGATGTCATCTACCTTGATTTCAGTAAGGCCTTTGACAGGGTCGATCACAAGATCCTATTGAAAAAACTATCCAACATTGGTGTCTCTGGAAAGTTACTGAAATGGATCAAGTGTTTCCTGACAGACAGATCTCAACATGTTGTAGTTGAAGGGGTAAAATCAAGCCCAGCCAAAGTCAGTAGTGGCGTTCCGCAAGGCACTGTGCTGGGCCCACTTCTTTTCATCATTTACATTAATGACATTAATGACATCATCAAGCACAGCAACATAAAAATCTTTGCAGATGACTCCAAGCTACAGAAGGTCATAAATGAGGCGAGTGACCGGACATGCCTTCAGTCAGATCTACTGGCTGTTATCCAATGGGCAGAAAAAAACAATATGCTGCTGAACGAGGATAAATTTGAGCTAATCCACTTTGGAAAAGAGGATGCCCTGAAACTCCCATACTCCCTTCCTTCAGGTGAAACTCTCGCGGCGTCCAACAACATCAGAGACTTGGGAGTAATTGTGGACAACAACATAAGCTGGGCCACTCATATAAACACCAAAGTTGACATGGCCCGCAGAATGTGTTCCTGGATTCTCAGAACTTTCCAGTCGAGAGATATCCACACCATTATCCTTCTCTTCTCCACTTTTGCCCGACCCCACCTTGAATACTGTTGTCCACTGTGGTCTCCCCACACAATACAAGGTATCATAAAAGTTGAAGCACCTCAAAGGGCAATCACAAAAAAGATAGATGGCATGACAGGCCTCGACTATTGGGGTCGACTAGAAAAGCTAAAACTCTATTCTCTCCAACGTCGTCGTGAGCGCTACATCATCTGCATGATGTGGAAAATATTCCATCAGCATTGCCCAAATGATGTTGGCATCACCTTTAAGGTACATCCAAGGCTTGGGCCCCGTGCCATCCGCCCAAAACAAAAATCGCACTCTCATCTCATAACAACAATACGGCACAATTATTTCACCTCAATTGGCCCCGCTCTCTTTAACATTACACCAAAACACATTAAAACAGAAACTGACCCTATAGGGTTCAAGAAGTCTTTGGACAGATTCCTTCAAGAAATCCTGGATAAACCCCCTACACCCGGATATGTCTCTGTAAACAATAACTCTCTACTTGAGTGGGCCATAGTGCCCAAATTCTGACTTGAAAGACTTCACCAGGTGGTGCTATTAAGTTAGACATGGCCGAAACCTATCAAAGTATCAAAGTATCAAAGTATATACAAACATATATATATATATATATATATATACAAACATATATATATATATACAAACATATATATATATATATATATATATATATATATACAAACATATATATAAAGCCTCTATACTGTTATCCCTCACCACGAAGGACTGCAGGCCCTTCGACACTTTCTTGACCTCCGCTCTAACCCTGTACCTGACACCTCCACACTCATTCGTCTGGCCGAACTTGTCCTTACTCTGAACTGCTTCTCGTTCGCGGGCGAGTTCTACCATCAGGTCTCGGGAGTGGCCATGGGAACGCGAATGGGCCCCAACTATGCGAACCTGTTCGTTGGCTATGTTGAGGCCCAAATATTCTCTACTTTCACTGGTCCCACTCCTGAACTATATGGTCGTTATATTGACGACATTATCGGTGCCACCTCACTCTCCCGCGAACATCTAGATTCCTTCCTCTCTTTCGTCCAATCTTTCCATCCAGCCCTCCACTTCACTTCCACTATCTCCAACACCTCTGTCTCCTTCCTCGACATTTCGGTTAGCATTCTTGACTCCACTCTTACCACCTCCATTCACTACAAACACACAGACTCACACTCATACCTCAACTTCTCTTCCTCCCACCCAGAACACACCAAGCTTTCCATCCCCTATTCCCAATTCCTCCGTCTACGTAGGCTCTGTAGTGACGACCATGACTTTGAGACTCAGTCTCAACGTATGGCTCACCACTTCACCCTACGTGGATACCCCCTCACCACTATCCACACCGCCCTTGCCAGAGCACGGTCCGTGGACCGTGTATCTGCTCTCTCTCCCCGAACCCGCCCTGTAGTCTCCCGCCTCCCTTTCCCCTCACTTACCACCCCACGACCCTACGTCTCCAACGCACCATTCTTCGAGCTTTCCGTCATCTCCAGTCCGACCCGTCCACTTCACACCTCTTCCCTAACCGACCCCTCCCCTCTTTCAAACGAGCCCACAACCTTCGAGACCTTTTGGTCCATAGCTCCTTCCCTGACCCTACCTCCCAACCCGGCTCGTTCCCCTGCTCCCGCCCACGTTGCCGCACTTGCCCTTACCTCTCCAACACCACCCGCCTCACTAGCACCCACCATCGACCCTATCCCATCATCCACTCCTTCACCTGCACCTCCAGCAATATTATCTATTGCATCTCTTGCTCTCTCTGCAATTCCTTGTACATCGACAAACGGGACGCCGCTTGGCTGACCGGTTCGCGGAACACCTTCGTGACATCCACCTTGCGAACGACACACCGGTCTCACGCCATTTCCGCTCCACCGGTCACTCCTTGCAACACCTATCTGTGTTCGGTTTGTCCTTACACAGAGGCCATCCGGATTCCCGTTTGCGCCGTGAACAGGAATTAATCTTCTCTCTTCGCTCTTATACGCCATTTGGTCTCAACTCTCCCCCCCTCCTCATCTAACCCCCCTCTCCCCCTCCTCACCTATCCTTTCTCCCCCCGACCCCCACTTCTTCAGTCCTTCATCCTTTCACCCCTACTCCCCTTCCCTTCCCTCTTTCTCCCTCCCTCTTCCTCTTCCCTCTGCTCCCTCACTCCCTCTCTCCCCTTCTCTCTCCCCCTCTCCCTCTTTCCTCCTTCATCCCTCTCCTCCCCTTCCTTCTCCCCATCCTCTCCTCCTCACCCTCCCCTCCCCCTCTTCTTCCCCCCCTCTTCTCCCCTTCTCCCCCTCCCCCTCTTCTCCCCTCCCCCTCTTCTCCTCACTACACCACATGACTTTACACATCACATCACATATGATGTGCCATACTAATACACACACCCAACTAATACATACTAATACGTACTAATACATACTAGTACATACTAATACTTACACCAACCCTATACATACACACGTCCAGACCCCGCATACGCACTTATACTCTCTCACACACACACACACACACACCTATACATACCAATACGTACTAATACATACTAATACATACTAATACATACACCAACCCATACATACGCACGTCCAGACCAATCCCACGCACTAATACTCTCTCATACACACACACACACACACACACCCTTATACATACTAATACATACACCAACCCTATACATACACATCCAGACCCCTCCCACGCACTTTTAGCTGGTCCCTCAACCCTATTATCTCCCCTTATTTCGCTCTCGCGTCTCATGTTTGATCTTTGACCTCTGGCCGAAATCAGATCGCCATGTTGATTCGTTAGCTACTGCACGCATTTTTTTTCTCTCCTTCTTTCTGTGTTTTTCTCTCTCTGTGTATCTTTCTGTTGAAGAGCGTAGGCTCGAAACGTTAAAGACTTGTTTTATTTATATTTCCTGAGCGCCATACTAATACAATTGTTCGTTTGTTTTCCACCTGCCTTCGTCTTTTGTTTATATAAAGCTTCCCGTTATATATATATATATATATATATATATATACAAACATATATATATATATATATATAAATATATATATACAAACATATATATATATATATATATAATAATATATATATATATATATATATATACAAACATATATATATATATATATATACAAACATATATATATATATATATATATATATATATACACACAAACATATATATATATATACACACAAACATATATATATATATATATACAAACATATATATATATATATACAAACATATATATATATATATATATATATATATATATATATATATATATATACAAACATATATATATATATATATATATATACAAACATATATATATATATATATATATATATATAATACAAACATATATATATATATATATATACAAACATATATATATATATATATATGTGCCATCTTTGAGAACGAGCGGGGCAAAGATGGCAAGAATGGAGACGATGAAAGAAGTCACCCCCACCTGGTGGACGCCCGGGAGGAGGTTTTGAGTGAGAAACCTGCCCGGGAAGTGAACCCAGGTGCAAGTTCTCCAACCAGCAGCAAGGGCCACGGAGACGGAGAACCCGGTGAAGAGGTAGAGGGAGGAGGAAGAACTAAAAGAAGGACTGGGAGAGCTAAAGGAAAAGCTGAAGCAGGACCAAAGGGTGAAACAACCAGGAATAGAAGTGGAACTGCAAAAGATGGAAACAAACAGCGCACACGGGTGTGTAGGTTCTACCTGAGAGGTTCCTGCTGGCATGGAAAAGAAGGTGCAGGCTGCCGCTTTGCACATCGGGGACCCTGCCACAGAGACACAAGGCAGATGGACAAACCATCAACACAAGGAAAAGGGATGGACCACGCACCACCTGCCCCAAAGCGGAGGTACGCAGATGTTGTGCGTGCCACAAACCGCCAACATGATGTTGTCGAAAGGGCAGCTGCTGAGCAACAATCTTTTTTGTGCATGGCACAAAAGATTGTACAGCAGCTGACCTGGCTTCATCAAACCCAAGCCCGCAGGTGGGACTACCCACTATATACAAGACCACCACAGCAAACAGACCCAGGATGGACACCGCCGGCAACAACGTACACCTCACCTCGATGCTCCTACTGAACATCAGAGGGCTGCAAACACTCAGTAACAGGACTAAATCCCGTTCCTGAGAGACTTTGTTGCATGCAATCAAGCCTTATGCATAGCACTTACGGAAACGCACCTGAAACCGGACATAGCAGATGCGGAGTTACACATACCACAGTATGCTGTACTACGGACCGACAGAAAAGAAAGGAGTCATGGAGGTGTTGCTATGTACATCCGTGAGGACCTCACACCCCAGGTCCTCTTGTCATACTCAAACTCGGTGTGTGACACACTAATTGTACATATTAGGCAACTTGATGTAGTTGTGTGTGCTACATATCGCCCTCCAGATGCCCCAAGCCATGTGGGCAAGTTTGAAGACTGCCTTATAAAAATAGAAGTTCTAACCACATTAGAACAACACATAAGTGTACTTCTTATGGGAGACTTCAATCTGCCCAATGTCAGATGGCCCGAAGGCCTTTCTCTCCCAGGAATGACAAGATGTGAACGAGGACAGGCGAGGTCCCTCCTGAACCTCATCAACACCCTGTACATGGAGCAGGTAATACTCCAACCAACCAGGGCAGGTAACACACTGGATCTCCTCTTCACAAATGACATGGATCTCATCCATAATGTGAAAGTGACACCGACACTACTCTCGGATCACAACATGATAGAGCTGACCATGTACGGGCCAAAAGAGAGCACGGACATGCAGCCTACAAGAAACCCTCAAAATCTTTCCAGCTTGAACTACCATAAGGCAAACTGGAAACAAATTGAGAAAGAGATCCTCAAACAAAACTGGCCTAAATGTCTCTCCTCGCCAGACATCGACGTGAAACTTCAACAATTCATGTCTGTAATGCAAGCCATATGCTACAAATGTGTCCTAGAGAAAAAGGCCACTGTACACAAGAACAAAATCCCCAGAGAGAGGAAAATTTTAATGAGACGGCGTACAAAATTTTCAAATCGCCTAAACAAACAGATTGAAAGCAGTGAAAAGTCCCGCCTAAAAATAAAACTGTTGGAAATCGAAAAATGTCTGCAACTCTCCCATGAAAAAGAAAGAGCAGACAAAGAAGCCTGGGCTATAGACAACATAAAATCTAACCCCAGAGCTTTCTATAGGTATGCCAAAGAAACAGCTACGGTGCACTGTAGAATAGGGCCACTCCTTGAAAAGGATGGCACACTTACAGGAAAACCAATGAGGGTAAGTGAAATACTGAATGAGCAATTCAAGAGTGTTTTCACTCCACCCCTTGGGCATCTCCAAATCACCAATCCAACTGACTTTTTTACCACTGCAGATATAAAATCAGAGGCGGCGACGATAGATTACATCGATATAAAGGAAGACGATGTAATCAAGGCTATAGATGAAATGAAAACAGACTCAGCTACTGGCCCCGATGGATTCCCGGCAATCCTCCTAAAAGGCAATCCTCCTAAAAGCATGTAAGAGAGTCCTAGCAAGACCACTGCAGTTCCTCTTTCAGAGCTTCCTTGCAGCTGGCAAACTTCCAAGAAAACTGAAGGAAGGTAAAATATGCCCCATTCATAAAGGAGGTAGCAGAGCGGAAGCCAAGAACTACAGACCTATCTCTCTGACCTCACACATCAGCAAGGTCATGGAACGAATAGTCAGAAGGAAGCTGATCACCTTCCTTGAAGAGAATGACTTGCTGCCCGACACCCAACATGGTTTCCGACCAGGGAGAAGCTGTTTAACTCAGCTCCTACAACACTATGACTGGGTGCTGAAACGGCTGCTCAACCACTCAAATGTGGAAGTGATATATCTCGACTTTGCAAAGGCCTTTGATAAAGTCGATCATGGAATGATATGTCACAAACTGCGTGATCTCAACATAGTTGGAAAACTGGGAGAATGGCTTCATGACTTTCTGAAGAACCTGAGAGACCTGCATGGGGTGGATGCAGATGTCTTTAAAATGAAGCTGGATCTCTTCCTGTCAGGTGTCCCAGATGAACCAACTTCACGGTAGGAGGGGCAGGTGAGGGCAGCTGCATCGAACTCTCTCATGCTTTTTATGTGCCACCGGCATGAGGGCCAGGCCAGGCTGGCAACGGACACGAAACGGGGCGGTGCTGGCAACGGTCGCGAAACGGAAAGTTCTCTTACATGCCACCGGCACTGGTAACACATCTGCAATTTCCATTGCTCGATTTCCATTGATCGATTTCGATTCTGATCCTCACTTGCCTCAACGGGTCTTCACAAGCAGAGTTTCGACATGCCACCGGCACTGGTAGCACATCCGCAATTTCCATTGATCGATTTCGATTCTGATCCTCACTTGCCTCAACACGTCTTCACAAGTAGAGTTTTGTGTCCCAAGAAGGGAAGGTATGCATACGTAGGCTGGCTCCATCCCATGTAGAAGGCCACGGGTTATGGACTCACTTGTCCTGCCGGGTCTTCTCGCGCACAGCACACTTCCAGAGGTCTCGGTCTCTAGTCATTTCCTCAGTGAGACCTAAAGTTCGAAGGTCGTGCTTCACCACCTCGTCCCAGGTTTTCCTGGGTCTGCCTCTTCCACAGGTTCCCTCAACCGCTAGGGTGTGGCACTTTTTCACACAACTATCTTCATCCATTCTCGCCACATGACCATACCAGCGCAAACGTCTCTCTTGCACACCACAACTGATGCTTCTTAGGTCCAGTTTTTCTCTCAAGGTACTTACACTCTGCCGAGTGTGAGTACCGGCATTACACATCCATCGGAGCATACTGGCTTCATTTCTAGCGAGCTTACGCATATCCTCAGCAGTCACGGCCCATGTTTCACTGCCATGTAGCATGGCTGTTCGTACACACGCATCATACAGTCTGCCTTTCACTCTGTGCGAGAGGCCTTTTGTCATCAGCAGAGGTAAGAGCTCTCTGAACTTTGCCCAAGCTATTCTTACTCTAGCAGTTACACTTTCAGCACACCCGCCCCCGCTGCTGACTTGGTCACCTAGGTAACGGAAACTATCAACTATTTCTAGTTTTTCTCCCTGGAAAGTGACGGAAGTTGGTCTCAGAGCATTTTCAGTGTTTATTGTTCCTGAGCATCTGCCACATACAAAAACCATCTTCCTAGTTAGCCTTCCTTTGACATTGCTGCATCTCTTATGTGTCCATAGCTTACACTTGGTGCATCTTATAGAGTTTCTACCTACACCTTTTCTACAGATCGAGCAGGGCCATCTACCTGAAGGTGTTTGTGATTTGTCTACCTTCCTACTGATTACGACTTTGGTTTTAGCTAGATTGACTCTGAGGCCCTTCGATTCTAATCCTTGTTTCCACACCTGAAACTTCTTCTCCAGTTCTGATAGCGACTCAGCAATTAGAGCAAGGTCATCAGCATAGAGGAGCTCCCAAGGGCATCCTGTCTTGAATTCCTCCGTTATTGCCTGGAGGACTATGATAAATAGGAGGGGGCTGAGTACTGAGCCTTGGTGGACCCCTACCTCTACCCGGAATTCTTCACTGTACTCATTTCCAACCCTCACCCTACTAGCGGCGTCCCTATACATGGCCCGCACAGCTCTCACTAACCATTCATCTATCCCTAGTTTCCTCATTGCCCACCAGATAAGGGATCGGGGGACCCTGTCGAAGGCTTTCTCCATGTCAACAAAGCCAGGTACAGGGGCTTATCTTTGGCTAGGTATTTCTCCTGCAGCTGCCTTACCAGGAATATAGCATCAGTAGTACTTTTCCCTGGCACAAACCCAAACTGCATCTCATCTAAACTAACTCTCTCTCTAATTAGTTGGGCTATGACCCTCTCCGTAACCTTCATCACCTGGTCCAACAGCTTGATACCTCTGTAGTTATTTGTATCTAGGGCATTACCTTTACCTTTGTAGCAGTTGACTATTATACTGCTACACCAGTCATTGGGTATGACCCCTTTGTGTATCACCTGATTAACTATACGGGTGACTAGGCTATAGCCGACGCTACCAGACATTTTGAGCATCTCTGCAGTGATTCCTGATGGGCCTGGGGCTTTCCCTGTCTACATGCTTCTAATTGCCTTAGCTACCACGGAACTATCAACTCGGATAGCTGGTCCCTCTGTTGGGTCAACATTCGGCAGACTCTCTTTATCCCATTCATTTTCTTCATTCAGCAACCTTTCATAGTGGCATCTCCAAACCTCTCTCTTTGCATCCTCCATCCTCATTTGCATCCTCATTTAGTATATATATATATATATATATATATATATATATATATATACAAACACATATATATATATATATACAAACACACATATATATATATATATATATATATACAAACATATATATATATATATATATATATATATATACAAACATATATATATATATATATATATATATATATACAAACATATATATATACAAACATATATATATATACAAACATATATATATATACAAACATATATATATATATATATATATATATATATATATATAATATACAAACATATATATATACAAACATATATATATATACAAACATATATATATACAACATATATATATATATATATATATATATATATATATATATATATATATATATATAAACATATATATATATATATATATATATAAACATATATATATATATATATATAAACATATATATATATATATACATAAAACATATATATATATATATATATATACATACAAACATATATATATATATATATACATACAACATATATATATATATATATATACATACAAACATATATATATATATATATATATATATATATATATATATATATATATATATATACATACAAACATATATATATATATATATATATATATACATACAAACATATATATATATATATATATATATATATACAACATATATATATATATATATATATATATATATATGTACAAACATATATATATATATATATATATGTACAAACATATATATATATATATATATATATATATATATACAAACATATATATATATATACAAACATATATATATATACAAACATATATATAGATATATATACAAACATATATATAGGAGTGGCTGTGTGGTAAGTAGCTTGCTAACAAACCACATGGTTCCGGGTTCAGTCCCACTGCGTGGCATCTTGGGCAAGTGTCTTCTGCTATAGCCCCGGGCCGACCAATGCCTTGTGAGTGGATTTGGTAGACGGAAACTGAAAGAAGCCTGTCGTATATATGTATATATATATATGTATGTGTGTGTGTTTGTGTGTGTGCGTTTGTCTCCCTAGCATTGCTTGACAACCGATGCTGGTGTGTTTATGTCCCCGTCACTTAGCGGTTTGGCAAAAAGAGATCGATAGAATAAGTACTGGTCTTACAAAAAGAATAAGTCCCGGAGTCGAGTTGCTCGACTAAAGGCGGTGCTCCAGCATGGCCGCAGTCAAATGACTGAAACAAGTAAAAGAGTAAAAGAGTAAAAAGAGATATACAAACATATATATATACAAACATATATATATATATATATATACAAACATATATATATATATATATATATATATATACAAACATATATATATATATATATATAAATAATAAATATTAGGGAATAAATCCAAATTTACAGGGAAAAAAATCAGATTTATGATTAAATCGATTTTATAGTAAAATATTATAAAATATTATTCGAGACAAAACCACTATTTTGCAAAACAAACAAGGAAAGACTTAATCAATACATAAAATTTTAATAAATATATATATATATGTTTGACTATTTATTAAAATTTTATGTATTGATTAAGTCTTTCCTTGTTTGTTTTGCAAAATAGTGGTTTTGTCTCGAATAATATTTTATATATATATATATATATATATACAAACATATATATATATATATATATATCATTAGGTGCAGGAGTGGCTGTGTGGTAAGAAGCTTGGCTACCAACCACATGGTTCCGGGTTCATTCCCACTGCGTGGCACCTTGGGCAAGTGTCTTCTACTATAGCCTCAGGCCGACCAAAGACTTGTGTATGGATTTGAGAGACAGAAACTGAAAGAAGCCTCTCATATATGTGTATATACGTGTATATATGTATGCGTGTGTATGCTTGTGTGTCTATGTTCATCCCCACATCACTGAACAACCGATGGTGGTGTATTTGCGTCCCTGTAACTTAGCAGTTCGGCAAAAGAGACTGATAGAATAAGTACTAGGTTTACAAAGAATAAGTCCTGGGGTTGATTTGTGTGACTAAAGGCTCTGCTCCAGCATGGCTGCATTCAAATGACTGAAACAAGTAAAAGAGTAAAGAGTATATATATATATATAAGTGACGGAGATGTAAACACACCAGCATCGGTTGTCAAGCAATGCTAGGGGGACAAACACAGACACACAAACACACACACACATACATATTTATATATATACATATATACGACAGGCTTCTTTCAGTTTCCGTCTACCAAATCCACTCACAAGGCATTGGTCGGCCCGGGGCTATAGCAGAAGACACTTGCCCAAGATGATATATATTATATATATATATAACGTAAGGTGTACTCGCCATCTGAATGTGGCTAGCCATTGGGGGTGGGGTGTTACTGATGCTTTTAGCCCCAGGCGATCAACGTCACAAGAAGGACTTTAGACACTATCTCAGTGCCCTTGTGTTATTTGCAAAGGGAGGTCATCCTCCCTCGAAGACCTAGGTACTACATACGGACTATAGTTTCAAGGTAATTGCCTCTCGTCAACGCATGTTAAGCACCGGTCTTTGATGAAGGAGCCCCCTTGCAAGGAGTCACCTTCTGGTGACGTTGATCGCCTGGGGCTAAAAGCATCAGTAACACCCCACCCCCAATGGCTAGCCACATTCAGATGGCGAATACACCTTACGTTGTCGAGCGGTTACTGTTTATATCTCGTTCAGAGATTTATTATTGTTTTCAGACAGTTTTTCTAAATCAGTGACAGTGGTTGCTGTGAAAAACGTTATATATTTATTTGCAAGGGGACTCCTTCATCGAAGACCGGTGCTTACCATGCGTTGACGAGAGGCAATTACCTTGAAACTATAGTCCGTATGTAGTACCTAGGTCTTCGAGGGAGGATGACCTCCCTTTGCAAATAACACAAGGGCACTGAGATAGTGTCTAAAGTCCTTCTGGTGACGTTGATCGCCTGGGGCTAAAAGCATCAGTAACACCCCACCCCCAATGGCTAGCCACATTCAGATGGCGAGTACACCTTACGTTATATATATATATAATATATATCATTATATATATATATAGATTTGACTGGGCCTGATGAAGCCTTCTGGCTTCACAGACCCCAGTAGAACCGTCCAACCCATGCTAGCATGGAAAACGGACGCTAAACGATGATGATGATGATATATATATATATATATATAATAGATATCATTACATAAATATTGAAAATATGGTAGTCTTATACTAAGAGTTATGCCCCTTGCACTACACAGTTG
Organism: Octopus sinensis; assembly: GCF_006345805.1. NCBI lineage: Eukaryota > Metazoa > Mollusca > Cephalopoda > Octopoda > Octopodidae > Octopus > Octopus sinensis. The sequence goes on along the minus strand of NC_043002.1, from coordinate 24,705,779 downwards.
AGAGATATAGAGATGATCAACTGACTAATCATGGATTCAGCCATCTAGTTGCCACGAATATCAGTATTTCTGAAGTACCGTTCATATGCATTCACTCATATACACAGTGGGATGTCAGTTTACAAATAGTCTTACGAATATAAATTTCTTGGATGCCAAATGCTGTCTCCAGTAATGAACACTGAAGCCAGCAACAAGTTGGGGATATCAGCCAAAGAGCATCAGATGATGTCTAGCTTTCGCTCAGTGCACACTTCTGCTCAAATTCGTTGTTACCTCTCTTGAATTTCCTATGGAAGAAATAATTTACAAACATTTCGGGTGATGAACGACCTTCAGGAAGGAATTAAATTTGTAAACCAAGGTTCCACTGTACATCTCTTCGTTTTAACATCCACTTTTCGATGCTTACATGGGTTAGATGAAATTCATTCACAGAGTTTCTACCTTGTCATACATATCGAACAGTTCAACATTTAATATACCATTACTCTGCCATTCCAGGCACTGCAAATCCTCCACATTCTATGACATGGTGTGAAGTAAGTATTTAAACCATTTAAAAAGGTGTCAAAATAAAAAATAAGAAGTAAAATTCTGAAGAAATTGTTTCCTTTTCCTCATTCTTTATTTTTATTTTCATTGTTCTTGTCTCAGAACTTTCTTGGTTGGCAGAGAAGGATTTGATTATGTGATTTTTTTTGTTTTCTTTTCCTTTTAAGTGGGACAAAATAAGTTTTACCAGAAAAGATAAACCCTAAGAAAAGAGACCAGATTTTAGAAGACACAACTTTTGTATTGAATATTGGTTTTCAAATAGACATATGGTCAAATAAGTTGGGCAAGGGGCATAGTTGATTATATTGACCTCACTGTATGACTGGTATTCTATTTTATTGCCCCCAGAAGGACTGAATGCAAAATTAAACTTGGGTAGATTCTGAGCTTAGATTGTAAAAAAGATGTAGCTAAATGCTGCAAGACTATAGTGATTCTACCAATTCAATGATTATATCTTTTATTATTAGTTACAAAAGCACAGATATCTAACACACACATGCACACATATATGTGCAAACACACATACACAAATATATGTACATATTAGTAGTATATATTTATAATGTATAATAATTATATATAAGATATAGTTGTATGTATGAGTATAAAAGAGAAAGTGAGAGGGAAACAGATGAGATAGAATAGTGACAACATTATGAAGTATACATATGTAAATCTATCTATATCTATGAATGTATTTATATACACACATATAGATATGTAGGCACATACAGTTAGATACATTATTGCAAACATAATTATACATAGGGGACTTCCCACAAGACAGACAACATGATTTGCTAAATTACTTTGTATGAAGAGGCAGCCTGCCATACTAATGAAACAACTACAACATTAATAATGGTTTCAAATTTTAGCACAAGGCCATCAATATTGGAGGAAGGAGTAATTGATTACATTGACATCAGTGCTCAACTGGTACTTATTTTACCGACCCTGAAAGGATGAAAGGTAAAGCCATTGTTGGCAGCATTTGAACTCAGAACATCTAACCAGAAGAAATATCACTGAGCATTTTTTCTGGCATGCTAACAATCCTACCAGCTCACCACCTTATGCAGTGTGCAGAGATTTTGACTGTTTGCAAGACATCTAGTTTAAAATTTTGGCACAGGGTCAGCAGTCTTTGAGGGAAAGAGGAATTCGATTGCATCACCCCCAATACTTAATTAGTACTTATTTTTATCGACCCCCAAAAGGATGAGAGGTAAAGCCAAACTTGATGATGTTTGAACTCAGGACATGAAGCCAGAAGAAATGCCACTAAGCATTTTGTTTAGTGTACTAATCATTCAGCCAGCTCACCACTTTAACAACAACAACAATAATAAATTCATAACTTGACTAATCTGAACAATCAACTGTAAATATAATATACAGAATGGAGGAGATGTAGTTAACACAGCTACTAATACAGACCAGAAGGGTTTACAGTCCACCCAGTTATTTTTAGGGTCTATATAGAGATGCAGTCCTCCTATATATATATGGTTGCATGTTAAGATTCCTTCCACATAAATTTAAAAAATACAATAATGAGATATGGTCCAAAGAGACTATATATATTGTTACCATAAAAGGCTTGCTGTTGAGATAATAAATTGCTTTACTAATCATCAGCACTGATTTTGATATCCCACCATTGCTACACAACCTGAACAGACCATGCCATTAAGATTATACAATACAGCTTATCCCTCTTTACTGTATACATGCAATTAGTAAATATTGAACATATGGTTCATTCAACAATACTCATGTCTTCCTACAACTTTCAAACAGGTAGGTAAAGCCATTCCAGAATCACAGGTTGGTCTATAGTCGAAGCAAGCTGTACCATTACACCATTGTTGCAGGAGTGAAGCTGTAACAGATCAGAACTTAGGTGTGTGTGTGTGTACAAATAAAATTTATGAATATGTATATACATACATGAAGACACACGCATGCAGCACTGGAAAATAGATTTATGAACCTCAGTGAAGCTCAGAACAAAAAGAAGTCTGTTTTGAATAAATGAACAATCTCTACTACATGCATAGAGTATATTTTATTTTTCTATTTTTTACAAACACAAGAGGCAAGGTTGGAACTTTTGCTATATATATATATGTCCAACCCATGCTAGCATGGAAAACGGACATTAAACGATGATGATGATGATGATGATATATATATATATATATATATATATATGTAAGTATATAAACAAGTAGTATTACTAACTCATTAGTAACATTGGTTGGCATAGGGACACATTTTGGGCAAGGCTATTGTTGATTAAAGTGATACCAGTGATTGATTGGAAGGATGAAAGTCAAAGATCATTTCAGCAGAATTTGAAATCAGAATATAATTTCAGGAAAAATTCTGCTAAGCATTTTGTCCAGCATGCTAACAATTCTGCCAACTTGCTGCCTTATTATTATTATTATTATTATAATAATAATAATAATAATAATAATAATAATAATAATAATAATAATAATAATAATAATAATAATAATAATAATAATCGTTATCATCATCATCACCATCATCACCATTTAATGTCCTTACTCCATGCTGGCATGAGCTGGACAGTTCAAGAGGATCCAACAAATTAAAGGACTGCACTGCACTGTACCCTAATGTCTGATTTGGCATGATCTTTGTGGCTGGACGCCCTTCCTAACATCAAACATTTTACAGTGCATGAGTATCACCAAACAACTATTGAGGTCACCAAACAACTTGCAACAATGAAGGGTCTAAAGGAGGAGAGAAAGAGCAAGAATGTGGTGATTTTAGGCAAAGTGATGAGAGAGAACAAAATATGATAAAAGGAATAGGTTTATGGCTGTGAGCTGATGGTAATAGAGAGAGTAAAATAAGAAATGAAATAATAACAATAATAAAAATAATTATTATTTAATATTATTTATTATATTCTGCAACAATATCTGACATAAACCTGCTATCTCACTCATGTCCTGACTGAGTGCCTCAGCTCATGTGAGTGAGACATGTACAAAATGATTTACTTTGTAAAGCTACATTTAAATATTCCATTGTTTGCTGCATGCAGTCAACATGAAACCCATGGTATGGAACAAATAAACATATTGCCACGTTTACCTAAACACATCATGTAAGTGTTTATATTTATTAAAGTACTTGTATATACATTAACACATACACATGCATATAAACATACACCCAAATGCATATATATATATATATATATATATATATATATATATATATGTACTTACATACACGCACATATACACTCACACACACATATATATATCTTATATGTATATATATATATATATATATATATATATCTGTGTGTGTGTGTGTATGTGAGTGAGAAACAGAGAGAGTGAGGGATATTTGTGAATATTTATATTATGGCTTTCATCATCATCATCATCATCATCACCACCATCATCTTCACAACTATATAAATGTTATAACAAGATATAACAAAAACTTTTATTTTTCTGTTTGTTATTGTGATTATTATTATTATTATGATTACAACTATTCATATCATTATTATTATTATTATTGCCCTATTAAAGATAACACACCAAGCACCCATATAGTTGGTTTTTCCTTTTTTTTTTCTTTTGCTTTATACAGTCTGAACACATGTATATATATATATATATATATATATATATGTTGAAGCTGCAATCAAATTTTGAACAAACACGTGTTATATAGTTACACATATGAACTATGTTGCTTATATTTATATATGAGTGTACTTTTGGAAAGGTATGAATGTCACAACATCATAAATCTCTTTTTTGTTTTCCCACTATAAATCTGAAGCCACCCACTTCTGTATAGAGGAAACTACCCCACCATATACACACAAGCACAAAATATACACGCACACAAACACACACACACACACAAACACACATGTACATATCGATATACATACATATACATATCTGTGTGGCAGCTTTCATCTCTTCAGTCACTCTCCTCATCCTCCTCCTCCTCCTGCCATTTATTGACCATCCCCTCATCACCATCTTTATTATGACTGCACAGGTATCATACACACATACACGTGCACATACACACACACATGCAGACATATGCCCAATCATTCAAGAGTGGTCTCAATGGGTCCAGGTCATGTGACCAGCATAAGAGGAGTCAGTGTTGGAGGAAAGGGAATAATTATGGAGGAGTCGTAATAGTTTGAACGTTTGCATCTGTGTTTCATTATGCACTTGCATTTGTGTGTGCTTAACAAACAGTTTCTCTTTGCTGCCTAAATGCTTCATATTTACAACAACAACAAGAACAACAACAACAATATTAGATAACTGACATTGTCACAAGGCCACAAATTTGCAGGAGAGAGAGAGAGAGAGAGAGAGAGAGAGAAAGAGAGTATATGTTAATTAATCGAATTGACTTGACTCACATCCCACCCCAATAACTGGTTTGTCACTTAGTTTATGGATTCTCCACCCCTACCCCACCCTGGGTAAACAAAAAAAAAAGTTGGCCCCAGTAAGATTTGAACACAGAATGTAAAGGGAAACATAACTGAATGCTAATTAAGCATTTTTTTTCTGACACTCTATCTTCAATTCTTTCCATAACTGAATGAGGATGATAATAATAATAATAATAATAATAATAATAATAATAATAAAGATATTAATGATGATGATGATAGTGGTTTCAAATTTTGGCACAAAGCCAGCAACTTTGAGTGGAGGTGGGTGTTAGTTGATACCATCAACGCCAATACTTGAGTGGTACTCTATTTTATAGACCCCAGAAGGATGAAAGGCAAAGTTGACCCCAGCGGAATTTGAAGTCAAAATGTAATGAGTTGGAAGAAATACCATTAGGCATTTTCGTCCAACACAATAATGATTCGGAAAAATTCATCACTGCTGAGGTCAATAATAATAATAATAATAATAATAATAAAGTTGTTGTTAACAACAAGTGATGATGATGATGGTGATAATGATGACAAACATCAAAAAAAAGAAAAGAAAGAAACGATAAAAATCAAGGATCAAGCATGGAAAAGAGAGGAGAGACACAATGTTGCCATGGAAACAGAATTATGGCATAATTACTCCCGTTTTCTTTCTTTATTTCTGTTTTTGTAGTAGTTGTTATAATTGTTGTTGTAGTAGTTGTATTTTGCTTTAGTTGTCGTTGTTGTACTTATGGCGGCAGATGTTGTTGTAGTTGTGATCATTGCTGTTGTTGTTGTTGTTGTTGATGTTGTTGATGTTGTGAGTGTCTGAGTGAGGCAGAGGTTTTGTTATTTAGGGTTACACTGGAGAAACTAGTTGTAGAATTCATGTCTCAACACCACAGCTTTTCTCCTTTGACATAATCATACAACACAAATACAAACATACACACACACACACATATGCATGCCAGAATTGAAACGTCATACTGTTATATTCAAACAAACACAAACATGAATGCAGCAACATGGGTTTTTTTTTAAAAATTTTTTCTTTCTTTTTTTTGAAATGAAAAATAAAGAAATTTGTTCATTTGGAGAGAAGTTTTGCTGTGATAAACCATCTTTCTTAGGGCCTCAAAATTCTAGACTTCCCAGTCCAATATTGACAAACACACAAAAAACAAAAAGAAAAAAATTAGAAAAGCAAAAAAGAAAATATACAAAAAATATCTATCTATATTTGTGTATGAGTGTGTGTGAATGTATATATGTATATTTATGTGTGTGTCTGTATTTGTGATTTTATTGATGTTGTGCATGTTAATTTGTGTATGTGTATATGTATGGTTACACTCAAGTATAGGTCCTTCTCTGTTCACAGTTATACTCTTCCATGTAATGAACAGGAATATTGATTAACATATATATATATATATATATGTATATATATATATATATATATATATATATATTCATAGGCCTGTGGGTGGAAGTCATTGATGCACACACTAGCTCTGTGTGTGTTCCTTTCAATCTGTTCAGTCTGGTGAGTGTACAGCTATTTGTCACTGATATAGCTGCAAGCTGTGTGTTTGTGTGTGTGTGTGTGTGTGTGTGTGTGTGTGTGCATGTGTGTGTGTGTGGTTATACATGTCTATAAGTCAGTCTTCGTTCTTCAGATTTAATAAATCCATTCAGTGTGTTGAGCCCATTGCTCGGAGAAAACATCGTCACTAGAATTATCGAAATAACAAGGAAAATGGAAGCTGTGTACGCAGAAAGTGCTGCTGTATACACAGGAAGAGCTGCTGTGTACACAGGAAGTGCAGCTGTCCATTGCAACACAAGACAAAGACAGGAAAAACAAATAACTGATGTTTAGGCAGTTGATTCTTTCAGATTGTCCAGGTAATCTCGAAACTGCTCATAAGTAAGCCCCATTGCTTCGTAATCCCACTCTGGAGGGGCATTATGATGGTTACTATGACTGTCCGTACTAACTCCTGCTGCCCCTGTTGCACCTTCAGTAGGCATAGGGTTGGCTGTGATGCGGATGCTGCATTCAGATCCCATGTACGTAGACACAGTACTATTGCGATTGCTTCCACTTCCGCTGCCGCCCCCGGCGGACGTGGCAGCGGAAGAATTGGCTGATGCAGAGCCAGCTGACCTGGTGCTCTCTGTACCACTGTACAGGCGAGCACGCATCTGGTTCCCATTGAAGTCCTCCTCAGGCATCAGAGTCTGAGAGCAGCGCGTATTAACGGCATTCCGCTCCAGTGTTGCTTGACCGACCCACACCCAGTCACGGGCACTCGACACAGGCTCTGTTCCACCACACATGTCTTTTGGTATTTGCTTGCGGCGATAGCGTACAGTGAAGACAACACAGTTCACTGTAAAGACAATGATTGCCATGCAGAAAACAGCCAGCAGGACATACATGACAATCTCCAAGGCAGAGAGTTCTGGTGCTTTCACTACTTGTTGCAGCTGAGGTGCAGATTTTGGTCTCATTCCATCAACATTGTTATTGTTATCAATAAGGAAGTCTTGTTGCACATGTTGTTGTTGATTCTGCTGCTCTTTATATTGGAATTGTCGGTGGTCAGCCACTTTAGGAATTTGCTTAATACCACTTTTGATGTTTTCATAGTAGATTTTGTTATCTTGAGCACTGATGTCAATAGTGGGCACAGAAAATGAAGTCTGGGGAGACGATTTTTGGTTCCAGCGGTCACTAGCACGGTTGTCATAACGATTAACTCGGTTGTCAAAGCGACCTGCTCGGTTGTCATAGTGACTATCTCGCTGCAGTTTGTCAAGGTAGCTTCGTTCATTAGTAAACTCAATGTTCATGTGAAGAGTTTTTGAGACAAGTGGTAACATATTTTTCTTGAAACATCTATGTCCAAGTCTAAGGGAGATGTTCAACTGACCCTCACCTGGGCCTGTAGCAATTACAGTTGGTTGATAAGGCAAACCAAATGGTCGAGGGATTTTCAGCACTTGCCGATTAAGTGAAGAAATTTCTAGCTTGTAATCTAATGGTGAAATATATTTTAGAGGAACAACTGTCTTATCTGTAAATTGCACAGCGATGTCCAACAGGGCTTCCTGGAATATAAAACAGAAAAATTTTATTTAAGACAATAATGATAATGAAATAGAAATATGTTTTACTAGCAGCATAGCCCGGCGTTGCCCGGGTATGTAAGAGTCCCTAGTAGGCAACGACTAATCCCAATCTAGTTCTTTCCCTCTAGGGAATGAAGGCGCATGTATAGGTTGCAATGTCTTCTCTTCACTCGAATACTTCTATGTATACGATGTTCCTAGCTGTCTCCCAACAGAAAAAGTGTTGCATATAAAAAGCTTAGATTCTCGACCCCATGTCGAATTTATCGATTTTTTTCAGAACTGGGGAAACTTTTCAAAATTTTCGCTGCGTTAGTTTTGAATTATGACATTGGGCTATGTGTGTGTCAAGTTTCATCAGAATCGGTTGAAAGCCGTGGTCAGGGTGAGGGTACAACCTGACAGCCACACAGACACACAGACAGACAAACTGCCGTTTATATATATAGAGATGACTGAAATAAAATGAATCATTCTATGAATAACTGAGATCTATAAGGCTTGTTTTATTTGTTGATGTGCCTGATGGAGCACACTTTACAATCAGTACTTCAGACTAAATTAGCCAAAATGGCTTTTCCCTTTTGTAAGACATATCCCCCCCTCTCTCTCTCTCTCATTACATACATACATACATACACATATTGGGTCATCCCGTAAATAATGCGATTTTTCAATACTTCTTTTAATTTTTTGAATTAAGATAAAGTTTGAGTTTAAAAGTTCAAAGTAGACTAAACCTTTCATATCCCACCAAATAGATAACAACACCATATGTGAGTGAAGATCTTTTTTTAGCCTGAGGTACCAGTGCTTCTCTCCCTACCCACTGTCTTCAGCACTTGACATTTTTATAGAGAACCCATTTCTCATCACCAGTCACTATTTAGTCGAAAAAAAGTTCATTACTGAGATATGATAGCAAAGAAGAGCATACATTCATTCTCTGCAAGATTTGGAAAGTTTGTGAGGAACCCACTGACCCAATTTGCAGACTTTTCCAATGGCACGCACGTCGATGAATGGTTGAATGACTAAATTCAAGCTTCTCTGCTAGTTCCTCAACGGTTATGACGGGATTTTGTTCCACTAGGGTTTGCAGGACATCCTTGTCAAGCTCTACAAATCTTCTAGGATGAGGCTTGTCTTCTAGGCTGTAGTTTCTGGCTCTGAATTTCTGGAACTACCACTAATTATCTGATCCGCATATACTGCAATATTATTCCTTGCATTTTCCATTGCGTTGTTGCCTTTATTGAACGCATAAAGCCAGATATGCTCCTTTGTCACTTCCACTATAGCTTTGAAAAAATAATTTTTTAAATCAAACTGCACTCTTCAAAACTTGCACTAGGTATAAGGACAAGGTAACGTTGTTACCTGCTTTTATAGGAAGTTGATGCAGGTAGTTTATCCTGTCTCCCTCCAACTTATAGTTTGTGCAATTGAAAAAAACCACATTAATTATGGGATGCCCCAATATATAATGTAGGATGCCCCAATATATAATGACAACCCATTCAATCCATATCAGCATAGAATAAATGGCTTCTACAGCTGGATGTCGTTTCTAGTGCCAACCACTTTACAGAGCATACTGGGTGCTCTTTTTGTGGTATCAGTAGTAGTGAAAATTACTTTGTAACTTGCAAAGTTAAGGGTCTAAAATGGTCCTATAATTGAGGAAGGTTAGAAGTGGAAGAGTGCAATGATTATGGTCAAGTAATGAGGGAGGGTAAGTAAGATGAGAGGAACAAATTTATAGATTGTGATAGGTTGGTGGTAGTAGAGAGAGTAACAAAGTAACAGAGTGGGTACTAATTGGAGGAGGGAGTATGGCAAGGAACACGGGGAAAGAGAAGGGGTTAGAGCCAGTATTATCCAGAAAAAGGACACAGTACAAAAGGTATAAAGATGGGTTGTTTAGTGGGATGGGAATCAAGGGTTATTGTACATTATAAAGGTGAGTATGGACAGAGAATGTAATGGAAAGGTGACAGGAAGGGAATAGTAGATTAGGGGTAGAGAAGAATTCTGAAATTCATTGAAGTAGAGAGGTGTAGGGTTTGTAGGAGTAGGCCAGAGGAGGAAAGATGAATTGTGCGTGAGGAAGCAGAGAAGCTACAGTGATGGGGTACATAGGGAGAAAATGAAACAGTTTATGAGGGAGTAGTGTGTGAGTGGTGTGATAGCAGAGTGTCAATACCATAAAAGCATCCAAAATGAAGAGGCAATGAAGAAAGGATGGTGAGAGAGAAAGGTTCAGGGGGAAAACAGTGGGTGGGTGGCTGCAGCAAGTATACTGATATACATACATACATATAAACTTTAAACAGCTGTCAGAAGATTGTTAACTCATTGACATTAAGCTATATGTAGTGCAGTTAGTTACACATTTTCATAATTCATTTAAACTATATTTCCTGTACTCCTATTCTGGATCTATTTTACTATTATCACACCAATAATATCATGATCTACCTCCACTCAATTTACCACCAGCAACCATCAATTGTCCATAGCATTTTCACTTACATCTACTTTAGTTACAATTCACAACCATCACATGTCCATACCACTAGACATACTTCTACTGTAACTACCATCACATGACCATACCATTGTGACTTACCTCAACTGCAACAACCATCCTTTACCATTACATGCACTATACCCCTACTAGAAACTATCATCACATGTTCATACCACTATGACATACCTCTACTGTGGCTACCATCCACACCATTGACTTACTTCTATATCTATGATTCTCTCTAATCACATGTCCATACTGCTATGACTTACCTGTACTTGAAGTGACTATTCACTACCACTACTTCAAATCACCATCATCTAACTTTCTCTGTTATGGCTACCATCATATGTTCTACACCAATGACTTACCTCTGTTCTAGACATCCATCTCTTACAACACTCTTACAACATTTCATCCAACCTAACACCACAGCAAATGTTGTAACAATACTGATAAACATACCTGGAATTTAGTTTTCAGTTGGTTGTTGACATGAACAACGGCCAGAATAGTGGTTGGGTCATTTAGTGCAGCTTCTCTAATCTCAAGGCTTATGTCTGTCACTGTGTTTATGAGCAAGCGCTGAATGGCAACTTTGTCTTGACCAACTCGTATTTCTTTAGCAGCCATAACTCGGCTTGTTGGTGATAATACCTGTTGATAGTTAAGTAAAATAGGTAAGGTTAATGAAATGTTTAAATGTCTGAGATGTAGTGTTAATATCATTTTTTGGATAATTTACTTCACTTTTAGAGATGAAAAATGTTTTAATATTTACAGTGTTGGTGTCATGGGGAAGTGTATCTAGTACATTCTGTAAAAGGGTTATTTTTAGGAAGGGCATTCAGCCATAAAAACTATGTCAAAACTGAGATGACTGAGTAAGATGTTGTCCTCTGGCCTGTCTAACCCAAGTCAGAATGGAAAACAGATGTAAAATAATGGTGGTGGTGATGGTATCTGCTATGTTTCAATCAGTTTGATCTTACATTGTTATCAAGTGTTTTATTCTTGGTTGAGTATGTAGCATATGTATCAGTAGTCTAGTGAATAAGGGCGTTAGTATATTTAGTTTAGAATAAAGTTTGAAGTTCAAATCCACTCTGGTACTATATACACATCTAGGAATAAAATGCCTGATGACACTCCGAAAGAAATCAAACTTAATGATACATTGTGTAGATATAAATATTAAAGATGTTTCATTTTAAAGATGATGTTAATAGTCCAAAAAATTGCAAATGTATTAGGTGAGGTTGCATTAGTGAAAAATTCTTCATAGATTTTCTGTTCATATACGTAGAGACACTTTACCATTTAGAACATACAGAATATTATTATAATAAACTTGAACTTATATAACATCATATAATAATAATTTTTTTTTTTACTTGTTGCAGTCATTAGACTGTTGCCATACTGGGGCACTGCCTTCAAGAATTTTAGTCAAATGAATCAACCAGAGTCCTTATTTTTTGAAAAGCCTTATATTCATTCTCCTAGTCTCTTTTGCTGAACCACTAAATTACGAGAACTTAAATACACCAACATCGTTTGTCAAATGATGGTGAGGGACAAAAACAAACACAAAGATACACACACAGATGTATGTGTGTGATGGGCTTTTTTCAGTTTCTGTGTACCAAATCTACTCACAAGGCTTTGGCAAGCGTGAGGCTACAGTAGAAAGACAGTTGCCCAATGTGCCATGCAGTGGGACTGAACCTGCAAACATGTAGTTGGGAAGCCTGTTGGGATGCCTGTGCTGTTATACAACTTTATATAATATAAATATTATATATTACATTCATCACGGAGTGGTTGGCGTTAGGAAGGGCATCCAGCCGTAGAAACACTGCCAGATTTGACTGGGCCTGATGAAGCCTTCTGGCTTCACAGACCCCAGTAGAACCGTCCAACCCATGCTAGCATGGAAAACGGACGCTAAACGATGATGATGATGATGATGATGATTGTATATTTACACTTTATTTCAATTAGAAGTACAAAAGAAGATGATGCAAAAATGATTATAACTAGTGTTCCCTCCAAACTGTGCATTTGTACAAATACACATTTTTTTAATAACTAATGTAGAAATGAATAAATAAGTTTACACAAGGCTTTTCAAGATGAAATCAAAATTTTTTTTAATTGAAAGTATTTGAGTGATGCTTACTCACATGGATGCACACATACTTTGCAAAAAAAAAAAAAAGACATTTCTGCACACAGTCCACAGCCAAAAATTGTCTTCCAATAAAAAAAATTGGAATTTATTTGGAAAGTCCCCATCCATGGTTCTTAGCATTAGCCAGGAAATCAGTTGCACCCACCATCTCATTGAGAAGCTAAAGATGTTGAGTAAAATAGACTCCAGTAATGACTCAAAAAACTTTGAAGCTACTGATTGGTACAGTATAGTCCTGGAAGAGATACTGCTAGTTCTTGTGGACAATAGGTTGCAATATTACCATGGAAAGATGCTGCTACAGTTGATGGGCGACATATCAAAACAGATATGGAGGATATAATGTCAGGTAGATTCTGCCATGACCTGAAATCCATTGCATAAACTGTCACTCTTCTTAGACAGTAGATATAATATTTAGCCTGGTTTAACACCAGTACTTGGCTGTTGAGTGCTTTAGTGAAGTGCATTCTGATGCAAGCATCCAGACAGGATACCCAGATTATTCCTTCCTTTTCACCACTAGCTTCGTGCATCCTTTTCTTTGATTAAGCCCCAAGAAAATAAATAAAATAAATTAAAGAGAGAGGAGTAATCACTGACAAAAAGTTAATGTGAAATACAGAGTCATCTCCCTTGGATTAATATAGCTGCTTACTTGAATTTCTGTCAAGCCTGGGTTTTTGCCCATAATAATATTCCCGCTTAAGGAAGCGATGTGGGAGTCAGACAAACGTAGACGGTCCTTCAACATTTCAGTGACACGGAAGTAAGTCTTCTTGCCCGTGTAGTACTGCAGCCGACCATTTTCTAGGACACAGAAGCTAGCGTAAACATCAACGGTTGACTGTTGGTAACGCAGACGACACATATTTCGTGTTGGGTCATCCATTCCAAGAATTTTGTCCCTCTTCTTACGGCGACTGCAACACATGGAAAATAAATAGATAAATAAAATAAGAAATGGTAAAATATATGAATCACTGATTTTCGTAAACCATTAATTTTCCTTGGCATTGTCCTTACATTACAATATTAGTGAGACATCATGAGAGAGGGAAGGAGGGGATTTATGAATATTTCTAATTTTAGATACAGGGCCACTCATTCTGAGGGAGAATATAGTCGATTAAATTGACTTCACTACTTGACTGTTTGTTTTTTTGTCGACTTTGAAAGAATGAAAACATTGACATTATCTGAATTTGAACACAGTTTGTAATTAAATGCTGCAAGGGATTTTGATCAATACTCTTTCAAATCTACCATCCACTACACTGGAAGCAGTCTATAATACTAAAACAATCTGGTTGCAAGACTCTGGTTTGTACTCTTGTAAACAAAGCTGAAAGAGTTGACTAAATTCACACCAGTATATTACTGGGAACTATTTGATTGAGCTTAGAGGTAATCTGAAATGAGGATGTATCAGGACAAAGCTGTAAATTGTAAAGTATTTATTCTAATGATCTATTACAACCAGTTGGATATACCTGGACGTTATGGTATATGGGAACCCTGAAAGACTCCAGAAGCAAAAGTCTTACAAATATATTGATTGAGTTGTCTGATAAATTTGTCCATTCCTTTTTTCCATTCGTTTTAATCTGTTCCAATGTTATTTGAATTAACACAAACACTACTTTTATCATAGTTTTATAGGATTTTTTTTGAAGCTCCATTCTTCCAACTTTTGCTTACTGTATTTTAAATTTAAACAAGTTTTACCTTTTTTCAGACATATGGCAGATGGAATGCCAAGCAGAAAGAAACAAAACAAATTTATCTGACAACCTAATATCTCAGATTATGTATCATCATCTTCATCTTATCTAAAATGCTTCCAATTACAGTTCAAATAACAATTTTCTGGTGTTGGGTTTGTTCACCAGAAGAAAAGGAAGTGTTCATAAATTTTGTAGATCATCCTAGACAGGTGAAATTCATGTGATTAATGAGCAGTTTGTACTTCTATAGGTTAATGTGGATAGATGGATAGAGAAAATTCCAGTGTTTTTAGTTTTTAGTGAGATTTGTAGGAAGGGGAGAGACAACAGAGATGAAGCAAAAGAGGAGAGACAGATAAAAACTTCTGTTGAACACATGCTTTCTATCTTGGCTTCCAAAGAATACATACTTTCTATCTGGACTTTCACTGAACACATGCTTTCTAACAGAGTTGTTAATTAACATATACTTTCTATCTTAAACTTTGGATTTGATCATATATTTTACAACAATACTAAAGTTGTTTTTATATTTAGAATTTATTAATTATTTTAGAATTTATATTTAGAATTTTTGAAATCAGCATTATGACTTAGCAGAGTTGTCTGATATAATAAGTAATTCAATTTGATACATAAACAATGTCGTGTTTGGGAAATTATACTTTTGATTTCACATTCTGCCAAAGTCAACTTTAATCTTCATTCTTCCAGGATAAATAAAATTGGTGTTGGCAGTGGTATCATTGTTGTCATCACCACCATCCCCATCATTAATAATTAATAACGTATCAAACAATTTAATATTTTGGAACTATATTTGTCTGGCAAATGGCTTTTTTTTATTAGTTGGTCAGGAGAAAAGAGAACATCTATGATCCCTTTTTCAAGGCTTCTCAGACTGGTGGGAGGCAGAAAAGTAGCCTCAAACTTGAAGCCTAACTTGACTGCATGAAACAGACAGGATTGCACTAAAGGTACTCAAGGCCCAGCTGGTGATGTAAAACCAGGCAATGGATTAAATCTACCATCCAATTAGACCACAGTGGGATTTGAACTCAGAAAGCAAAGAGTTGGAGAAAATACTGCATGCCAACTTGTTTAACACTTCAAGGTTTCCATTAGTCCACTAACCTCAACCAGTATACTTCATATATTATATATTGCCCTGGAGAGAATGAAAAACTAAGTTGATCTTCGTGGGAATTGAACTCTGAATGCAAAACCACAGAGGGTTTTGTCTAACACTAACAACTCTGCCACTGAAATCATTGCATTGTAGCAGAGTTTTGCTAGTCATTTAAAACACATATAGCTTTACGTTCACTTTTGTTTTATTTTCTAATAATATTATGAAATGAAACAAAAAGTGATGTTTGTTTTTGAATAAAATATAAAAAAATGGTCTATGTGTGTTATTAATGACTACCATGGCTCTACTATAACACAATAATTTAACACAATGTTTAGGATCACAAGAATGTGAGGAAATTAAGAGTGGGGTGTGTGTGAAAGAGTCAGTGGAATACAAGATAAAAATGAGGTACAGTTAATGTGCTGTTAGAAGTAGAGAAGAGAGGAAGTATTTAATATTTAAGAGGAAGTGTTTCATCATGAGAACACCTGATGAAGTATTCTACATGAAACACTGCATATTACTTCATATCTGAATAAACAAGCATATTGTAACATAGTGTAAACATATTTGATGTATATTAATACATTTCTAGTTAGCATTAAAAAGCTAACAAGTTACAGATAGTATCTCTGAATGATTTAATATAATAAATAAATAAATAACTAAATAATTCTGTTTCTATGCCAATAAATGTATTATAATTTGTGATTGTTCCACCACTTCTTTGGCACATGTTGTGAAGTCTATACTTTGCTAAAGAAATCAGGATAATACCAAAACATGTCTGGAGTTGTCTATCATACTTGAAGAATGTAACGATAATATTGATCATTATTATTTTCAATATTTTCTCCTTGTGAAATGTGAAGGTGGCAAGGAATTCTGGACTCATTTAACATCACTTCAGTCTCCTAAGTTGAAAATAAATACCATCTGAATACTGGTACAACATTATCTCCACCCCACAGTCATATCTTCAATGTTTTTCTGAGTCAAAGGAGGGAGGGCTTAGAGGGTATTTATATCAGCTCCTGACTATACAAGCACCTAAATTAATTAGTGAAAACATAGTACATGGAAGCAAGTCATACTCATTTGTGAGTATTTGCTATGGTTCTGGTTCCTCATCACATATCTATTTCTAATTAACATCTCGTTATTCCCAGCATTTAGTATATTAACACTTAACTGTTGTTTTTCATATGGATAGAAGAACATAGGTTTACTTAACCGAAGTTGACCTGAAGCTAAGCAACAATAGCAACAACATACACACATACACACACTGAGAAACATCAAATCAATTGCCAATAAAAAGAAAGTGTGGTAACTTACAGCAAGATGCGGTCCTTTGTCACTTTCCATCGTTTGATCTGACTGAGTTTGTTATCTGACAACTGGATGTTGAGTCTTTCATCTGGCATCCACACTGTGACATGTGTAAAGGCAACCAGCTGCCGTGACTTGGCAATTACTGTGACATTGCGTGACCCAATCTTCTCTTTGCCATCAACATAGATGAAGGAACAGTTCCGAGAAACCTGCAAACAAACAACAATTATTATTATTATTATTATGATTATTATTATTATTACTACTACTACTACTACTACTACTTATTATCAATAAGGTGGCAAGCTGACAGAATTGTTAAAATGCTTAGTGGTATTTCTTCTGGCTCTCTACATTCTGAGTTCAAATTCTTCAGAAGTTGACTTTGCCTTTCTTCATTTTGGGGTCAATAATATAAGCACCAATCAAGTACTGGGGTCAATATAATCAACTCCTGAAATTTCAGGCCTTGTGCCTATATAAGAAACAATTGTTGTTGTTGTTGTTGTTTTTAATAAAGGTGACAAGCTGACAGAATTGTTTGCCTATCAGACAGAATGCTTAGTGCTGTTTCTTCAGTCTTTTTACATCCTGAGTTGAAATTCTGCTGAGGTTGATTTTGGTTTTCATTCAAATGATGTTGATAAAACAAGTACCAGTTGAGCAGTGGGGGGTCAATGTAATTGACTTCCCCAACTTCCCTGAAATTGCTGGCCTTGTGCCAAACTTTGACACCATTATTCTCTCAAGGAGGCAACCAGGTAGAATCGTTAATGCAATGGGCAGAAAATGATGGTAGTCATGAGTGAAATGATTTTGACCATAGGTCTGCTTGATAAGAGCCAACAGGAGTCTAAACAACAATAACCTCAGACTAACGAGGGCGATTTCTTGACTAGCTAGAAACAAATTCAATTACTCTATCATCTTAAAAAAGCAGACACATTGGGTTAATGCAATTCTGGATTCACTATGTCTGGAAACAAAAAAAAGCAGGAAAGTCATGGCTGGAATGCCTTTGACCATATGTCTTCTGGGTCAGGGCTGAAAAACAATACTGATAATTACAGTCATTAGAGAGGGTTGACCATCAAGAAAACCATTCTCCAAATACCTTTAAGACGTTATCATTGCTTGAATGACAAGATGTCAGCCATGTGACATCATGGATGCTCCCTTCTTTGTTCACCACAAATATCTGTAATGGGTAGATTTGTGTTCGACCAGTGAGGGATGCAACGTTCATTATCTCAGTCACCTGAAAAATGGAGAGAAATATAGAAAATTTTTTAAAATTTCAATTAAAAATATTTTTAAAAATTAAAAAAAAGTGTTTACACTATTAATTATGACAAGGGATTTCTGAATCATAGTGAAATTATAGTAAACGGGATGTACAAAATAACTTCTTACTTCCCATCCTCCCATTTAAAAAATATTGAGCAAGAGTGGCTGTGTGGTAAGTAGCTTGCTTATCAATCACATGGTTCTGAGTTTAGTCCCACTGCATGCTACCTTGGGCAAGTGTCTTCTACTATAGCCTCGGGTTGACCAAAGCCTTGTGAGTGGTTTTGGTAGACGGAAACAGAAAGAAGCCTGTTGTATATATATATATATATATATATATATATGTATGTATGTATGTGTATATGTTTGAGTGTCTGTGTTTGACACCCCAACATCGCTTGACAATCGATGCTGGTGTATTCATGTCCCCGTAACTTAGTGGTTTGGCAAAAGAAACTGTTAGAATAAGTACTAGGCTTACAAAGAATAAGTCCTGGGGTCGATTTGCTCGACTAAAGGCAGTGCTCCAGCATGGCCACAGTCAAATGACTGAAACAAGTAAAAGAGTATTCCTGTCTGGTCTGTTAGAAAATGCCAGAATTTCTTATTGCAGTGTTTCTTTAAATGAAGGAACATGGGTTCAATCAGTAAACAAGGTTCCAGTAGGCCATTAGTACATGGTGCATTGGGCTTGAAAGTATTGAAAAACAAAACTGACTGGCTAGATTTGAAAGCAGAAGCACGAGGTCATGGATTAAATACAAGAAAACATCTGTTCCATGTTCACCTCAGCATCACACACAAGGTAAGAACTTAAATTACAACTTCAGCCCAAGTGGACAATAATCTGCTTGATAGAGTCAACTGGGACTTTCAGGATGAGAATAAGTCCATGTTTAGAAGAAATAAAAGAAAAGTTTCAATTTTCAGACAGTTGTAATGTATGAGTTGATGATCTGACTTGAACTTGTTTGGTGGCATTTGCTTTCAAATGAAGATCTGTAATGGCATTTATGATTATTTTATCTCTTTTATTTTTATGTTTATAATTTTAAAGTACATCCTTTAACATAAACTTATGTTTAAGACAATTCAAAAATTCTTAGGAAAAAAAAAAACAAGTGTAATATTCACCCTTTACTGTTCAAATTTCTTTGTCAAATATAATGTTTATTTATTTACATTGTTTTGAATTAATCATGCATAATCTTTTAGCTTCAAGACAGGTAGAATAATTGGGCTGCATATGGCCAGATTAAACACTAAAGGTCGAAACAAAATTAATAATATACTAAATACACAAATTATAAAGACCACCTTTTCAAATCATCAAAAACTTCAAACAGCCAGAATTTAAAGAAGACAAAGATTAATGCATTAAATAGTTTAAAAGTTGTAGGAAGTGTTTGAAAATTTGTGATGAAAGTATGATGTGGAAAACTTAGAAGCGTTTATAAGTAATTTATTTAATATGTTTGCAGTTGCACAAATGTGTACATCTATATTTTGCTTTCTTTTGCATTTACATGATGAACTTGTTTTGTGCAGAATCATTTTACATTTGAAGACATCCTACCAAGGATAGTAAAGTGCAAGCTGAAAATAGCCTTTTGCTTTTTTCAATCAATCCATGATTGCAGAGTTTTGCTGCAGATTCATTAGCTCATAAGCTGTAATCCAAATGTCTGCTTGAAAACACTGCTTTTGAAATAATAATTTGAAGAGAATTCTCTCCATATCCCTGGTCTTGTGACAGAAGATTTTTTTTTCACTCTTCATAAATCAATATTGGCACCATCAGTGCAAGATTCATTGCAGTACAACCTACAATCAAACTGCACCACAACAATCTATCAGTTATGGGGATATCTGACATGGAGAACTGCAAATTCTTTGATAAGGTGTAGTACTTTGTCCTTCATCTTGCAATAGTATCACTTCCTTAAATATGAAAGCTGATCTGTTGTCTGATTCAGAGAAAGCCTGAAAAAAAAAAAGTCATTGCTTTGCATGTTGTCTCTCCTAAACTCAAAGCAGTGCAGCTATAGGAATTTGTGGTTTCTTTCCCAGTTTTTAATGAGAACCAAAATTCTGGCTCTGCATCTGTAGTCAAATATAAAATTACTCAGAAATATTACTACACCTGCGTCACATTCCAAGACATACTTGCATTAAGTTTTGGCTATTTGGAGTTTTCAATGATTCAGGTGTACTGTCTTTATAATTCATGCATAATATCATATAAACTTTGTTTGATATTGCAGTTGATTTTTTTTTTTATCTTAAGCATTTTTAATTATCTCTAAATTAACTTGATATTAACAGCTTCACTGGCATCGTAAATACTTATAAATACCTTATAAAGACAAAAGATTCTTCTTTGAAAGTAAATGTCACCAAATATGTACAGACTATTAACTCTAATGTTACAGAAATTTTTTAATATTGTCACCATCTTCTTAAACACAGCTCATTACAACAGCTGGTCTCATATACCTAAATATTGGGTTCATTGCCCACTGGAGTTGAAGACATAATTTAGATCCTTACCTTTAATGGGAAACCACAAAGTAAACTTTTGCACCAGTTTGAAATGAAAATTAAATTTTGTCATAGTTCTATATTTAAGAGATGAGAAATTATGTACACTATTTACATTTGACAAATATTTGTCCTCATCTTGTTTGTTGCTTGCACAACATTTCAACTGATATACCCCCAGCCTTCATCAGGTGTCTTGGGAAAATTTAAAACCTGGGTTCTCATTCCTAAGGTATTTTTATATATTATTATTATTATTATTATTCAGGTCACTGTCTGGAATCAAACTCGGAATCTTGAGGTTAGTAACCTGCACATGTAACCACTATGCCATATGCCTACGGGCATATGGCATAGTGGTTAAGAGCGCAGGCTACTAACCCCAAGACTCCAAGTTCGATTCCAGACAGTGACCTGGAACGCCGCCGCCGCCGATGACAACGACAACAAATACCTTAGGAATGAGAACCCAGGTTCGAAATTTCCCCAAGACACCTGATGAAGGCTGGAGGGTATATCAGCCGAAACGTGTTAACAACAAACAAGATGAGGACAAATATCTGTCAAGTGTAAATAATATACATAATGAAATTTTGTCATGTCCAACATCTCACTATTTTGTCCAGTTTTGAAAAGTTTCATCTTGTTTTTTTTTTGGTACACTATATCTAGTCTACTCCAGTATTTTCCAGCAAATTTCCTTCCTATATACCCAAGCTTAAACTCATCCAGTGTCTCCCATTCAGTTCAGTCAATGCAGGTTATACTCAAGGATTTACGGTACTACTCAAGTCCAGCACTCCTTTGGTTACAACTACAAGGGTTCCAGTTGATCTGACCAAACAGCCTGCTCAGGAAATTAACATGCAAGTGGCTGAAAACTTCATTAATTTGTCGATGGAGTGATGACTAAGCCCTCCACAGACAAGCACACCATTAATGGAGTTTTCAGGGAGATTCAGCATGACTCAGAATGTGACAAGGCCAGCCCTTTGAAATACAAGTACTGTAAATCCTCGAGTATAGCCCGCCCTTGAGTATAATACGCAGGGGATTTTTAGGGGGCTGTACCTCTGAAAAACCAACACTACTCTTGAAGAATCTTTGCACCCTTTCCTCTTTATGTTTCCCTTACTCTTCACCATTATGTATCTTTGTGGTTTATCCTGTACTGTATACCATACACGCACTTTAGCTAATGTTACTAACTTTCTTTATTTAATTTATTGATGCTTCCTTTGGCCCTTTTCTTATTTTACCCTTTCCCAATTAGTTCTAGTGTACCTGGGCACTGTATACAATAAGTTTATTATCATCATTATCATCATCATCATCATCATTATAATTATTATTATTATTATTATTATTATTATTATTATTATTATACTCAGTATTATCTAGACCTATCCTATTTAGTCTTGTCCATTCCAGCACCAGGCATTCTATATAATTTAGATTTGTGAAGTTATATTTCGCATTCACCAGCTTTATCTAATCTAATATCTCTTTTACTCTTTTACTTGTTTCAGTCATGTGACTGTGTCCATGCTGGAGCATCGCCTTTAGTCGAGCAAATCGACCCCAGGACTTATTCTTTGTAAGACTAGTACTTATTCTATTGGTCTCTTTTGCCAAACTGTTAAGTTACGGGGATGTAAACACACCAGCATTGGTTGTCAAGCGATGTTGGGGAGACAAACACAGACACACAATATATATATATATATATATATATATATATATATATATATATATATATATATATATATATATATATACATATATACGACGGGCTTCTTTCAGTTTCCGTCTACCAAATCCACTCACAAGGCTTTGGTTGGCCCAAGGCTATAGTAGAAGACACTTGACCAAGGTTCCACGCAGTGGGACTGAACCCGGGACCATGTAGTTCGTAAGCAAGCTACTTACCACACAGCCACTCCAATGCCTGTTAAATATCATTTAATATTATATAATCTTTTCTCCTAGAATGTCTTGTAGTGTCCAGTTTATATACAAAGTTAGTTAGAAAAATGAAAGGCACAAAATACCTTGAGAACAGGCACAAGTTTCTTCTCTTCAACAGATTGAATATTAATTTTGGTGAGAAAATTTTTGTTTGGAATAAAGTGATGTTCTCTGGCCTTGCTATCAACTTCATACTCCACACTCCAAATGATGCGACCAACTTCAAAACCAGACAAATTATTGTCAACCTGCAGTTTCCATTTGAAGATTTCTTGTGGCCTGCAACAAAAGAATATGTGGATATATCAATATCATATACAGAGGAAGAAAGAAGGAAGGTAGGGAAGCATGTCACCATATATGTACATAACATTTTTGAGGATTACTCATGGATTAATTCACGAATACAATTTTGTGCTAAAACATTAGATGATATATGGAAGAAAATAAAGAGTGGCATGAAAAGATAAATGTTAAAACGATGGCTGTGATAATGGTGGGGATGTATGGTGCCTACATTTCCATCTCTTACTCATTATGTTCCTTGACAGCATCCATATAATGTTACTCCTTCTTCAGGAACATCTCATTTAATTCTCACCCTCTCTTTTAGCAAAGGGACTATGTTACATCTGACTCCTCACTCTTCAGTCATAACATCCGTTGAACAAGAGACTGCATCGGATCTGAGTGTATCTGATATATATTGTCATGTTGTCTCAGTTTCTGTCTCTGACTACAAACACCTTGTGGTAAGTGCCTGCTACTATAGCCTTGAGCCAATCAAAGTCTTGGGAATAAATCTGGTACATGGAAACTGAAACAAGCCCATTGTATGCACACTTGTGCATGCGTGTTTGTGCCTATGTGTACTCTTGCATTGACATCATGTTATGCTTATAGACAAGCATCATTGTCATGCAAACAATACTGTTTCTTTCCAGTCTTCTTTGAAGAACACGTCCAGTTATGGAGAAATATTACCATGCATAGAAATAGGTGAGAGTTGGCAACAGGAAGGGTATCTGGCCATAGAAAATTTGCCTCAACAAACACCATAGCACCCATGCAAGCAGGGAAAATTGGTATATAAGCAAATGATACTGACGATCTATCTATCTATCTATCTATATATAAATATATATATATATATATATATATATATATATATATATATATATATATATATATATATATATATATATATATATATACATATATAAATACACATAGGGTGGTGAGCTGGCAGAATCATTAGCACACCAGGTAAAATGTTTAGTGGAATTTTGTCCGTTTTTATGTTCTGAGTTAAAATTCTGCACAGGTTGTTTTGGCATTTCATCCTTTCAGGTCAATAAAATTAAGCACCAGTTGATCACTTGGGTCGATGTAATCAACTTACCCCTTCCCCTAAATTGCTGGCCTTGAGCCAAAATTTGAAACCAATATACAGGGTGCGATGGGTAAATTGTCACCATTTTATGTTTTAAATTTTGCGTATGTGCATGGTTTGTTTCCGATTTTGTCAATTACACATTACAGTAGAGTCAGAGGGGCACTGTCTGTGGGGAAAACAGCATCATTATGCAATTAACTCTGTCAGAAATTTGGAAATGACATGCTGTACTGCTTGACATTCGCACTGGAAGCTCCAATATGAACATTTCAGAATATTTGGGTGCCAATCTAAAGAAAGTGCAATCTGAGGACATGTACTGAAAGTGATAAAAATCAAACATCCAGTCAACATCATGGTGTTTGGAGTGATCACAAGTGATGGCGATATTATACCTCCATTCATCTTCCCACACAGCCTCAGATTCAAGATGGAGGCCAACATCAAGTGCCTGGAGGAGATAATGCTGCCCTGGGTCAAGAGGGTGGCTGCTAGAAGACTCTATGTCTGGCAACAGGACTCTGCACCATGCCACAAGCAGGAGAATCTAGTCATGGCTGTCAGACTATTTCTGTGACCACACCACCCCTAATATCTGGCCACCTAACTCCCCAGACTGCAACCTGCTTAATTATTATGTATGGGGTGCAGTTGAGTGAGGGACCAACAAAACTACTTGTAACACCAAAGATGAACATGACAAAGATGACATGGATTATGGCAGCATTCACCAACTTAAACAGGGAGACCATTCAGAAGAGTTGTGGGAGATTCTGAAGTCATCTGGAGGCCATGGTTGAAGTCAATGGCGATTTTATTGAATAAAATTTTGGTAAACTTATGTAATTTTGGTAAATATATCTGTTAAAATGAGATGTCAATTTTATTTTCATTTTTGCGTAATTCAGACAATATATTCACCGCACACTGTATATACACATGCACACATAT
Source organism: Octopus sinensis (assembly GCF_006345805.1). Lineage (NCBI taxonomy): Eukaryota > Metazoa > Mollusca > Cephalopoda > Octopoda > Octopodidae > Octopus > Octopus sinensis. Next base: position 24,680,539 of record NC_043002.1, on the reverse strand, counting down.
AAAAAAAGATAAAAGGTCCTTCTGATGTCATAGGTTCATAAGGTTGGTTTCTCAGAATCTGTGGAGTATATATATATATATATATATATACCCCTGCCCTGAATAGGACACAGGTCTATCACAAGCTTACTCATTTTTGCCAGATGAGTCGACTGGAGCAATGTGACATGAAGAGTTTTGCTCAAGAACACAATGCATTGCCCATTCAAGAATCAAAACCACAATCTTTCAATCATGAGTGTAACATCCTAACCACTAAGACATGCACCTCTACATATACAATTATATTTAATATGAATGTGTGTGTGTACGTATCTATCTATAAATATATATATAAGTATATATATGCAAAATACATACACACACACACACACATATATATATACACACACACACACATATATATATAAATACACACACACACACACACACACATATATATAAACATGCATGCATGTTTATATACACATGTATACACACACATATACACACACATACATACACATGTCATCTTCATTCCAGTTGGTGCAAATTTGGCTGCATGTTTGAACTGTCACTTTCCTACCGGATAATCTTGGATTCAGTCCAACTGTCTGTCTGTCTGTATGTATGTATGTATGTGCTTGTGTTTGTTACTTTATCTTGACATCACATGATACTTTGTAAGCAAGTGTCAATATCACACAAACAGCATTAATACATTTCCACTCTTTCAAGGGGAAATATTACTTTTTATGAAACAGGTGAGTATTGGCAAAAGGAAGGGCATCTGGTCATAGAAAATTCACCTCAACAAATTCTGTCCAAACCATGCAAGCATAGAAAAGTGGATGCAAAAATGATGATGACGATAATGATATATGTATGTTTGTATTACACACACACACACACACAAAGACTCATACGTATATCAATGCTACTATAACTATTCTGGGACTTCAATGGCCTGGAGCTAATAAAATCTAATTCTAGCAGAAACACATATTGACTAGTGGAGGCTTACGATAGAAATACTGCAGCTGCTATTGCAGCTATATGTATGCTGCTGCAACTGCTACTACTACTGCTACTGCTACTACTACTTCTACTATTACTACTGTCACCACTACCACCATCACCACCACAATTACTATTGCTACTACTAACACCACCATAGTTGCCACTACTACTACTACTACTACTACTACTACTACTACTACTACTACTACTACTACTACTGTCATCATAACTAACTTAAACTGCCACCACCACCACTGTCTCTATCATATGAGATAATGAGATCTGAGAGATATAGTGTACATTTTCCGAAAAATCCTATTTACAGCAAGGAAATTATGATAGAAATTGATGTGTGTGTATGTGTGTGCCCGTTGGTGATAGTTTGTGTAGTGGTGTGTGTGTGTGTATGAATTTGGGTGCATAGTGATGATGTATGTGTGTGTTTGTGAGTGTGCGTACGTGCATGCATGTAGTGATGGTGATGTGTATATGCATGGTTTTTTGTTTGTGAATGATTGTGAAAGTAGAAGTAAATGTATGTGTCATGGTATGATTGTGCTGTGTGTGTGTAAGTGTGCATGCAGTATGTGTGATAGTGCCAGTGTGTGAGTGTGTTCATGTATTATAGTAGTGTGTATTGAGGTGGTGCTCAGCATGTAGTTGTTATTTTGCACCAGGACAGCCCCAATTGAACATACCTCTCAAAACATTCCAACTGAGACCATCCCATTTTACTTATGCAGAGGGCTCCCAGGTTTAATTTATCCATGTCCTTTGCTAATATGGCAGGGTATGATTTGAGGAAGATTTGGCTGCTATTTCTAGTGAGCCAAACAAGCATACATTAGCAGTGTGTAGTGGTTGTGCAATACATAGTGTGAGGTATTGGTGTTGTGTGGTTCTATGTAGGGGTGTGTAGTGGGTGGTGTGTGGCATGCAGAGATAGTACATAGTTTGTGGTAGTAGTTTGGAGTGGTGTGCAGTTGTGTGTGGTCATGATGGTAGCTTGTGAAGTGGCATGTGGCAGTGGTGCGTGGAGTGGTATGTAATGGTGTCAACATGTGGAGCAGTGTGTGTTGGTGGTGATGGCATGTAAAGTGGTACATGGTAGTGGTATGTGGAGTGGTTTGCAGTAGCACCAGTATGTGTAGTTGTGTGCAGTGGTAGCACATGGAGTGTCATGTGGAGTGATGCATGGTTGTGGCATGTGGTGGCACATGGAGTGGTGATGTGTGAAGTGATGTGTAGTGGTGCACAGAGCAGTGTGTGGTGGTACATGGAATGGTATGTGGAGTGGTGTGTGGTGGTGGCAGGTGGTATGAAGTATAGCACAGGTGTAGTGGCTGTGATGCGGTATGTGTTGGTGATAGCGTACAGTGGTAGAAGTATGTAGAGTTGTGGTGATGGCTCATAGAGTGGTCTGTGGTGTAGCAGTGTGCAGTAGTGGTATTGTAGTGGTAGTATAGTAATATGGAGTCCAGTGGCAGAGTGATGTGCAATAAAGTGTGGTATATAATGGTGGCGTGTGGTGTATATTAATTGTGTATAGCAGCTGTGAATAGTGGTATTAAATGGTATGCTGCTATGTAGTGCTTGTATGATATGTATAGAGGTGCAATAGAGTGGGAGGAGGGTGCTTGTTTGTAGTCAAACTGTGTAGTGTGTGAGTGTATGTAGTGGTATCTGTGCATGTAAGGATGTTTGTTGTTTGTGTCTGTGTATGTATTATGTTTGAGTGTATCATCCATGGACAGCTTAAATAAAACTGGATTATTCCATGAGAGGATTAAGGAGATGAAGACATGAAGAGAAGATGGAGAAAAGATTGAGATAAAGCAATAATAAAGTGACAAATATGAAAATACAGAACAGCTTTGGAAACAATGTGAGAGATAAGGTGGGAAGTTGTATTATTCAATACAAGGTCTATCACATTAACCCTGATGAAATGAATGAGCTCAACTATAGGGCCATCATTTTTGTATTACAAAGAAATCAGAGTTGATCTCTTCAAGTATATATGAGGGGATGCTGAAAAGTTCCTGGCTCTAGATAAAAGAAAATATAGGAGGATCAGTTAATCATGATTTTATTGAATATATTCCCCTCTCACATTCACACACTTATTGCAGCAGTCCTTCAATTTTCCTAAGACTTATAAAAGAACTCAGAATGCTGGGCCTCTAACCAGGCCTTTTATGATACCCTTAAAACCAAGAACTTTATGGCATTCCTTCGAATGTGTGTGTATTTGTTTATATATGCATGTGTGTCTGTGTGCCTATGTGCATGTGTAAATGAGCTTTTATTTCCCATTGCTTTCACATGTAAGTGCTGACTGTAAACAAAAGATCCATCATTCAAGCAGATGGTGTCCTTGGCTTGCAATCACTGTAAAAGTATGCTTTGGCTGTTCACTGTTCAATAGGCAGGGGATAAATGTCACGTTTGGAAACAGGTCAGGGTTAGTATCAGGAAGGGCATCTAACTGCAGAAAAGTCTGCCTTATTGTAGTCTTATCTGCCCCATAAAAGCATAAAAAGGTGGACATTAAAAAACAATAACGGTATGTATGTATATAAGGAAGTTAAAAGTTATGGCCAGTCATAGAGTGACCATTGGTTTTGCACCTATAAGGTGCTTAGCAGTATAGGTGAAGCACTTTATAGATATGAAATTAATAGTCACTCTATTATTGGTCATAATTTTTAACTTCCTAAAAATATATATTATTGCTCTAACATTTTAGAGTGTGCTTCTTTTTGGGATATATGAACTACTGAGGATGTATATATATATATATATATATAAATTATATATATAAAACAAATGAGTGAAAGAGAAAATGGAATTCACAAAATTCCTTATTAATCATAACAATTGTTTCAACCCAAGTCGTATATATATATATATATATATATATGTGTGTGTGTATATATATATATATATATATATACAATAATCCCTCATCATATCACGGTTAACCTATCACGGTCACCTATTGTGGTTTATTATTTAAGATTACGTTGGTTCCCCCTTGATGTTGTTTTGCATTTATAATAAAATAAATATACACAAATTATAAAAATAATAAAAAAAAACTATACAGTACAATACTGTTTCTACTTCATGGATTTTCGCCTATCATGGGGGTGCTGGTTTGCAATGTAACATCTGTGATAGACGAGAGATTACTGCATATCTATGTACAGGGTACGGTGAATGAATTGTCAGCTAAATTACGCAAAAATGAAAATAACATTGACATCTCATTTTAATAGGTGTATTTACCAAACTTACATAAAGATATCTTGAAATATTAAATAGGAAAACTATTCAATAAAATTGCTATTGGCTTCAACCATGGCCTCCAGACGACTACGGAATCTCTTGCAACTCTTATGGATGGTCTCCTTGTTTAAGTTGGTGAATGCTGCCATAATCCTTGCCTTCAGTTCATCTTTGGAGCTTCCAGTGTGAATGCCAAGCAGTACAGCATGTCATTTCCAAATTTCTGACAGAATGAAGTGCATCATGGTGCTGTTTTTCTCACAGACAGTGCCCAACTGACCCTACTATACTGCATAGTCAACAAAATCAAAAACAAACAATACACATGTCCAAAATAAAAAAAAAATCAAATGGCAACAATTTACCCATTGCACCCTGTATATATATATATGTATATATATATATATATACAAAATTAGAAAAAAAACACCTTTTATCAATTCAAAATGAACAATTAAATTACATATAATAGAAATATTAAAATTTTAATAATTTTAATATTTTTAATTTTAATATTTCTATTATATGTAATTTTCTAGAAGGTGTAATTTAATTGTTCATTTTGAATTGATAAAAGATGTTTTTCTTTCTATTTTTTTAATATATATATATATTATATTGTGTGAAATTTGATTTAGTATTTCTAAATTGAATTTTTTTTTCCCCTGTAAGTTTGGATTTATATTCCCTCAAATAATAATTAATATATATATATATATATATATATATATTCATGTTTTGCCTTTATTAACAATTACAATATGGAAGTGTTATTCATGGTAGCCATTTAAAGAGTACAGAAACCTTTAATAAAATAAAAGTGAACTTAACGATATATGTGTGTTTTAAATTATGATTTCCTCCGCTATGTAATTGCTTCAGCTTCAGTAAATGATAGGAGAACAAGTCTCTTGACAAGTAAATCTCTGAGTCAAGATGTTGTTTCAAAGAATCTTAAATGATAACATACTTATTGTTGTTAACCTTTACAAGATGGCTGCACTACAAAGAACACACACACACACACACACACACACACACACACACACACACACACACACACAGATACTCTCTCTCTCTCTCTCTCTCTCTCTTCTCCTCTCACACAGCTCAAAATTAAATAGACAGCTCTCATTATACCATTCCTACTGTGCAGACTACTGATGAGTAAAATGCCCAATAGGTTAAATCATCAAAAAACTGTACAAGGCATCATGACTACTAAATTATTAGATCAAGTATCTAAATGCATCAAATGACTTTATTTTCTTTCTAGCAATCTTTCAGAAATGATGGCATCCATTTGCTTTTGATCTCTCTCTCTCTATCTCTGTGCGTGTGCGTGTGTGTGTGTGTGTGTTCATAATTCAGTGAAGGGAAGCCAGGATTTAACCATTGGATGATTTGCAGTGGGATTGCTCACCCTAAGTAATCCTACCTACTTCTTACTACACAATGCGGTTAGCCTGAACCTGGACTATGCTTGAATGCTCATATGTTTTGCACTGTACATCACAACAATCTCTAAATTTTTTTGGCACAGTTCCTTTTTAGCATGCTGGATAAAAAAAGGGTTGTAAGCTCCTTGCTTGACCCTTTTCCATTTCTTGCATGCACAGAAGATTGTGAGTGGTACCAGACAATCTTTACACACCAAAATGTAATTAATTGAGATAGAGAGAGAGGGAGAAAGAGGGGAGGGGTATAGAGGGAAGGCAGAGAGATTGAAGGAGAGCAGGGGGGAGAGAGATGGAAGGAGAGAGAGGGGAGGGAGGGAGGGAGAGGGGGATAAAGGGGGGAGATGGAAGGGAGAGAGAGGAGAGGGAGAGGGAGGGGGAGAGGGGAGGGAGGGGAGGGAGGGGGTACTGAAATTTTATTTATTGCCCTTGAAGGATGAAAGGCAAAGTTAAACAGTGAAATTTGAACTCAGAATGCAAAGAGCCAAAACAAATACCACAAGACATTTGTTCACCATACTAATTAATCTAGAAATTGAATGCCTTCATATTACACACACATCTATATCAAAGTATACAAGAATGAAGTATGTATGTAATTATACTGTTTTCTGTCAATGGATCATAGCCATGCCAGGGCATCATCTTCGAGGTTGAAGCAGCTCAAAGCAGCCCCTGCAGTTATTTCAGTTGCTCTATCTATATTTATGGAATAGCTGAAAGATTTATTGATGTAGAGGGATGTAATTCAAGACAAACCACATCTACATGTGTAATAGGGTGCTACACATTCTAAATCTAGCAAATTTCACACATACGTTATTGGTCAACCTGAGGCTGTAATAGAAGCCTTTAGCATGAGATGGTGTGCAATGCACACACACACAAGTTCTGGTGCAACCTATTCAAATGAATATAGTAAAACCACATAGAAAAGATATTCTGAATATGAACATATTGTATTAAAAGTGTGAGTCCAACAAAATATGTTTTGTTTTGTTCAATGAACACACCAGGAAACACAGAACCATGTTAGTGGCATTCATTTAAAGCTATCGCAAAATAAAACATAATAATACTACATTATTTACATTATTTACATTTGACAAATATTTGTCCTCATCTTGTTTGTTGTTAACACAATGTTTCAGCTGATATACTCTCCAGCCTTCTTCAGGTGTCCTGGGGAAATTTCGAACCTGGGTTCTCATTCCCAGGGTATTTTTCAGTGACCTGAATAATAGTAATAATAATAATAATAATAACTTCAAAGAATACCTTAGGAATGAGAACCCTGGTTCGAAATTTCCCCAGGACACCTGAAGAAGGCTGGAGAGTATATCAGCCGAAACGTTGTGTTAACAACAAACAAGATGAGGACAAATATACGTTAAATGTAAATAATGTACATAATTCTTCATCTCTCAAATATAGAACTGTATGATAATACTAATAATAAAAAATAATTCATACAGTGGTGTTTGTTCTTCATGTTAAATCCAATCCTGTTACTTGAAATTTGAACTCAGAACGTAAAGATGAATGAAACGCTGTTAGCATTTTGCCTGGCATCCTAACAATTTTTCCAACTCGCTGCTTAATTCAATGAGTAATATCAGTTCAGTTTCTCTTTCGTGATTATTGTTGTTTTTGCAGTTTGTGTTGTTTAGCCCCAAGTCTGCACCGATTGAATAAATCTACGATCAAATGTGTTCCAGCCATGCCCATCTTGTATTTTGTTTATTGACAGTATATTCTTCCTTCTTTTCTGTTTTTTTTTTAAAGACATGATGTATTGGAATAAATTTGGATGTTATTTCTAGCAGCTTGAGTGGTTGCATAGAAGCTCCTTTTTCATAGTTGATGTTGTTCTTGTTGCTGATGGTGGTGGTGATGCCGCTGATGTTCTTGTTGTTGCTGGTCTTATTTATAAACCTGTTGATATTTAACAGAATATTACAGGAGTTGTTTATGTTATTGTCAGGGCTGCTGTCATATAGTCACCATCACTATTGATATTGTCATTGTAGCTGTAGCTGTAATTGTTGTGGTGAGTATGTTTAGTGCCATTTGAAACAGGAGACTGAGATGAAGTGGTAGAACACACATTGAGACAAACTCATACACAAACTCACATACAAATACTCACACAATGACAGAATCACACACACAAAACAAACAAAAAATACATACACAGAGGAATTTACACACAAACACTGGCAGACCTATACATACACATACAAAAAAACAAAAGGAAACACACATGCATACACACACAAACACACACACACACAAACACTAGTTAGCTGACACTTAAGGTGTAGAGTGTTGTTTTTATGTCAAACTACTTCAGGGAACCAATTAGTAGATTGACAGACATCCAGATGTTTGTTACATTTCAACAACCTGAACAATCCACCCATCCGACCCACCCCACTTTCTCTCTCCTTCTCTATCCATACCCTCTGAATATTCTGAAATGTCTGAAATAATGAGGACATTTCTATCTGTGTCACATCATGATCATCTTCTGACATGGTTGGTGGAGCAGTAGCTTGTGTGATCCTAGAATTCCTACAGTAATGTTGTTTGAATCTTAGCTCTGATTAAGGCTTCAGTTAGTGCTCCAGCTTGGCTCTGATTAGAGAGGTGCAGCTTGGGTTCTGATTAAAAAATCCAGTTATGGGTTAGAGCTCCTACAATGACTCCAACTAGAGCTCTACAAGCATATGATGAGAGCATGTGCATGGTCATTTAACTAACAAAAATAGCTAAATTCCCCTCACATCATATACAACCATTTTAAAGAAGGAAGAACACATAGTATGATATTGTTCTAGATACACTTACACAGATGGGATGATCACAGGTTTGTCCAATTAGTGCTGACCTTGATGCTAAACAACAACAACAGCTAGAACACTACTAGAGCAATTGATTACTCCTGATTGTTTAGGATAATTGACTTTTCCTTGTCCATATGAAGAATTTTAGTATTGGAGCAAACAAGACTGACATAAGAGATCTCATTCTTTTGTTGTTGTTGTTGTTGTTATTGGAAGAGTCATTAGGAGATTGGGTAGAAAGTTTTTTCAGATTTCTCTCCCAATTTCAACTTCTGCTGTGGTCCACTTTGCCTTTGGACCCTTCTGGGTTGATAAATAAAATATCAGTCAAGTAGTGAGGTTGCTTCTCTTCTCTGTCTTGAGGTCATCTATGTTGAAAAGGCCAAGAAATGAGCATTCACATCATGGCTGCATTAATCTTTTCCATATCACTTCTGTAGATCTACTAAAAGAGTCCCGATCCAGCTGACCTATAATCAAACATGTTCAATTTCATCTTTTTATAGACACAGTCTCTCCACCCACCTCTGTGTAATTACATTATCCAATGTGTTTCGTTTTTTTTTTCTTTTAAGACAATGCTTGTGATTTGAGGAAGACATTGAAATCATTTCTATTAAGAGCTGTGATGGTTTTAACACTAGTGGCTGTAGCTGTTGTCATTGGCTTGTGGTAGCTACAGTTGTTATTCTTTGGTGGTTATACTGGTTATTGTGGTTTGTCCGTAGGTAAACTCTGAATTAAAATACAATGATGCAGTGGCGTGTTTTACAAATTATTTGTACGTCTTATATATGTTGCTGAAATGTTTTGATGATATAATTCTCAGTAATCTGGGCTAAGATTGAAACTGGAACTTCTATTTACCAAACGGCTATGCTTTAACCACTGGCCTTACTATCCTGAAGGACAACAGTGCTGTCATTTTAAAGATCTTAAACATAAGATTTAACCAACTTGTCTCCATATATTTTGGTATGTCAAGTGCAGGCTGCCACTAAATGTATGTGTGAGTGTACACACACACACACACACACACACACACACACACACATGTAAACATATAAATGCAAAAGAAACTGGAGTAAAAATAGTTTTTGAATACTGAAAGTTGAGTAGACTACTATTTCAATGAAGCAGAAAGAAACCTTGCAAACTGTTACTCAGAGTTTCATGTAAACCATTCATCAGACAGTTTCTGACCAGCATGAAATTCCGAGTAACAGTTTGTGAAGATTTTTTTTCAACTATAGTAATATAGAGTGCGTGTGTGTGTGTGTGCATGTGCATGCATATGCACACGTGTGTGTATTGGAGGCAACAGATTTCATTTAAGCATGTGGTTGGCTGTGAGTACATGCTAGTGACAAAGTCACAATGATGTAGAAATTAATCTAGCATACTCACTAGCCACTGCTGTGATGTGTTTCATCTCACTCTAGCATATATTGTGTTTTCAAATGCATGAAATACACAAAATATTATCTTCAAATAAATATTGCTTTAAATATGCCTTTCAAGACGTATTCACATTAAGTATGATATGTATGATATACGGTTATCTAATATTGATTCTATTGCATATGATGAATTTTTATTCAGCCAGGTGGCTATTTGTAGCATCAGTGAATGTTTATTCACTGTTTTCCTATATTAGTGGAAGCAACAACTCTTCTCTGAGCATGTGTCTGTCTGTGAATACACATTACTGACAATGCCCAAAGATACAGAAATATATCTGGTGTTCCCATGAGCCACTTCTGGTAGTTTTCATTGTGTATATTGTGTTTTTAAACACAGCACATCCATAAGACTAAGACATATTTTCACCAACTGATTACTGTCTCATGCCCCTTACTTAGTGATTTGTGAAAATTCAAGTGGTAGTACAACCTTCAGCTGACTACACACACACACACACACACACACACACACACACACACACATACACACAACATGCATACACGCACATGCATACGCACATACACCACACATCCATATATTTATATGAGAGAGAGAGAAGTAATCTCAATAGTGCTTAATAGTGCCACATTGCCTCCTGACCCTAAGATACTTAATGTGGATGGGTCGTTATCAAAAATAAAGAATCAAGCAACTATGTGCGCCATGAAGTCTGTCATTCATCATAAAATAGTAATGTGAGGCGAGTAATCTATTGGTTTGTCAACTATTACTATCATCACTCAATGCCCAGCTCCACACAACCATCACCTCCATCATGTTCGACATCCCACTCAAGTCTCTCTCAGGCTGACTGTGGATTATGGGATTATACCTAATTAATTTCCTTGTCAATGGCGGTTGGTCGGTCTGTTGGCTGGTTGAGTGTGGAGAATCTTTCGATATCCGCTACCTCTCCCACAAGATACGACTGACTTAATGGAGAACGGAGGATAGAGGGATGGGACGGGGTGTTGGAGGGGTGAGTTAGGGTGGGTGATTTTTTGTTAGACAAGAAGAAAGAGCCATGGTTATAATATTTTCTTCATCATCATTATCAGCAACTCCACCATGACAATTGTGACTGCTGCCACTGTGTCTACTACTACTACAACTACCACCACCACCACTACTAAAACTACTACAACAACTACTACCACTACCACCACCACCACCACTACTACTACTGCTAAAACTACTACTACTACTACTACTACTACTGCTAAAACTACTACTACTACTATTTTGATATATTTACTCAATCAGGATGTTAGCCTGAGAGTAAGTGAACAACAACTATAATTGGATCAGTGAGAAAATATATAATACATATGTAAATAATCTGCTTCTTCACCATTTTTTTTCTAAAAAGGTAATTTGGTAAACAGAGGTACAGGTGTTATGGTTGTCAAAGGCTTAGGGACCTTGGTTGTTTTTGTTGTTGTTTTACCCCAAATCAACCTAAAAGTCAAAGGCACTCCAGCCTTATCCATCCTGTTTTTTTTTTTATTCATGCAGTGTATCTTGGACTATGTTATTTAATGTGACCATTTAAAGAATACTGTAGGACGTGATCTGAGAAAGAGTTGATTATTTCTAGAAAGTCCGAAAACCACATAACAACTTCCTTGTCAGTTCATTGATGGTTGTCAGGGGTAAATGTGAGTCAGATTACTGAAGTACAAGTAATTTATGATTGTGGTACTGTATTATAGGTCATAAGGCAAAGGTAAATGTAGAGGCAGTAAAATAGTGGCGGTGGTGATGGCAGCAAAACCAGTAGAGAAAGTAGTAGTAGTGGTGGTGATGATAATAATGGTAGTAATCTAATTACTGAGAAAGAGGAAATATATGCTGAAGGTAGGTTGTTTTCAAGGTCCTGAGGTATAAACTATTGGAGACTTGTGAGAAACAACTACTCTATATCTTAGGCGAGCTGGCAGAAACGTTAGAGCGCCAGGCGAAATGCTTAACGGTATTTCGTCTGTTGTTGCGTTCTGAGTTCAAATTCCGCCGAGGTAGACTATGCCTTTCATCCTTTCGGGGTCGATAAATAAAGTCCCAGTTTCGCACTGGGGTCGATGTAATCGACTTAATCCCTTTGTCTGTCCTTGTTTGTCCCCTCTATATTTAGCCCCTTGTGGGTAGTAAAGAAATATATATCTTAGAGACATACTAAAGGTTTTTAAAGCACAGAATATTCTAATAAATTAGGTGTCAAGATTGTAGGTTCTGAAGTATATGTACATTAGTCAAAAGAAACATTAGGTTCCTGAATTAAATATATTGTACATTCCAGCAGTATAAAGTATTAATGACCTCTGTGGTACCTCTTTGACTAAAGGTATCAGAAGCTTAACTAACCTAGATTCATGTCTGTGAGTACAGAGGGTACCTTAAGGACTGAGAAATACGTACCTAGTTTCTTAAAGTTGAAGAATATTTTGGATCTTCTGTGTTACATGTAGTTACCTAATCCCTCAGACTCATAAACTACAACAGGATCCTGACATGTGTGTGTGTGCTAGGTACTTGAGTACCTCAATGTTTCAAGGTACCCTCCCCACCTGTACCTGTCCCGTATATTCTCCTCCAACTAATGAAGTGTAGGTAACATGTAGTTGATGGTATCTTACTCCACTCCCCACCCTATGCCCAACCATACTGACCAAAGCAAGTCAAGTAGAGTAATATGTCTGGCCTAAGCTTGCACTCAATAATGCTATGCCCGTGGCTGTCTTTGAACTGGTGACCTTCATATTGGCCATCAATCATATTTCCTCTCATTGAAGCAATTTATATTACATTGTTTTTATGAGAGAGATAGAGAGAGAGAGAGAGAGAGAGACAGACAGACAGACAGAGACAGAGGAGAGTGAAACAACATTTCTAGAATGTTTCATACTAATAAAGTGGAAAGGGAAACATAGCAAAGGGAAGAAATGAAAGAATTTGTGTTTGTGCGTGTGCATGATTTATATATATATATATATATATATATATATATATTAAATTAACTTACACTCTATCTTTATAGACAAATATATTTATGCATACATTGATACACATATATCTGCACACAAATATACTTACATTTATATATAATACTACACATATACATATCCATTGCCTAACTTTCACACACTAACATACACCCTCCTCTGTCTCTCTAACACCATTACAGTACAGTTCCCCAAGGACCGATGATAAGATAGTAGAATAAATAACAGCCTCATAAATAGACATTACTATATTCATCTTCACATCAAAAATAGCAACCTCCAATAGAGTTTGTTGTATTTGAAAGTCATTAAAGTTATTCCAGCTGTCTGCCGTCTTTGTCAGCCATCTTGCGGCTTGTTCAAGTCACGAGAACTGTGGATTTTGGATATTCTTTTGTAATAATTTGCCTATTATTATTATTGTTGTTGTTTATCATGGATGCATGTACTTAAAGATGTCTTCTTAGCCGGTAATTTCCCCTAGGACAATAGTTCTCAACTAGGGTCCATTTGGCTCTGTAGGAGTCCATGATAAGATTTTGTTGTTAAAATTTATCTGCAATAATAAACTGGTTATATTTCCATAATACATAAAATATTTAAAGATTCTTTTATTCAGTTCCAAATAATATTTAATAATAAAAATAAAATGAATCTTTAGACATTGAATGGCTATGAGGGTCCCCTTCCCTGAGTAAAATAGGTATCAAAGGGGTCCTATAGGCAAAAAGTGGTCAAGAACCACTGCTCTTGGATTACTTATTTAAAAAAAAAAATTTCTTTGTGGTTCTTTTTGCCAACAAAGGACTTTAGAATATGTAAACATACATCCCATTACCATCAGCTCTAAGAACTGAGAGGGGTAGGGATTTGAGAAGATGAGGGGCCTCATCATTCAGAACAGAATCAACAAGAGAATCCATGCATCAGGTCCACTCCATCTTTTCTCCAATAGATAATACCTGCACATCAATAATGCAATTTCCCATGTATTGATTGCTTGAAATTTATTTCTTCCACACATTTGACTGCAACACCCATCTAAGACTTCGGAGGTACTCTTGTTTAAAACTTTTCTTCATTTCTTCTCCCATCACTTCGCTTACCTTCGATATGCCCTAGTATTTATGCCCAGTATCACTTTTGTTCACTATTGTTTTTCAATGATGACAGTAGTTTGTTGTCAAATGGGATCTGTTGGGTAGATCTGATGACACAAAGTTAGGCTAATGATACACAGGGAGCCTATGATACAGAGGTAATATAATAAATACCCAACACACATAAGCTGTAAAACAACAGAAAACTATCAAATAAATGGTGATAGAATAGTAAATGAATATTAAGCTAAAAAAACTCTTTAAGGACCAGTGTTTAGCTCTGGTGATCTGGAGAGAAATTTCCCTCATGGATAGGACAACAGTCTTTCACAAATTACATTCTCAGATGATCTGATACTATTACCTTAGCTAAGAACAAAGTGTTCTGTCTTGAGTCATTAATAGAGACCTCTATATAGTTACTCAACTATATAGCAACCAAATATCCCCCAAACAACACCCAACTGACTTACAAAGGAGATGTTGCATTAAACAATGTACTCCATCGTCATCAGCACTTAACATCCATTTTTCCATGCTGGCATGGGTTGGATGGTTCAACATGAAGTAATGAGCCAGAGGGCTGCACCAAGTTCCAGTATCTACTGTGGCATGGTTTCAACAGCTGGATTCCCTTCCTAATACCAATCACTTTACAGAGTGTACTGAAACAGTCGTGTCTAGAACCTCTTTGATGATAGGCTAAAGAATGACAAGTGCTCTGTCCCAGAAGTACAATTAAACATCTGCCTAAGAACTGAACTGACAAATTATGAGCAAGCAGACTATTTTACTTCAACGATGAAGCTCAAGAGCCAGGCAGGATATTTACATGAATCCAAGTACCCAGGATATTTACATGAATCCAAGTACCCAGGATATTTACATGGATCCAAGTACCCAGGATACTTACATGAATCCAAATACTCCATACACACTTAGCTCTTTTGTGATACAGATATTTACAGATGACAAACATGACCAGTGAAGCTCCAGACATCACATCTCTAAAGAAATGGTGATGAAGAGAAGAGACACTTGCAGCAGCAAATGATGAAGGTGACAAACTGGGGAGGTAGGTGAAAAAGGTTGCAAGGAAGGTAATGCATGATGAATGTCATGATAATAATGATGACAATGATGATGATGGAAGTGATGTTGATAATGGTGTTGGTGATGATGATAGTGGCAGTGATTATCATTTATGGTAATGATAAATGATGATGATAGTGGTAATGGTGATGATGATTATGATGGTGGTGGTGATGATGATGATGATGATACTGATGGCTATGATGAAAGTGATAATTATTATGATAGGCTTCAGAATAAGAAAAAAGGTAAAAATCAATCAGTAATTGCATTGATTATTGATTTTAATTGTGAGAGGCTTGGCTTTTCAGTGTAGTGTGGCCTTCATCTGAAGCATAGGAATATGTAAAGTGAACAAACTGGTCACACTGACCACACTGGCTATGGTGTAGAGGTTGCTAGTGGGAAGGGGACAACAGAATGAAAGAACACACATACGCATACATACACACATACTTATATACATATATGAATATATCATTTCAAACACACACACGCATGCATGTACACAACAAAATACATCACTCCATCTATACACATGCACATAACATTCAAATATACACACACATACATACAAGTATACATAGACGATGTAATGAATATTATTAGACTTCAAAATAATAATTTAAAAAAACTATAGCAGTCAGATTTTTCCTTTTACAAAACAATATCTCATAATTCATCTGCAGTACCAGTACTGGTGCCAACATAAGAGTCACTTGCTAAGTCTATAGACAAAACCTATTCCCAAGATATAAAAACCTGCAAGATCATGAAATTATCTGGAAGCTTCTATAGAAATAGTGATAAGGATTGGCTTTATATCAGAAGAAAAGCATCTTGAGATCCATTCAGACAGCCTTTGATTGGCATGTGGTACTATGTAAACAACATCTGTTATTAATAACAAGGAAATATAATTAGACCAAGAAAATTATCAAAAGTGAAGAGAGCACAACACCTTATGGGGCAGGAGTGAATTCCTCAAGAAGTATTCACTTCCTGATGTCCTCCCATGTGATCCCAAAACTGCTGGACTAGCATATCTCAACAAAAGACCAGGAAGTAAAAACTTTGCTCCTCCTCCAACCACCCACAAATGTTATGCATGAATGAGTGTCCTGTAAATTTGAGGATGATGCTAACATTAACAGGAAGTGTAGTCCCACCTGCACTTATGAGTGGTTATTACATCACATCGTATTTTGAAGTTTATGGATTTGCTATGTAAGAGCAAGAGAGAGTTACAAAATATCTTTTGAATAAAATATACTACAAAACACTTGAAACCTCAAGATGCAACTGAAAATATTGATTATGTCACATTTCTGAGGAAAATGTTACACGTGATCAGCAGCTGCTTAAAAACGTCAAGGTACTACCTTCTAATGCATTATGATGTTGCTAAAAAATATATAATGCGCTCCATAGAAAAGACTGCTCTGGAATAAATATAGAAAATACATCTATCATTGACTATATACAAATGTTTCAACACAAGGAATATTGATGGAACATTTTCCTCAAAAACTTCTTCCAAACTTAACTATAATAGAATTGAATAATTGTTTAGGACAGAAAAACAAAAACAAAAATTGCATAGTTAGAGATGTCAGCAGTCCTGCAGATAGGAACATTTCTTTTAAAACCAAAAAACCAATATGAAAAAGAATATTTGCAGTCAACTGTTTTGTAGTCAACAGCTTCTCGAGAGAGATTATAAATCTTTAAAAATAAATCATTTTAATGGTATATCTCAAAGTGGATACAACTATAAATAACAGTTTCTGGTTTAGGCACAAGGCTCAAAGTTTTGAGGTGTGGTGGGGTACTTTATTTTATAGATCCCAAAAAGGAGAAAGGCAAAATTGAACTTAGCAGGATTTGTTGACTCAGAACATGAAGAGCTGAGACAAATACTGCAGTACATTTTGTATAATACATTAATGATTCTTTCATAAACAATAACATGTAATATATCGGGCTAAAAAAAAAAAGCCTGCATCTTCATATATGACAGATGTAATCTTCAGTCTCTCTTCTGTCAACTTGGATGCTTAGTTCTTCCAAGTGAGAAAGTAAGTTTGCTTACATTATGAAAATGTAGAAGTTCCAAGAAAATATGAAATAAATCATTCTAAAGGTGTCTCTCAAAGTGGATGCTGCTGTATTATAGCATATAATATAATGGGTTAAAATAAAACTTCAGATGGAAAAAGATCAAAGGTTACTGGAGAGACACGAACCTGCAACTTTTGTACCCATAACATAATTTGTATTTGTGCCTATAATTACTAGTGTTTTCAGTAATGTAATTAAATGCCTAAGACCCTAATGTTAAAAACCTGACGTTTTTAAGCAGAGAAAATTACCAGTAACTACTCATTTCACAAATACAGTTTGTAAGTGGAACAGTAAAAATTAACAAGACTTTTCTAAAGTTGTATGTGTAATTCTTTGCTATTGATCTTATCAACAATGTTGGAGCTTTGTTTCTTTGCTAGAAACCAGATCTTCTTTATAAGAGGATTCAAACTAAAAACAAAAATTAAATAAAAAAGAAACACACAAACAAACACATTACACAGATACACTCATATATACATATATAAATACAAGTACAAACAAGTACATAAATTCATGCCTATGCATACACAGAAATACATATATGAATATGAAGACAAACATAGTGAAATGTAGACACATACAATGTGATTGATACACGCTGGATGTATTCATTGTATATAATACAGTTGAAGTTGTAGAACTGGTCTGGAATATGGTGTGAGGTAGTTTGGTGTGCAATATGGTGTTAAATAGTGTAGTATGGTGTGCGGTGGGAGGTGGCATGATGTAGTGTAGTGTGCTGTCGAGTGTGGTATAGCTGAGTGTGGTATGATTAAGTGTGGTGTAGTTGAGTGTGGTGTAGATGAGTGTGGTACAGTATGATGTGTAGTGTGCTGTCTAGTGTAGTACAGTCAAGTGTAGTGTAGTCGAGTGTATGTAGTCGAGTGTGGTGTAGATGAGTGTGGTACAGTATGATGTGTAGTGTGCTGTCTAGTGTAGTACAGTCAAGTGTGGTGTAGATGAGTGTGGTGTAATTGAGTGTGGTATAGATGAGTGTGGGATAGTTGAGTGTGGTGTAGCTGAGTGTGGGGTGGCTGAGTGTGGTGTAGATGAGCATGGTACAGTATGATGTAGTGTAGTGTGCTGTCTAGTGTGGTACAGTTGAATGTGGTGTAGATGAGTGTGGTATAGAATGATGTGGTGTAGTATGATAATATGATGTGTGTATTGTAATGCAAGTGTAGTGTAGTCAAGTGTGGTGTAGTGTTTCTCATAGTATAGGAGAAAGGAGATGATGTGTTTCATGTATAAGAGGGTGTAAATATATTTAGTATAGACTACTGTGGGGTGTTGCGTTTATTGCAATATAGGAGGGTATAGACAACAGGTTTTACTGTGGTTGTTGTTATTGTTTATCTTATCACTGGCCAGTCCTGACTGAGCAGACCTATGATCAAAAACATTCCAGCTATGACCATCCCAGCTTATTCTTTCAGCTATCATGTTTTTAAACACTGTTATGCAATATAGTTTTTGATATAAGGTGTCAGGGTGCAATACAAGGTTAATTTGGCTGCTATTTCAAGCAAAGGCCTGAGTAGCCAGCAGGTACAGTAGAACAAAGTGTAATTGTACAGGCTGGCCTTGTGTGGTATGTATTGTGCTGTGGAATACAATGGGGAGATATGATGTATAATAATGATTTCTAACATAGATACAAGGGGAAGAAGTATGCTTAAATTAACTGACTCCAGTATATGTGACTAGTACTTTGTTTCATCTTTTTTATCATTTATCTTTCACTTAACCTCTTAACATATTATCCTGTATATTTTCGTTCAGAGATGTCTAGTAAATACATACTAGGCACAGGAGTGGCTGTGAGGTAAGTAGCTTGCTTACCAACCACATGGTTCCCGGTTTAGTCCCACTATGTGGCACCATGGGCAAATGTCTTCTACTATAGCCTTGGGCCGACCAAAGCCTTGTGAGTGGATTTGGTAGATGGAAACTGAAAGAAGCTTGTCATATATATATATATATATATATATATATATATATATATATATATATATATATATATATATATATGTATATATATATCGAAATCAAAATCAAAGTAAAATTCGATGACGGGCAGGAGCACCATACGAGCGTAACTGTTGACAGAGCGGCTAACTGGCTTTTGTGCCAGTGGCACATAAAAGGCACCATTCGAGTGTGATCGTTACCAGTGTTGCCTTACTGGCACTCATGCCCCATGCTAGTAGGGTGCTAAGAGCACCATCTAAGCGTGATTATTGCCAGAGCGGCTAACTGGCTTCTGTGCTAGTGGCATGTAGGAGGCACCATTCGAGCGGGATCGTTACCAGCATTGCCTTACTGGCATCTGTGCTGTTGGCATGTGTAAAAAAAAAAATTTGAGCGAGGTCGTTGCCAGTACCACCAGACTGTCTCCCGTGCCGGTGGCACATAAAAGCACCCACTACACTCTCGGAGTGGTTGGTGTTAGGAAGGGCATCCAGCTGTAGAAACTCTGCCAGATCTAGACTGGAGCCTGGTGCAGCCATCTGGTTTGCCAGCCCACAGTCAAACCGTCCAACCCATGCTAGCATGGAAAGCGGACGTTAAACGATGATGATGATGATGATGATATATATATATATATATATATATTGTGTGTGTGTGTGTGTGTGTTTGTCCTCCCACCATTGCTTGACAGCCAATATTGGTGTGTTTACGTCCCTGTAACTTAGTAGTTCAGCAAAAGAATAAGTACTAGGTTTACAAAGAATAAGTCCTGGGGTCAATTTGTTCAACTAAAGGCGGTGCTCCAGCATGGCTGCAGTCAAATGACGGAAACAAATAAAAGAATGTATTTGAATGAAAATACACATTCACCGTACTCTGAGGTATCTGTCACATATTTCCAACCCGAAATACTTTGTTCATGATGTTATTCCTGTTTCCTACTATCAACTATCAGTAATTAATCATTTCTGTCAGTAACTTCATAATAAATTATAACTAATCCAAAATAATTTGTGTATTTATTCTTCTTGTATTTAGATTCAAAATAAATAATAAAAAGATATCATATTTTTTGCATGGAAATTGAAAAAAATGTATATGTCAAGAGGTTAACCCTTTCATTACTGTATTTATTTTGAGATGCTCCATTTTTCTTTCAATTATTTTTTATATAACCAAGAATTTAGTAAAATAACTTGGTTATCATTAAGCTAGTGTTAGGAACATAAATTGTGACTAAGGTTTGGCAGAAGATTTTAATTCAGAACTTTTGAAAACAAGACATTTGTGCTTCAGAGCCAGAGCCGGTTTCAGCTTGGTTGGTAACAAAGGGGTTAAGGTGGTGAACTGGCAGAATCATTATTACCATGTCAGGGAAAATGCTTTGCAGTATTTCATTCATCTTTATATTCCAAATTCAAATTCCGTTAAGGTTGATTTTGCTTTTCATCCTTTTGGGGTTGATAAAATAAGTACCAGTTGAATACTGGGGTTGATGTGATTGAGTTATCCCTCTCTCGAAAATGCTGGCATTGTGCCAAAATTTGAAATCATTATTTATCTTTTAGTTGTTTCAGTCATTGGACTGTAGCCATGCTGGGTCCTTATTTTATCAACTCTGAAAGGATGAAAGGCAAAGTCAACCTAAGCGGCGTTTGAACTAAGAATGTAAAGAGTCAGAAGAAATGTTGCTAGGCCTCTTGTCTGCGGCTGGTTTGCCTAATTTTAAAGGCAGTGCTCCAGCATGGCCATAGTCAAATGAATGAAACAAGTAAAAGAGTAAAAGAGTAAGTCTGCCAGCTTGCTGCCTTGGTATGGTGTATAATAATGGCATGATCCAGGATGGAGAGCTGTGAATGGGTGACATGATCAATTAAAGACCAACAATGATGGCATCATAAGTACCAGTAATATACTGGTGCTACTAATTATATATAGTAGAGAAAGAGATAGGTAAACTAAGAGAGGGTGAGAGAGGGAAGGAGAGAGAGAGGAGAGAAAAAGAAGTAGACAAGGAACTGGAGAGAGAGGAGGAGGGAAAGAGAGGCAGAAAGAAGGAAATGAAGAGTGAGGGAAAAGAGAAGGAAAGAGAAGCTGAAAGAAACAGAGAGAGAGTGGAGGAGGGAAAGAGAGGCAGATGGAAGGAAATGAAGAGTGAGGGAAAAGAGAAGGAAAGAGAAGTTGAAAGAAACAGAGAGAGAGAGAGAGAGAGAGAAAGGTTATTCACCTCATATAATGTAAAGGAGAGAGGAAGCAAAAGACAGTAAGAAATGAAATATGGGATGGAAATGTGGTGGGGAGATCAAAAAGACAAGTCAGAAATAAATTCCAGGGACAACTACCACCCACACAAACAACTTATATATATCACCCCTCCTCCCACACCCAACCATACCAAACCTTCTTTTAGATTCCAAAAATCTAAGAACTTGGTGGTGAATTCCGAAAATCCCAGACGCAACTACCACCTTCATACTTACATTTTTCTAACACAACTGCCACCACCACCACCACCACCACCACCACCAACAACAATTATTATATTACTACCATTCCAACATATCACCACTACCACTTCTATCACCTTAATTATCATCATCATCACCACCACCACCACTATAACCAATAGCCACAACTACCATCACCACGATCACTGCCACCGCCCCCGCCGCCACCACCATCACCATCACCACCATCATCATCATCATCATCATTCAGTTCCAAGATAAGACATTCCAAGAGTTTTATCTACTCAGCAACTGGATGATTGCAAGGTTTCTCCATAAACTTTTCTCTGATAGCAGCAGCAGTTGTGGAGGTGATGGTGGTGGTGGCGATGGTGGTAGTAGTGGTAGTGGTGATGATGGTGGTGGTAGTTGTAGTGATGTTGGTCATGATGGGAATGGTGGCAGCAGTGGTGATTGTAATTGATGATAGTGGTAGTTACAGTGATGGTTGTAGTGGTGGTGTTGTTGGCAACGATGGCGGTGGCAGAAACAGTTTTGGCAGTTGTGGTGGTGGTGGTGGTTGTAGTAGTTGTAGTAGTATTGGTGTTGGTTCTGTAATGAAGGCTTGTTGTGGTTAACAGTAGAGTTGCGTATTGCATACAGTAATCTGAGAAGGAAGTAGGTTAATGGCCATAATCTTCTCTATACACCCCCACCATACACCATCAAACCAGTGAGCTACTTAGTGGTAGGTCAGCATATAAGAAATAGTAGCCAAATCTCTCTCAAATTACATCCTGCCATCTTATAAGGGAAAAATACACATCTGTACAATGTGGTCTCTGAGATAGAAAAAGTTGGGATGGTGTCAGTTGGAAGCCTTTTAACTATAAACTTCTATGCTCTGGATGGACAGGAGCTAAACAACAACAATAAATATAACAAAAGGGGACTGGAGGAGTCCTTAGTGATAATTAGGTACCATTGATAGGGCTACTATTGAATTTGAACCACAACATTAGTTGTACAAAAGAGAAACAGAATGAGAGTCTTAGTGGCTGATGCTGCTACTGATGATGATGATGATGATGATGACGATGATGATGATGATGGTGATGATGCTATTGCTGTAGTTGTGGCCATTGCTGTGGTTGTTTTGTTATTTTTTGCTGCTGAGTTTTTACAGTTATTGTTGTTACTATGGTGATATATTTGCTGTTGTGATTGTATTAGTGGTTGGTTTGGAATTGTTGTTGTTATTGAAGTGGTGGTGGTGGTGGTGGTAACTGAGGCTGTCATTGTTATGGTTGCTTTCGTTGTTATTATTGATAGTGGTCATGGCATGTGGAGCGAAGAAGCAAATCATTGTTATGAAGCTAAAAGAAAATGCCTGCCATGAACATACATGTGTCTGGCTCATGTTTAGGAGACACACATGAAAACATCAGAAATGGCTGACATCAAGAGAAAAGCTAAAAATGGAACAATCTCCATACCACTTGGATTTGTAATTTAAGAGATACCCTTAAAAAACATAATCCCATTACCACTATCACCACCACCACCAACTGGATTTGTACAGGGTTGATGGTCCAGCAATCTCAAGCCATATGAATTGTTACGTCATGGGTAAATTCAGGAAGAATATTATAAACATTTTCAAAGAATTTGACCTAAATATAACTGTTACTAACTTAACAAAGGTCAGTTTTCTGAACTTAACCCTAGAACAGTGGTCCTCAGCCAGGGTCCACATGTCCCTTGGGAGTCCTATATGCAACAAATTGATTATATCTCTACATCAAATATTTTTTATACTGTTCTTTATGATATTTAATTATAAAAATATGAATTTATTCAGGAAGTTAAGCAAAACATTGAAGACAATCGAGGAAAACCAATGAGGTCAATTGCAAAAAAATTTTGTGTGTCAGAAAAAATAATCAGAAATGTTGTGCATGAAGACATCAGATACAAATCTTACATGATGACGAGAGGTCAATTCATGTCAGAAAAAAACAACAGAAAACCATTTAATCAGATCCAAAAGACTTTTGAACAAACTTAAAAATCCATCAGATGTTGTGATTTAGTTTTTTTCTCAGATGAGAAAAACTTTGACAAAGACCAGAAAACTAACAGAAGAAATGACAGATGGCAATGTGCAGACCCTTCTGAGGTTCCAAGAGTAATGCACACAAAATTTCCTGCAAGTGTCATGGTTTGGGGTGTTGTTAGCAATGAAGGACATGTGATGCCTCCTCACTTTTTTCCACAAGGCCTTAGGGTTAATGCTGCTGTGCATATTGAGGTTCTGGATAAAGTTGTCAAGCCTTGGATCAACAGTGTATGCAATGGAAGACCGTATGTCTTTCAACAAGATTCTGCACCATCACACAAGGCTCAAATGACACAAGAATGTATCTCTGACAATTTGCGTGATCGCATCACCCCCAATATTTGACCTCCTAATTCTCCAGATCTCAGTCCACTGGACTACTATGTATGGAGCATCGTTGAGAAAAATGTCAATGAACGCCCTCATAGCACGAAGATTCTTTGAAAGCCACCATAGTTCAAGCCATGTCCGGTATGAACAAGGACCACTTAATCTGAGCTTGTAAAAAATTTTGACCTTGTGTAGAGGCAGTTATTGATACTTATGGTGGTTTTATTGAATGAAATTATAAAATTGATAATTTAGCTTTATGTTTATGCTATTTTTATAAAAATACATTTTTTCTGTTATTATATAAGTGTTTTTTTTTAACCATACATTTGTCCTCAGATACCATCTGCATCTGTATATAATGTATATGCATGTATATACGTAAGTAGTATTGGTACATATATGCATTATAATTATTTCCATTTACATATGTACCTATACTTGTGTATATAAACATACAAACACACAGACAACATATGTGCACTCTTATAGTGACACATATTCATATTATTCAATAAACTGAAAAGATAATCTTTTAAAAACAAATTGCTATTGATAAACCCCCTTGGGTGTTTAATAAACCTTCTAGAACATTCCGTCTCTAAGAAAAATCACTAGTATTTTGTCCCTAATTCTTCCCATGCTATATCTACGTGTGTATGTGTGTGGGCAAGGGTAATAGAGGGAAAGAGAAAGAGAGAGAGAATGTGTCCGTATGTGTGTGTGTGTTGTGCATAGATGGGTGGGTGTCTCACTTATCTCACTTGCCACTATACTCACACATACACAAACATATCTCATCATTTTACATCCACTTTCCATGCTGACATGGATTGGTGAGTTTTCATAGTCCAAGTCAATTCTTATTTGGAATTTATAGCCCTCTTAGACTAGTCAGGAGACTACATTTTGTTTGTACATTCCAACTTTTGGCATGGTTTCATGGCTTCTGCAGCTGGATGCACTTCCTAATACCAGCCACTTTACAGAGTATACTGGGTACATTTTATTGTGGTACCAACCTTAGACAGGTTGTCGTGTCCTTGTCAAGACTAAAAGGTCCTCTCAACCCTATGTTGTCTCTGTATACCAACCACTATACAAAATGTACTGGATGCATTTTAATGCAAAACTAGCATTAGTGAAGTTGCCATGCATCCTGTAAGACAAAAAAGTCCTCGCTACTTTATGGTGTCTGTTCATTCAAGTTATATGACCCAGAGGGTGATTCAGAGAGCCAGATAATTGGAACAAAGGTCTGATGATAGAAAAGAGATTTATAGGAGTGAGAGAGTAGTAAAAGGAAGAGAAAGAGATTGACAGATAGTAATAAAGGTGGAAAATGTTAAGAGAAAGTGATGCATGTCAGTAGTATGTGGCCTGATGAGAGGGAGTATAGGTGAATAGGTGATGGTAGAATGTATTAGATACATATATATCAAAAGATTAACAAATGTATGACAAACCCCCTTTTACATTATGCAAATCCAGCCTGGAATCCTTACAACAAAGAACTCATGGGAAAAAGTGAATAAATACACATTTATACATACTAGCAGGAATTAATAGTAAACCTATTGGATTATTTCTGAAAACTTTTTCCACAAAATCTGAAAGTGTAGCTTGTGTTGTGTCTGTATGGAAAGATAGTTGCTTATCTGCTACTCATTGAAAAGTAAAAGAAATTGGAATACAATGTTTACTTAATGCACTTTATATATATATGCTTTATATACTTTATGCACAATTTTATAGACTTACTACACAGCACTCATGAAATAAATATTCACTCTTATTTTCCCATTTTCCCCCATAAACAAACGAAAAAAAAATCGTTGTACATATGGTACAAACTTTAGTTAAATTGCACATATCTGCCATGTAAATAAGTGTGAATATTTCATGGAATTGCACTTATGCGCATGCATTAAGTGATAAGTGATATAAAAAACTTAGTTCAATTGAAATAAAAATACACTTTTCACTATCCAATCACTACCACCACCACCACCACCATCATCTTTCTCTCCCTCTTCTATTTCTCTCTCTGCCTTTCTTTAACTTCACCATCAGAACATCACCCCTCTGCTAAAATTATATTTTTAACTCTCCTTCTCTACCTTCAACTAACATTTTTAACGACATAATAAATATTACATTCCTCCTACCTCACATCATGGACACTTCTCTCTCCCTTTTTCTTTCTTCCTCTTTCTGTCTCACTCTTCGCCTTATCCTCTTTTCCCCTCTCCTTTATCTTTCTCCTCTCTTTCCCTTTAATTAATTACAAGGAAGTGTTACAATTTCATTCCCTCTACCTCATATCACACATGCTTCTCTCACCCTCTTTTCTCACTCTCTCCTTCTTTTTCTCTAATCACCTGAAAGCATTACCAAGAGGCTAAGTAATGTAATGACAAACAGAATTATTATATGATAACATATTGTATTCAATATTGCTTTCAAACACACCTATTTTCCAGTTATATTTTACCAAGCAAAGGATTTTGATATTTTCATACATGTTCCTACACTTTAATCATTATTAATTTGTTACAACAGTGCCTCTACAGTTTCAATGGAAGTTCAGGAGCCATAAGCTCCCAGCAATTTGTTCAGAACAGTAGAAATGTAAAATATATCATCAATGTTTCTAGCTCTTCAAAGACTTGTCATGTAAATGAATTGCTGTAGGCATATGTTGGCTACCTTTTTATTAATGGCAGGGCCAATGTAAATTAGCTTAAACATTTCTTCTGTTTGTCTGTCTGTAGGTCTTTCTTTGTGTGTGTGTGTGTGTGTTGCATGGAACTATCCAAACCCATGCTAGTCGATACTTTTCTTTGCTTTTATGTATATCTACAATATTTTTTAAGTATTGCACCTGCTTGCATAATATGCATTGTTATATAAACCAGTCATCGATCATTTGAAACAGCTGTAATGCTAAGACTTGATTATATCATGTAAATTGTACATCCACATGCATACATGCAACTTTTCATATTCCTTACAATGATCATCTTTTGTATTTGTTTCCCCTTCCATACCATTCAATTTCAATTATTCTTCTTGACTATCTTCTCCTGATGAAGAAGCTGGAGTTTAAAATTCTGATCTCTTTGAGCACCACTAGGAGACAATCTATACCATGCTTAAAGTAGTATTTAATCACCCATTATTTCTATAAAAACAGACACACACACACACATACACCCATATACATACATAATATATATCAGACCTTCTGGCCAAAGGTACTTACGTACGTACCGTATGTACATATATATATATATATATATATATAGATAAATAGATAGATAGATATGTAAATGTATACTTATAAAGACATGTATATATACACATACATACATACATACATACATACATACACATAACTGTCCCTCAATCTCTCTCTCTCTTTACTACTCTGTCTTTCTATCTCTGCCTCTCTTTCTCTAATCCGTTCATCTCTCCACTCATTATCTCCCCTTCACTCTCATTTACTTTTGTTTCACTTTCCTTTCTTCCAGCTTCTGCTCTCTTTCTCTCTCTCTCTCTCTCTCTCCCTCTTTTCTCTCTATCATTATTCTTTTTCAATCATATCCCTTCTCTTTCGGTCACTCATTCTCCTTTCCTATACTTCTTACTCAACCGACTCTCTCTTTATCATCGCCTTCATCACCCTCCTCTCTCACACTTTCTCCCCATCTAACCATCCACCAATCTTATTATATCCTGACAAAATC
The DNA here is from genome assembly GCF_006345805.1 of Octopus sinensis. Taxonomy (NCBI): domain Eukaryota; kingdom Metazoa; phylum Mollusca; class Cephalopoda; order Octopoda; family Octopodidae; genus Octopus; species Octopus sinensis. The sequence goes on along the minus strand of NC_043002.1, from coordinate 24,652,548 downwards.
CTGAAACATAATTAATTTAATCAACAAACCTACTGAGACACACAGACAGAAATTGAAAAGCAAATACGAAAATACAATAAAGAAATGAAATCTAAAAATCTAAAAAAATAAACAAAATAATAAAACAAAAACTGGTTTCAAACCAATGAAAACAAAATAAAATCATAAAAAATGTAATTATCGGTATATTCTATTTTAGTAAAAAGAAAATTAAATAAAAATAAAAGATAAGGGGAGGGGAATGAGAGAAAAAATAAATGAGACCTTGAAATTATGATGAAACTAAAGAGAACAGATAAGGAAGTGAGAGGGAGGAAATCTATAATAATTATCATTTTTATTTTGACTAGGCAAAAAATGTTAATTCTGTTGCTGAGGGAAGAGTGCACCCCCACCACCTACACATACACACACACACACACACATACATACATATATATATATATATATATATATATATATATATATATACATACATACACATGTATGCTTATGCACTTATCTTTTACTTGTTTCAGTTATCAGACAGCAACCATACCACATACATACATTATATATATATATATATATATATATATATACATACATATATATATACGTACATATAAAAAGATATATTGTATGTATAACCAAAAGATTCCTGTCAAGGGTGAAACTACTATTCACTGTGAGGCAATCAGCTTTCCAATACCCCCATAAAATTTTTATTCTACAAATGTATCCAGTTTTCTCTTTCTCACAGCTTGTCATATCTACTACACTACCTTTACTCTTTGATATACACATATATATATATATATATATATATATATATATATATATATATATATATATATATATATATATAGGATGGTGCAAAAATAACTGTGGTTTATGTTATCTTAAACTTTGATGCTTATTTTGTAATAAACTCTTATTTAACTATGTTCATAGAATATACTATTTTGAAGTGAAAATTTCATTGTATTGATTTATGCTAACAGTTTTGCATTTACTGCTTATTTTTGACTGTCAAATTAAAGAAGGTGGTAGGGGATATGTGGAAAAGCAAATTTTAGTGGTTTTATTGGAAATGGAAGGTAAAGGCAACTGCTTGTAACATCAGCCAGGTATTTTGCCAGGGTTTGCCAAGGTGTATAAAGTTCAATATTGGTTCTAAAAATTTTCTTGTAAACACAAGAGCCTTGAAAAATATGGTAGGTCATAAGTTGCTGAAGAACTAAACATTGACTGTTCAACAGTTCTTTCACATTTGCACAACACAAAAAGTAAAAAAAAAGCTTGACAAACTGATGTCATAGGAGTCTGCTTTCTCCTTCTTAGTGCAACAAAAACAATTCATTTCTTAATCGTGTTGGGATATATGGTGAAAAATAACTAAAGCTGTTCCAAAGAGTGGATAGACTGAGATGATGTACCAAAACTAAGTAAAGTGGTACCAAAAAAAGGTTATGGTGACTAGTGATTGACAAGTGGAATTGTCCTCAACTATTTCTTGAATTCTGGTGAAGCCAATACAGTAGATAAATATTGTCAGGAAATCAACAAAATGCACCAAGAACTACAATATTAACAAGTAGCAAAAAGGACCGTTTCTTCTCAATAACAACACATTCTTCATCTCTTGCAGGTTATGAAACCCTCCCTTACCCAGCTTACTCCCCAGACCTCTCTCTGACCAATCATCACTTTTTCAAACATCTCATTAACTTCCTGTAAAATTTTCAACAGCCAAGCAGCAGCAGCACAAAACACTTTTGAAGACTTCAAAGATTTCATTAGTTTCAGTCTCCAGAATAAATATGCTTGTTTCTTGTTGGTAAAAGTGTGTAGATTCTAATGGCCATTATTTCAGTTAATAGAAATTATTTTGATCAGGAGAATCAAATCGAAGTTGACCATGGCGGCATTTGAAATCAGACTATAGAGATCCAAAACAAGTAAATGATAATTTGTTTTACTGGCTACAAGGGCCCAAGACACTGAGAATAGTCAAAACAGTGAAATACAAAAGAAAACTATAAACAATAAGGGATTTACATCAAGTAAATGGTTGAGGTGAACCAAACAATAAACAAATACATAATAATAAATAGCAATAACAAAATAAAAATAACAAAGGATGTCTAACTGAAGGACAGGGGAAAGGAACCACAATAACCGTAATGATAATAGTAATTGCTTTTAATTTAGGTATAAGGCCATCAAAATTTGAGGTGAGCCCAGTACATGACTGCTACTTAATTTTATTGACTCCAGAGAGAAGAAAGGTAAAGTTGACCTTAGCGGGACTTGAATTCAAAACAGACATGAAGAGTCATTTCATAAGGCCTTTTTTTTCTGATGCTCTTACAATTCTGCTAATCCACTACTCTAGTAATGATGATGATGATGATGACAATGATAATGACGATGATAACTGATCCAAATTATGACAGAAGGCCAGAAATTTTAGGAGGAAGGTGCTAGTTATTAAATGAACCCCAGTACTTGAAAGGATGAAAGAAAAAGTTGACTCTGGTGGATTTGAGCCTAGAATGTAAAGAGCCAGAAAAGAATGCTGCTAAGCATTTTGTACAATGTGCTAATAATTATGCCAGCTCACTGTCTTCTTCTTCTTAATAATAATAATGGTGGTGGTGGTGGTGGCGGTTTCAAATTTTGGCTTAAGGCCAGCAATTTCAGGGGAGAGAGTAAATCGGTTACATCAATTCCAGTGCTCCACTGGTACTTATTTTATTGACTCCAAAAGGATAGAGAGGCAAAGTCAACCTTGACAGAATTTGAACTCAGAATGTAAAGATAAACAAAATGCAGCTAAGCATTTTGCCAAGCATGCTAACAATTCTGTCAGTGTGCCATCTTAACAACAACAACAACAATAATAATAATAATGGGAAACTGAAGACCTCACATTCAGTGGTGTTGGATGTTGATAGAGTCGTAAAAGAACTCGAGCAGGAACAAACTTACAAATACCTCAGAATAAATGAGGGCTCTGGGATTTAGCATGCAAGCATGAAAGAGAAGATCAGGAAGGAATGTTACAGGAGAGTTTGAACAGTCCTAAAATCCAAGTTAAATGCCCGTAACAAGGTGTGAGCTATAAATTCCTTAGCAGTTCTGGTTGTTATTTACAGTTTCAATGTGTTGAACTGGAATATGAGTGAAATAAGGAAGAGTGACAGGAAAATCTGTAAGCTGCTGACTTGATGCACCACCCAAAGGCAGATGCCAGATCGTCTTTACCTATCCAGAGCTCAAGGAGGTTGAGGCTTGATCCAATTTCAAATCTACAAAACCACCACAATTGGACTGACAAAATATCTTGAAACATCTAATGACCGGATGCTAAAGCTCATTGAAAACTGTGAAAGACGTAAGAAGCTTCATTCTGTTATGACAGAGAGCAAAAACTTTTCAAGTGAGTTTATGCATAATACCAAGGTTGGATAGCATGGGGGAAGTGCAGCAACTATTGTTGCAAAGGTGAAATCAATAGCAAAGCAAAATGCACTTGAACAATTGGCTGATAGGTGAGAACAAAAACTTCTGCATGGCAAATATGTGGTCCATAGCAAACAAGTTAATGTAGACAGAAGCACATGCATCAGTGGCTACAGAGCTCAGGGCTAAAGGCAGAGAGTGAAGGCTTTATCTTGGCTGCCCAAGATTAGAGCTTATTAACCTGGAGCTATCAAGCCAATGTGATGAAAAATGGTGTAGACCCAAAGTGCCAATACTGCAATGATGGGATAGAAACAGTTGACCACCTGATCTCTAGATGTAAGGTTTTAGCACCTGTAGAGTACAAATCAAGACATGGCAGGGTTGGCCAATATCTACATTGGATAATGTGTTGGCATTATTAAATCAAAACTGCTGACAAATGATACAAGCACCAACCTAAGGCTGTAACTGAGGGAGAAAATGTAACTATTCTTTGGGACTTCCCAGTATGTACAGATCGGACCATTAAGGCAAATAAACCAGATATTGTTGTGAAAGACAAAAAAAGCAATAAAGTCTGTTTATTGATTGACATGACCATAACATCTCGGCAAAAGAATTTGATAAGCTCAGAAAATATAAAGATCTGCTAATCGAAATCAAAAAGATGTGGCATCTCAAGATGGTTGCAATACCAGTGAATGTAGGAGCACTTGGAATGATAAAAAAAGGAACTGGAAATTATTTAAGAATGATCCCTGGCTTACCACCTATGCAGGAAGTGCAAAAGATTGTCTTAACTGGTACATCACATGTACTGAGAAGAGCACTGTCACTGTGATTATTTTCCCCTTTTTACCTCCTTTATTTTATTTGTTTACCTTCTAATTTTTATTTTTTCCTTTTCTCTGTCTTCCCCTTTTTATCTATCACACGACTCTGTAAATGAACAATTTGGTGTGCTTGTTTTAATGGCCTACCAATGTATACAGTATGTTTCTCTGCCCTAGGTATCAGGAAGCCACTTGGCAAGAAAAGGAAACAGAATTGAAAGAAGATGCTAATGAAAATAATGATGATAATAATACAGAGCATGCCAGAAAAAAAACCTCCAATATTTTACTCAACCATTGGAGTGATGCTAGTGAAGTAATGCCAGTGATTATGGTGTCTTCATGTAGTTAATGTTTTATCATTTTTTTTCAGTTTGCATCATGGTTTGAACTGGGGCACATTCTGTTCACAGTTGAAACAACTATCAAGAGAGGTGAATCTGAGGCATTTTGGTCACACCTAGTAATAGTTGCTTAGATGAAAATAATATTTCAGATTTTTTTAAATAATTTAGTGTATAGATTTATAAATAAATGTAGGGTATTACTGGTACATATTCTGAACCATGATCTTTGGTCAATGAGCAACAGAAGAAAAATCTGAATTAAGAATAACAACAACAATCAAAAGAGGAAGAAAGAATGAAAGAGTAAAAACATGAGAGTGTGTGTGTGTGTGTGAGAGAGAGAGAGAGCGAGAGAGAGAGAGAGAGAGAGCGAGAGAAAGAGAAAGGAAGAAAAAACGAAATAGATAAACAAGTAGAAAGCTGTAAAGAAGGAATGAGTGAGAAGGATGGAGAGGGAGTAGAGAAATATTTAGAAAGAGTAAAGAAGGAACAATGAAAATAATAGAGAAAGAGAGGGAGGGAGGGGAAAATTAGTAAAAAAAAATATTAGTTACTTACCAATCTCGTTCCAAGTTTGATCCAGTGTCAGTGAGGGTGGCAGTGACTGTAGCACTTTTCTGTCTCTCACTAACGTCCACAGTGATTTGCCAAGGACTGTCGGCAAGGCCGCTGGCTCCGAGTATTCGTAGTCCATTCCTTGTACGAGCTCTGGCAACAACAACAACAACAATAATAACATCAATATAAGCATCACAACATCACCACCAACACCACCAGTAACATTATCATCAACAGCTTCAACCTCACAACCAACATTATCATCACCACCAACAGCTACAGTATTAGTCTCACCATTACTATCAACATTAATATCACCATGAACATCATCATCACCAATACTGTTAACATCATCACTTTGCATCACCAACACTTCACCATCAATATCACTGTTAACATCATCACCATCGACATCATTATCAACAACATCATCATCAACATCAATATCATCATCACCATTATCATTCTTTTTAACATCACTATTAGAATCAACATCATTGTTATCATCAGCATCAAGACCACCAGCAATATTTCCAATATTATAAAAATTATCAGCATCACTAATAACATCACATCAATATCACATGGCCATTAACAATGTCATTAAGAGCCAACAGCTGGATGCCCTTCCTAATGCCAACCACTCCGTGAGTGTAGTAGGTGCTTTTAACGTGCCACCAGCACAGGTGCCAGGTGAGGCTGGCAACAGCCACGATCGGTTGATGTTTTTTACATGCCACAGGCATGAAAGCCAGTCAAGGCAGCGCTGGCATCGGCCACATTCAGATGGTGCTTTTAATGTGCCAGCAGCACAGGGATCACAACTACAATTTCCATTGATTTTTTACCATATCCAGCTCATATATTCTCTCCGTTTTATGCTCAAAGTATCAAAATATAGCCTCTTACAACTACTCTACAATGCCATTCTAAAAATATACAATCATATTGAAATCTCAAAAGTACAAGATATTGCAACAGTTCTTCAAAACAATAGGAATTAATAAGTATTAAATTTGAGAAGACATCTCAAAGTTAAGTCAATATGTGGTCATTCTTGCATACAGGTATGTCCCCTGCATCCCTCTTCAGCCAAGTGTTCCTAAGGTTGCAGGCTCATAAGTGCCAGTGTCACATAAAAAGAACCCAAGCCAGTGCCATGTAAAAGCACCTTTGCTGGTGCTGTATAGAGGCACCCGGTACACTCTGTAGAGTGGTAGGTGTTAGGAAGGGCATCCAGCTGTAGAAACCATGCCAAAACAGACAGGGAGCCCAGGCAGCTCTCCAGCTAGCCAGTTCCTATCAAGCCATCCAACCCATGCCAACATGGAATATGGACGTTAAATGATGATGATGATAATTTGATAATCTGAATGTTAAAGGCTTAAGTCACATACTGCCATATTAGTAAAATAAATCCTGGATAATGTCATTCAGGATTTCCTTTAAACAACATTTTCAACATCAACGTGATCATGAAGATATAGTGACACATTAATAATGAGCAAATGGCACCAGTACAGTCCCATCTCTCACTGAAAAATTGTCTTGGTTTTATTTGTTAAGGTCTAATGTTGACAGTTAAGACTTTGGGACAGTGTTCAAAGGTTCAAACTAAGGTTAGGTTTAATAAGGGTTGAATCACAGATTTCTGAGATAATGTTCAATTTGCAAAAAGCATCTGGTGAATGAATGTCAAATCAATCACTACTGTCTTTTAAAAAAAATGGAAAAGACATATTGGATGATGTAAGCTGAAATAAACTATATCTGAATAGAAAGAATAGTGATGGTTGGAATGTCTCTGATCACAAGTCTATTTAATCATAGCTGACCTGGTGCTAAAATGTAGTATTTAATACACAAAAAATATTCCGTTCAAAGAATCTTCTGAAACACTGAATGCACTTAGTACCAAACATGCATACATTACAGAAAGGGCAGATACAATAAAAGAAGTAAGAAAATTATAGGAAGAATTAATAACAAAGAGAAATTGAGTATGGGAACTGATACTCTACTAAAAGCACATTTGATAGTATAGAAGATGCATGGACATATAAGATGCACCCCATTTGAGAAGCATGTCTTCAGGAAAAATGTATTTAGTGTATTAGAAATTATGGAATATATGATCCTGGGTTGTATATACTTAACATATATGTCTCAAAGATTACCCTGAGTGATTTTTGGGACATTTTGGGGGAGAAAAAAGTGTGTCTTTAGATACCATCAAATTCAGTGAAAAAACCTGACTGCAACCAATAGCAGAACAACAACAGGCTCTAAGGACCATAAGTGGAAAGAATAAACTAAAGGCCTGACAATAACTGCTCAGAAGCAGTGTCTCCCAAAGACACATTCTGAAACAAAATATCAAGCTGGATTGCAGCTCATTTGGTGGATTTTAAACTATCAGCAATACACTTGCTAGATACCCAATACTGGTCATACAAGTATGTATTATCAGTGTTGGGTATCCAGCAGTATATAATGAGATGGAGGCCTTAGGAAGGGAAAGATGGCAGAAGCCACAAAGATTATAGTAGAAAATGTAAATAGTGAGAGTCTCTGAGATATGCAAGTTCATATGGACAAAAAGATGAGAGATCCATACATAGGTGGGTTGCCTAAATGACAATAATATGTTAAGAAAAGAAGTTGAAAAAACTTCAAATATAAAGACATAAAGACTGAAATAGTGAGAATGTGGAATATGGACACAAGAATATTATATTTTTGAGGAACTATCCAATTAAAAATCTATAAACATCCTCACTGGATGGTATTTGTCTATATTCTTTTCTTTTGTTTTTTGTTTTTTTTCCCTCCAGAAAGAAAAGAAAAACATAAACAAATAACTGATAGGTTTTAATAAAATAACTCTTCCAAAATATAACAATATTGGTTTCAACATTTGGGTTCTTATCAAAATTCTTGCAAAACAAATTCAGAGATGAAAGACACAAAAATAGTCCCAGACATATAGGAGTGCCAGTGCAATGAGTTGTAAAGTATGGTATGGAAAAAGAATCAAAGAATTGCCTGAGAGACCTTACATATATGAAGTTTAGAAAATAGAACTCCTAAGAAGTATACATTTTCTGAATAAGATATTATTTATAAAATAGCCCTACTCTACAGTTGCAGAATAATTTCTGTAAGATAGTAGAGTCAATATCAAAGAAATTTAGGAAAACGAGATATACTAAGGTTAGGTTTAATAAGGGTTAAATTACAGATTTCTAAGATAATGTTCAATTTGCAAAAAACATCTGGTAAATGAATGTCAAATCAATCACTACTGTCTTTAAAAAAAATGGAAAAGACATATTGAATTATGTAAGCTGAAAATAAACTATGTCTGAATAGAGAGAATAGTGATGGTTGGAATGTCTCTGATCACAAGTCTGCTTAATCATAGTTGACCTGGTGCTAAAATGTAGTATTTAATACACAAAATATTCCATTCGCAGAATCTTCTGAAACACTGAATGCACTTAGTACCAAACATGCATACATTACAGAAAGGGCAGATACAATAAAAGAAGTAAGAAAATTATAGGAAGAATTAATAACAAAGAGAAATTGAGTGTGGGAACTGATACTCTACTAAAAGCATATTTGATAGCATAGAAGATGCATGGACATATAAGATGCACCCCATTTGAGAAGCATGTCTTCAGGAAAAAAGTATTTAGTGCATTAGAGATTATGGAATGTTATCCTGGGTTGCATATACTTAATATATATGTCTCAAAGATTACCCTGAGTGATTTTTGGGACATTTTGGGGGAGAAAAAAGTGTGTCTTAGATACGATCAAATTCAGTGAAAAAACCTGACTGCAACCATCTTGTCAAAAAGATGAAGAAAAGGAACAGAGAAAAGTAAAGAGTGTTCTTGTGGTATTTGAAGCAACACCCAAACTGTCACCTAAAATGCTGAGGGATATTAGAACTGAGAGACCCAAATAGTGGACTTGCAGAAAAGTGCCATTCTGTATTCTGCAATTATCTTTCAAAAATTCTTACCAAACCTCGGGATAACATCTCTGTTAACTAAATTAGCAAGTAATAACTATTACTACCACCCAGCCAAAGAATAAAGGTAATAATTCCTTTTAACATTTTCCTCATTTTTTAAACCTTTTTATTATCATTCTTTTAAAAGGAACATCCTAGTCCATCATACACACACAAGACAAACTATTTTTGTATCTATATAGGAAATGTAGTTGTCGAGGTGGTAAACCATGAATGAATGAATAAATAATGAACAAAGATACTGCAGGAAAACAAATAATCTTACTTCATCCTCCAACACCCATTATCTCATTAACTACATCATGGTCATGACTAACAGCGAAGATGAGAGAAAGGACAAAACAAACAATACTGAATTGATACACATAGAAAATGTAGGGTGGGGGGAGAGAGGCTGACGGCTGAATTACAGCAATCAGATGAAAGTGGCAGTAGAAATTACAATGGACGAAGGCTCATAATGGTCATAATTTGTTTGTACACTTGATCAGAGAATTACACAATTATGATGTAACTTCACAAAACAGTGTATCCTGTCAATTGTATTATATTATACTATAATAAGTTCTGCTAACCTGGTGTTGAATGCTTTTGCCTCTTATATATGACAATCACACACACACACACACACACAGAGTTATACAAACACACACATATATATCCATGAATATACACATACGCATGCATATATGTGTGTGTGTATATCTATCTATCTGTCTGTCTGTGTCTGTCTGTATGTATGTGTGTGTGTGTGTGTCTGTGTGTGTGTCTGTGTGTGTGTCTGTGTGTGTGTATGTATATATATATATAAACGCATGTACATTGTGTGTGTATTTTCAATTTGTTTGTACTTCTGTGTAATTTTCGAACATTGTATATATATATATATATATATATACACACACACGCACTACTGCTTTGAGTGTGGGGAGGGGTTCAGGTTGCCAGAGTTGGTAAGTAGTAAATGAAGAGGGAAAAACAGATGAATGAACAAATTCTGCTTTACCCTACAACCATTCTCCTTTCCTCACCACCACCTGACTATAAAACACCAGAACAAATACCACTAGGTATTTTGTTCCACACGCTAAAGATTCTGCTAGTACTGTTACCAACACACCCTCCACACTCTCAACAGCACCAGAACTAGTAACAACAGAGGAAGGTTTTATCACAGCAGACTCAGTTGGCTCCCTCCCACACCGTTACTGCAACTAATCCTTCACCCACCTGAACAGATGTGATGTAGTGTATATCAAAGTAGGAGTGTTCATGGTGAAAGGTTACAAAAGCTGTTCTCCTCTCAGGTATCAGATAAACTGCTTCCTTGACTAAACAAAGTTAAGTTACTATATATATGTATATATATATATATATATATATATATATATATATCATCATCATCATCATCGTTTGACGTCCGCTTTCCATGCTAGCATGGGTTGGACGGTTCAACTGGGGTCTGGGAAGCCCAAAGGCTGCACCAGGCCAGTCAGATCTGGCAGTGTTTCTACAGCTGGATGCCCTTCCTAACGCCAACCACTCCATGAGTACAGTGGGTGCTTTTTATGTGCCACCGACACATAATACAAATAAGAAAATAGAGGAACAGATTTCATTCAATCAACAACTTACAGATAATACCAATTCATATAATTTTTATTATATAATTATTATTAACTATATATATATATATATATATATAATTATTATATATATATAATTATTATTAACTATATATATATATATATATATATATATAATCATCATCATTGTTTAACGTCCGCTTTCTCTGCTGGCATGGGTTGGATGGTTTGAGGACTGGCAAGCCAGATAGCTGCACCAGGCTCCAATCTTGATCTGGCAGAGTTTCTACAGCTGGATGCCCTTCCTAATGCCAACCACTCCGAGAGTGTAGTGGGTGCTTTTACGTGCCACTGGCACAAGGGCCAGTCAGGCGGTACTGGTGACGGCCATGCTCAAATGATGATTTTTATATGCCACCGGCACAGGAGACCAGTCCAGCAGCACTGGCAACGACCTCACTTGAATGTGGTTTTTCACGTGCCAGTAAGGCAACACTGGTAATGATCACACTTGAAAGTTGCTTTTTATGTGCCACTGGCACAGGAGCCAGTCAGCAATGATCACGCTCAGATGGTGTTTATATCATCATCATCATTTAGCGTCCGTTCTCCATGCTAGCATGGGTTGGACGGTTCAACTGGGGCCTGTGAAGCTGGAAGGCTTCATCAGGCCCAGTCAGATCTGGCAGTGTTTCTACGGCTGGATGCCCTTCCTAACGCCAACCACTCCGTGAGTGTAGTGGGTGCTTTTTACGTGCCACCCGCACAGGTGCCAGACAGAGCTGGCAAACGGCCACGAACGGATGGTGCTTTTACGTGTCACCGGCACGGGGGCCAGGCGAGGCTGGCAACGGACACGAACGGATGGTGCTTTTACATGCCACCGACACGGGGGCCAGACAGAGCTGGCAAACGGCCACGAACGGATGGTGCTTTTACGTGTCACTGGCACGGGGCCAGGAGGAGGCTGGCAACGGACACGAAAGGATGGTGCTTTTACATTGCCACCAACACGGGGGCCAGACAGAGCTGGCAAACGGACAAACGGATGGTGGTTTAGTATGTCACGGGCACGGGGCCAGGCGAGGCTGGCAACGGACACGAAAAGGATGGTGCTTTTACGTGACACCAACACGGGGCCAGACAGAGCTGGCAAACGGCCACGAAAAAACGGATGGTGCTTTACGTGTCACCGGCACGGGGGCCAGGCGAGGCTGCACGGACACGAACGGATGGTGCTTTTAAATGCCACCGACACGGGGGCCAGACAGGCTGGCAAACGGCAACACGAAGGATGGTGCTTTTACGTGTCACTGGCACGGGGGCCAGGCGAGGCTGGCAACGGACACGACTGGATGGTGGTGCTTTTAATGTCAACGAATGGGGGACACCTGGCAGGGCTGGCAACGGAGAAACGGATGGTGCTTTACATGCCACCTATATATATATATATATATGTGGTGCTGTTTATTTATAATATATATATATACAAATAAATATCATCATCACTACGTGTGTAAAATGTGGTGTATGCATGTATAAATTAGATGCAACCAAACTAAGTGGATATGCAGTTAGAATTTTCCTGTGCAATCAAGTCATTTTGGATTAATTCCCCTGTGACCATCTAAGCGAGGTTTTAAATATCTCCAAGCTTTTAGTTTTACTATAAGCTCAAGGCACTAGGCTGTGGAGGATTTGGAAATAGTTTTTTATTTTTTTTTTATTTTACCAAAGTCTCATAGTCACATCTTGAAGAGTTGGTCCGCTTGAATGATCAAACAACTCATTGATGGCCTTTGGCTTAACATCAATGGTTTTTTTCCCTCCTATATTAACCCTTTAATGTTCAGATTATTCTGTCAAATATGATGTTTGTTTATTTAAAATGGTTTGAATTAGTCATGCATTATCTTGTAATTTAGAGATTTCAGTGATGTGATTTTTTAGTTTTAGAATGACATGGTAGGGCTGTGGTGAGAGGTGAGATCTGGTCAGTTTCAATATAAAACAGGTTAAATATTTTGGCCGGATACGGCCGGTTTGAATGCTAAAGGGTTAAACATACTTGCAACAGTTGAAGAACAAAGGGTATCAAATAAATTACTGTCAAGAAGCTCAGAGTTTTGAATGTAAGTGTTCCATGCTTGTCTAGTTGTGTGTGTGTGTGCATGCATGTGTGTGTAAGATGAACAGGAGCCATGAAGACCACAGATCCATGGGAACTGATTTCCTCAACTGTCCCAGTGGCTCTAGAAGTTGTAGATAATTTTTGATACCTAGGTAACCTAATTAGCACTGGAAGAAATTGTATGGAAAGTGTAATTGCTAGAATAAGAATAAGATGGAGAAAGTTCAAATAACTTTTACTCCTGTTAGCAACCAAAGGTCTATCTTTCTGAGTGAAGAGAAAATTGTATGATGTATGTGTATGAACTGCAATGCTGTATGGTAATCAGATGTGAGCCAAGAATGTAGAGGATATGTGAAGGCTGGAGAGGCTGTCAGTGTGTGCATGTGTGACAGAGCACTGTTGTACTGAGAGAGAATTTGGGCATAAGAGGAATTATATGCAGTGTATAAGCAAGGGGACTGTGCTGGTTTGGTTATGTGAGGCAGGTGGATAAGGACAGTTGCTTAAAGAAATGTCAATCACAAAGTGGTGGAAAATTGTGGAAGAAGGAGACCCAGGAAACATAGGACAAAGTATTGAAGGCTGATCTCAAAACACTAAGCCTTATAAAGGAGATGAAAGAGAACTGAGATATGCAGCTCATTGCTGTACTCAAGGAGATCCACTCACCACATCAGAACTGAGATCTTAAAATCAAGCTGCCATGTAAAAAGAGCATTGATGTATTAAAAAGCTGCAGTGTAAAAAAGCGTTGGTGCCATGTAAAAAGCACTGGTGATGGTGTCACTAAAAAAGCACTCAGTACACTTTGTAAAGTGGTTGGTATTAGAAAGGACATTCAGCCATATAAAGCAAGCCAAAACAGAATATGGAACTTGGCGTGGCCCCTGGCCATGCCAGTTCCTGTCAAGTCATCTAACTCATGCCAGCATGGAAAATGGTCATTAAATGTTGATGATGATGGTAACAGTGATGGTAACACACACACACACACACACATTTACATAAACACATACATGTATAATAATATGCAGACACACATGTATACATACATACACATATAACAATAAGGCCCCAGAGGTAGGGTTTGATAAATGTATCAAAGTTCAGATAAGTACTCACCGAATCACAAATACTTGGACATCAGAGTCAGCTTCCAATTTAATCGGAACATAGAACAGCGATCCTGGACGGTAGGTTGCTGTGGGGACAGAGATAATGACATGCTTTTCTTCTATGTCTTTGTACTCTTCGTCGTTGGATGAAAGTGAGAGGGTGGTCAGGTAGCGCCGGTTCTCTGTAACTATTTCAGCTGCAGCATCCGAGTCGTTGGTTTGTAATGCTGCACTGGAAACATATGCGGGATTTCCGCACTCCTCATTCTTGTTGATGCCAGTCACTGTATAGTAGACAGTGACTGTTGTTTTGTTTGGTGATACCCACCACTCCTCAGGCACCTCCACACCAGCCACGCAACCGTTGTACTTGTCGTTGAGCAGGCAGGCTGCGGTCAGCTCATCGTCAAGATGCTGCACGAACACCTGCCCACACCAACGACGCCTCGACGGAAACGTCGACAGCAGTAGCGCTGTCTGTTTGCCAGATGAAGAACCACCAACACCTCCACTATCCCCTCGATCGTTCCCACCATTACCATAATTCATCATTCCAGCATGGATGAGGATTTGCAACATGGGGCTGTCTGGTGTGATTTTTGAGGAGACCAAGTGGACGCTGATGTCTCGCCCATCCATCGTGAAACGGTCAAGAATGTTTGAGTCATTGTATGTTGATGTGTCCAGAAGATGTCTGGGAATGGGCTTCTCAGAGAAGAAAGGCCCCAGCTGTGCCTGCACCACAGGTAATTCTCCTGTTGGTTCTGTTATTATCAATGATTCTTGTTGTGTCTGGGGACTGTGATGTTGAAATTTCAGGAAGTAACCATCATTGGGATTTTTTAACCTGATATCAACTCCACTCACTGAAAAAGAATAAAATAGGAAGACTTAAGAATGCATAGCAATGATAATAAAAGTGATAATTACAACGATGATGATAGTGATGATGATGATGACAATAATGATAACAACAACAATTGTGGTAGTGGTGATGATGATGGTAATGATGGTGATGATGATGATGATGATGGTGATGATGATGATGATGATGATGATGGTGATGATGATGATGATGATGATGATGCAAAGACCACTGGTTGGACAAACAAACAAAAATAATAAAAAGTAAATCTCAGATATATAAGTAGATTAACAAACAGATGACCATTTAGGTAAGAGCTTAAACAGAATTTCAAGCATCAGTTAGACCAGTGATTCTCAACTAAGGTCCATATGGCTCCTGAGGTTCCATATAAGATTTTTGAGAGTCCACACAGCAAAATAGTAAATTGAGGATCCATAAAAGTATTTTAAGGGCCTGTAGAAAAATTTTGCTTTCAGTGTATGTACTGGTTTATAATGCAAGAAACAGCTAGGTTTTTACGTCTAATGTTCAACCTACACAAGCTAATGTGGGAAAAACAAAGTAGGAACTTTAAAAGAAGTTCTATAAAACCAGCTTTTAAACATCGAATGGCTAAGGGGGTCCACCAGAATAAAATAGTAATCAAAGGTGTCCATAGATAAAAAAAATCGTTGAGGCACAGGAGTGGCTGTGTGGTAAGTGGCTTGCTTACCAACCACATGGCTCCGGGTTCATTCCCACTGCATGGCACTTTGGGCAAGTGTCTTCTGCTATAATCTTGGGCTGACCAAAGCCTTGTGAGTGGATTTGATAGACGGAAACTTAAAGAAGCCTGTCATATATATATATATATATATATATATATATATATATACGTGTGTGTGTGTGTGTTTGTGTGTCTGTGTTTGTTCCCCCAACATCGCTTGACAACCGATGGTGGTGTGTTTACGTCTCCGTAACTTCGCGGTTTGGCAAAAGAGACCGATAGAATAAGTACTAGGCTTCCAATGAATAAGTCCTGGGGTCGATTTGCTTGACTAAAGGCAGTGCTCCAGCAAGGCCGCAGTCAGATGACTGAAACAAGTAAAAGTGTAAAAGAGTAACCCCTGAGTTAGACAAACTGACTTACAGGTATACCAAATGATAGACAAATTAAGATAAGAAGACTATAACAGGTCTAGGGAGACTTGAACCTATTTCTTTACTACCCACAAGGGGCCAAACACAGAGGGGACAAACAAGGACAGACAAACGGATTTAGTCGATTATATTGACCCCAGTGCGTAACTGGTACTTAATTTATCGACCCCGAAAGGATGAAAGGCAAAGTCGACTTCGGTGGAATTTGAACTCAGAACATAACGGCAGACGAAATACCGTTAGGCATTTCGCCTGGCGTGCTAACGTTTCTGCCAGTTGGGAGACTTGAACCTACAGCCATCAGGTTACTGGTCTAATAAACAGACTTATCAACATAAAACAGTCTTTACAGCAAGACTAATTGTGTGTTTATGTAAATTACAGGGTCATAACACACTCCCTGTTTAAGAATGAGACAACACTATTTTCTTTTTCTTTACCAATAAATTTATTTAATATGCAACTGTTAGTTACATTCAGCAGATGAGATGTAAATTATATTTAGTATTTAACTAGCATCAAAATGGCATTTCAAGTATGTTTTGCCACAGAAACATATGTTGGCTGCTCTTTTTATTTTGTCAAATAATACATTGTCGTGTTAGTTCAGGTTATCTGATCCCTCTTAGCAATGGCAGTCTCTTCCTTTCTTTTTTCTCTCACTGTGAATAGCAAAGTCTACTTTCATCTCTACCCTTTCTCTCTCACCACCCCCTCACTGCTGGTAGTTGTGCCTGTCTTTTTCAGTAGCAGTTTATATTGCATTGTCTCCCTTCTCTCTTTCATATTTCTTGTCTCTTACATCTTCCACATCTTTTACAGTACCTGAACACGCACGCACACACACACACCACACACACACAAAGCCAATTTATTAGTGTATACAATGATTAACATATGTGAACATATATACCTTTTAAGTATATACAAACAGATAAGCAGAGACAGTTACCTATGGTGCATGTAACAATGGTCTAATTACAACAGGAATCTATTTAAAATGAAAACCTACTTATGATAAACAACCTCCACAATGGTTAATAAATGCTATTGTTGTTGTGTAGCTCCAAGTTAACCCTATCAGGCAGACCTACAACCAATAGATGGTCTGGATATCATCCACAAATCCCAGTTTCAGATATACCGTTACTTTTGGGTATAGAAGAACCATAATGTGCAGGGTAGTAATTTCCAATGTGGAGCATATGCCCCACCAGTAAGAGCTGGGAAAATTGTGGTGGGGCATAGGATCCAAATTTTTTTTTGCTTTTTAATGGGATATAGAATTGTGAAAATCTTTTGTTTTCAGTAAAACCTACTACACCTATAGTCAGCGTAGCCAAAACAATCCCCCCAGCCAAGCATACTGTGTGAAGACTGTTTGCTAGTGTATAGCACTATTCTAATGCCCTAGTGTGGATATTTCTTTAAGGAAAGTATATAATTATGAAATATTCTTTTCTACTCTAGGCACAAGACCCAAAATTTAGATCGACCCCAGTAAGCAACTGGTACTTTATTGACCACAAAAGGATGAAAGGCAAAGTCAACTTCAGTGGAATTTGAACTCAAAATGTAAAGACAGGTGAAATACCTATTTCTTTACTACCCACAAGGGGCTAAACACAGAGAAGACTAACAAGGACAGACAAATGAATTAAGTCGATTATATCGACCCCAGTGCGTATGTGGTACTTATTTAATTGACCCCGAAAGGATGAAAGGCAAAGTTGACCTCAGCGGAATTTGAACTCAGAACGTAGCAGCAGACGAAATACTGCTAAGCATTTCGCCCGGCGTGCTAACAATTCTGCCAGCTTGCTGCCTTATAATCATGAACTATTAAAAATAAAGTTGTTTCTTTCCAACCATCAGTGGGGTATACATTTTTCTGGAAAATTATAGTGGAGCCTGGGGAAAATATGATGGGAAATACTGGTGTAGGGGTTTATTATATCTTTTATCTTTTACTTATTTCAGTCATTAGATTGTGGCCATTCTGCGGCACTCCTTTAAAGGGTTTTGTTGAACAAACTGACCCCAGAACTTATTTTTTAAAGTCTGATACATATTCTACCAGTCTCTTATATTCTTTTCTACTCTAGGCACAAGACCTGAGATTTTGGGGGAGGGGGCCAGTCAATTAGATCAACCCTAGTATGCAACTGGTACTTAATTTATTGACACCAAAAGGATGAAAGGCAAAGTCGACCTCAGTGGAATTTGAACTCAGAATGTAAAGACAGACGAAATACCACTAGGCATTTCTCCTGGCATGCTAATATTTCTGGCAGTTCGTCACCTTGCCAGTCTCTTATATTGAACTTTTCAGGTATATTACATTCAGAACTTCCTATTTTAAAAGATTGGAGAGTGATTTGACAAAGATTTGGGTTGCTGTTTCTAATAGACAGAAGAACCATATGGAAGATCTCTCATTGGTTCTTGTCAGCAATTACTAACGAGTAATTCAATTTAATGTAGTGAGCCAAAAATCATTTAAAATCAACTGAAATAAGCATAGGCATAACTAGGGATAAGAAGTTTGCTTCCCAACCACTGCACGGCACCTTGGACAAGTGTTTTCTACCATAACCCCAAGCCAACCGAAGCCTTATGAGAGGATTTAGTAGGCAGAAACTGGAGGAGCCCATCATATGTTTGTGCATGTGTGTGTATATGTATATATTATATACATGATTGACTGCTAACTCCACAAGTTTTTTTTACTCTCTCTCTGTTTATTTCCTCGTGTTCCTTTCTGTTGAAGAGCATAGGTTCAAAACATAAAAGACTTTCTCACCTTCCCTAGTGTCAAACTAATACACCTGCTTGTTGTTTTATACCTGTCTTCGTCCTTTGTTTTTTCTGTAATTTCAACTATAATATATATATATATATCTAGAAGATATATATATTATATATATACACACACACACACACACACCTCGCAATCTTGTGAACTAATACATCCACTTACCCTATCCAATCCTTGGTCCTACCTCACTTATATACATCTCTCTGTAACTTGGGTGTACCCCACATCACATTTTCACTATCTTCACTCTTCTCTTCTCTCCCTCCTTCCCCATCCATCTCTTCTCTCTCACCTCTCTCTCCCACTGAGGTAGCCATGTATCTCCTTTACTGCAAGATGCCTGTTTCTCTCCTTCCCATCTACTCAGTCTAAGCAAATATAAAAAGGACTTCTGTATAAAGCAGCAATATCAATAACTTCATTAGGCAAAACACTTTACTGAGATGATAAGCACAGAGGAACAGTAACTATAAGATTCTGGTCATCTGCACCTTTTTCTGCTTGTCCCCATTCTGGTTATCATCAGAATCTACAGACATGTTACAACCCAATATGGGAACCTCTGCTATTTCTAGTAGATCTCTCTTTGCCAGAAATAGCAGCCAAATGTCCCTAAAATCACACATAATTCATTTTAAAACATGAAGACAACCAACAAGGGAGCTCCCACTTGATCATTAAACCTGCTAGAAACACCAGCTAAATCTCACTCAAATTACATTCTACAATCTTAAAAAGGAAGGACACATGTAGTCCTAGATACACTATGTCCAAATAAAAACCTATGACTAAGGGCTCTAACCAGGAATGGTTAGAGCCCTTAGTCATAGGTTTACTGGATCTGTGTTGATAATATCAAGAGGCATGAAAAATGAGCAACACTGAAAATATATCACTGCATATTCCAAATAACTCTGTCATAGCCTGTCCTATGCCTGGTTGAAGATTTGGGTGTAGGACTGATACCCTACCATGTAAAAAAGACTCAGGTTGGAGGAACCAGATGACCAGATGGCACTCCATATGATAAACCACTGCATGTTTGAGAGCATAGTTTGGACAGCAACCAGGTGGCAGTAATGATATATCTGAAGTAATGCATCTGTGGATCATGCAAATCTACCACCTGCCTGCTATAAGTCTTTTTGATTTGCAGTCGACCTGGAGCTAAAATAACAACCTCTAACAACCATCTCCACCGCTACTACCACCAGCACCACTGCCACCATCACCACCACCACTAAAATCATCACCATTATATAGTGAGCCAACAAGGGAGATACTAGTGAGCCAAACAAGGGAGACCAGCTAGAAATAGCAGCCAAATTCTATTGTATCAGATCCAACAGTCTTTAAAAATGGATACTTTAAATAATGCAGTTCCAGGTATATGAAACCATAGAATAGTTAGGACTGGAATGACTTTAACTGTAGGTTTGCTTGATCAATGCTAGATACAACTGTTGCCACCACTGTCATGAACTCTGCCACAAGTACCACCACCACCACCACCACCACCAGCACTGCCATGAATTACCAACCCACCACCAACAACAATAAGCTATCAAAAAGAGAGACAAAAAGAGCAGCTGCTGAACAAAACTAGTTGCCCCTGTAATATAATTCTACCTTCCCCTACATAAGTAGTGCACAGGTGTACCCTACCTCTACTACTACCATCACCATCTCTGCTTAGGATTAAGGTTCCATGTTATATAGGTGAGTGGATGGTAGAGGAGGAAGAAAAAATTAATTATCTTCTGAGAAAACTGCTGACAGGACTTGATTAGGTTTGTATTTAGATGGTAGTGTTGTTATTTAGCCCCAAGTCAGTCCTGAGTTAACAGATCTATGATTTAAGGTATTCCAGTCACAACCATCTCACCATTTTCTCCAGCCAAAGAGTATGTAGGACATCATCGTCCAATGTGTCCTTCACTTTTTTAAGATAGTAGGGTGTGATCTGATGGTGATCTAGCTGTTTTTTCTAACTGAATGAGTAACCATATGGAGGCTCTCTCATTGGCTCATGGTCGTTGTTGGAATAAGTGGCGATAGTGGTAATGTTAGGAATTGACTGTAAATGGTGGGCTTGATGGCATGGGTCTAATGTTTGTGTAGTGGTATAGCAACAGCAGTGGTGGTGGTGGTGGTATGGTGTTAATTACCCTCTTATTGCCTGACTTCCAACCTCTCACTTATACAAGCTCACTGCTTTAAGTCAGTTTAATTAGTATGGATAGCAGTGGAGGTGGTGGTGGTGTGGTGGTGGTGACATTAGTTAAGGGATTAAAATAAAGAGTGGAGTGGATTAAGATAAAAGGAACAACAGAGGAACCGCAGTAAAAGAAAAAGAGCAAAGGTGGGGGAGATCATCAGAAGTAGAGACGGATTGGTTAAATAAAACAGATTAGGTTGTTTATGTGAAAGAAAAAAAGGGAGACCTTAAAGAGTAAATCCGATTTAACACATGAAAAGTGTGGCGGCAGCCTTAATGCTATAAATTGGCACACTTTTGTCAAAGAGGAAGGGACTGTTTAATATTTTGGTAACAGCCTGCTTGAGACAGTCTGTCTGACAGTCTGATAAAAATCCCTTCTATTTTAAAGTGCTTGAATTGAAATCAAAACCTCTGTCATGCAAAAATCCCTTTGTTAAGTTATGATCCAAATCAGATATTAGAGAAATAAATGTACAAGCTGGTTTTATTAACACACAAAATTTCTTCTGAGTCACACAGACATGCCTGAATCTATATGTATTACCCATATAAATGTATATAACTGTGTGTGTGAATATGGTGATCTTATGCTAGGAGATGATGGGGTAAAGTATGAAAGGAGGTGAACAGAACAGGTTCCTTGTTGTAGAGAAGCCATACATTATAGAAGATTTGGCATGAGTAACTGGGCTGGAAGAGTAAAGAGATAAAATAGTGATGATGAAGTGTTAGGGTGGACCCTCAAGGTACAAAGTGAATAGGAATAGAGACAGAGAATAAGGTTGAGTAGAGGTTACAAAAGAATTAGGGGAGAAGCAGATGTGTTGGTATGAGTTGAAGAGAAGATGACTGAAGTTGAGAAGGAGAGATAATTTGAATACTCAGAGGGTGATCAATTTTAAATGATGAACGACGAAGGACATATTAATAAATAAGCATGACAACAGTGAGTGGTAACAGCCTGCTTGAGACAGTCTGTCTGACAGTCTGATAAAAATCCCTTCTATTTTAAAGTGCTTGAATTGAAATCAAAACCTTCTGTCATGCAAAATCCCTTTGTTAAGTTATGATCCAAATACCAGATTAGTAGAGAAATAAATGTACAAGCTGGTTTTATTAACACAAAAAATTTCTTCTGAGTCACACAGACATGCCTGAATCTATATGTATTTACCCATATAAATGTATATAACTGTGTGTGTGAATATGGTGATCTTATGCTAGGAGATGATGGGGTAAAGTATGAAAGGAGGTGAACAGAACAGGTTCCTTGTTGTAGAGAAGCAACATACATTATAGAAGATTTGGCATGAGTAACTGGGCTGGAAGAGTAAAGAGATAAAATAGTGATGATGAAGTGTTAGGGTGGACCCTCAAGGTACAAGAAAGTGAATAGGAATAGAGACAGAGAATAAGGTTGAGTAGAGGTTACAAAAGAATTAGGGGAGAAGCAGATGTGGTGTATGAGTTGAATGAAAGATGAATGATAGTTGAGAAGGAGAGATAATTTGATAACTCAGAAGGGTGATCAATGTAAAATGTGAACGAAGAAGGACAATATTAAGAAATAAGCATGGACAACAAGTGAAGTGAATTAAACAGACCTATTTACAGTTTCTTCCATGCTTGACTGAACCCTAAACAATAACACAATTCCCACATCAAATCAAACAAAATCTTCTCACAACAGCTTTCTCTAAACCCACCTAAAAACACATACTTCTCACCTATCCTTCTCCCTATACATCTACTTCCCTACATCACAACTAATTACCATTTCACAAAACTCCACCTATCCCCCCACCCTATCCCCCCACCCACCCCCAAAATCCCAAAGACAGTATGAAGTCAAAACTAAGCCAAGGATAGCACAGCCTGACAAATGTGAGAAAGGTGGAACTTCAAAGTCAAGTCACTGTCAAGCTTTACCTTGTAAAAGTTTAATGTGTGTGTGTGTGTGTGTGTGTGTGTATACACACACACATAGATATATGTATAAACAGACAAATGTTAAAATCTGTCTGAAACTCATTCAGTTGGAGCTTATCCCAATTTCAAAGATGTATAAGTGAACTGGAACAACAGGAATCCCTTTCCCCACTCAAATGAGATGCCAGTTCACTGGAAGATTAAAACCCCAGCTAATGGTACTCATTTCAGCAGAGTAAATTGGAATAATGAGAAGTGAAGTGCTTCATTCAAAGATACAGCCTGACACCAGATGAAGAACGGAACCACAGCATTATGGTCATGAATGGACACCTTAACTGCTAGGCCAGTGGGATAACAGATTCCTATCAAGCAAACACATCATGACCATTGATTGATCACCACTTCAACTGATCAAATATAACTAAGTGAATTGAGTAAAGTAAGCTTAAAACATCTTGGTTTGCCAACTTCTTTCTTGTATTCACCCCAAAAGAACTTAACTGTGTTTTAATTAAAGCCATAGGAATATTTAAATATAGAAATTAACACAAGCATGTGTTTGTAGTTAACATAGTTTGATGTTCCTATCTTTAGGCATACAGATAATAATGTTCTATGAACATTTAATAAGTTAAAACGTTTAGAGCGATCCTCACTTCATGTTATTAGTCGTATACATTAATGAAATAGATGCCAACTTGAAGCATGTTACTGTGTTAAAATACACAGGCAACATTAACCCTTTAGCATTTAAACTGGTTATATCCAGTCCAAATTTTCTGTCTATTTTATGTCCAAACCAATCAGACACCTGCCCTACAATGTCATTTTACAAACACACAATCAGATAATCAAAATCTTGATGCTATGAGACAATAAAAGAGTATTTTAAAACAGTGTGAATAAATAAGCATTGCATTTGAGAGAATAATCTGAAAGCTAAAGGGTTAAGGTGAACAGGAGATAAAAAGAACAGATCCTATATGCTGTAGATCTTTACTGCAGTCTGACCTGGACTCAATGCAGCAATAGATTGCCGTCAAGCAATTTGAGCTGACTGCAGACAAGTACACTGCTATACACTTTAGAAGGAAAACCCCAAATTTTATTTTCTCTCACCACAACACCAAACTTAAATCTGCTCCTAAATGTGACCTAGATATTATTGTCAACAATGACATGCATTGGAGGAACAATATTTCTAAAATCATTAAAAAAGCCAAAGGTGTCTTAGCATCACTCAATAAGACTTTTGTAAGCCATTCACCATCTATCTATTTAAAGCTATATATGGCTATAATACATCCACACTTAGAGTTTGCATCTCCTGTCTAAAACCCTCATCTTGTCCAAAAAATAAATATTATTATGCATGGGGCGTAGTTGAGCAAGAGACCAACAAAACTGCTTGTAACACCAAAGAAGAACTGAAGGCAAGGATTATGGCAGCATTCACCATCTTAAACAGGGAAACCATCCAGAAGAGTTGCAGGAGATTCTGAAGTCGTCTGGAGGCCATGGTTGAATCCAATGGTGGTTTTATTGAATAAATTTGCTGTTTAGTATTTCAAGATATTTTTATGTAATTTTGGTAAATATATCTGTTAAAATGAGATGTCAGTGTTATTTTCATTTTGTGTAATTTAGATGACAGTTTATTCACCACACCCAGTATATATATCTTTTACCTCTGTTGGCTACAAAAGGTTTCTCTCTCCAAGTGAAAGGAAGATTGTATGATGCATGTATACAGACAATGATTCTACATGGTAGTGAGATGTGAGCCCTGAATGCCAAGGAATGAGGCTGATATACTCCACTGGATGTGTAATGTACATGTTCGATAGAGTGCTAGTGTATTGGGAAAGACGTTAGGCATAAGAGGAATTAGATGCAGTGTGCAAGAGAGAAGACAGTGCTGGTTTAGTCATGTGATGCAGATGGATGCTGACAGCTCCATAAAGAAGTGTCAATCTCTTAGAATAGACAGAACACGTGGAAGTGGGAGACACTGGAAAACATGGGATGAAATACTGAAAGACAGCTTGAGTATGCTGAACCTTTCAGATAAGATGACAAAGGACTGAGAGGCCTGGCACCTTGCTGTACTCAAGTGCCATATAAAAAGCACTTGTCCTGGTGCCACATAAAGGCACTCATGTGGTATCATGTAAAAGCACCCAGCACACTCTGTAAAGTGGTTGGCATTAGGAAGGGCATCCAGTCATAGAAACCATGTCGAATTATATATATATATATATATACACACACACACATACACATATATATTCATATATATATACATATATATTTACGTGTGTGTGTGTGTGTGTTGTTTACACACCCGTCTTCGTCTTTTATCTTTTTGTAAATTCTCACTATATATATATATATATATATATATATATATATATATATTGTTGTGTCTAAGGAGAGTCATTATGCCAATATTATTAACACATGAACTGGATTTGTGAACAGTAGCATTTATGGAGATAGGCTTCCAACAGGACCATCATTGGTTCACTGCATTATTTCTAATGGCAAGACAGAGAAGAGAGGTTTTTGGATTAGGCCTTTGAAAGCCTCTACTCATTCAAGCAGCCTTTTGTGACACTTTCTGGATGCATTTGTATATAAACACACATATTTGTATATAAACACACATATTTTTTATGTGTGAGTGCGTACATATATAGATACATAATACAACCAATGCATATTCTACATATATATACACAGAGTTAGTTACACACAGCTCAGCATTTTCTTGCCTCAGCCTCATTTACATCAGTTCCACCCTTCAGAAGAACTACCCCTACCATCACCATCAACTCCCACATTCTCAATGCTACAAGAAACATCATCACCAGTGGCATCATTATCATCACAGCAATCACCATGACCAAGTCAACAATCGTGTGTGTGTCTAGTGTGTCAGAGAAGACACACACACACAAACACACATATATATATATATATATGCATACACATGTACGCATATATACCATCCTACCACAAACACACATATGCATGCACACACACACACACACACTCACTCACACACACACATAAACACACATATATACATGCATACACATGTACACATATATACCATCCCACCACAAACACACACAGAGTTACACATCCAGTGTATAATATTTACATAACACATTTCTGGAAACATGTGACTGGGTCCCTCCTTCACTACTACTCCTTCTCTGTTGGGTGGGTGGATAAGTGGTTGTGTGTCTGACTCTTAGCCCAGTAGCAGCAGTTGATGAGGTGGGAGAAAAAGGGATCAAATCAGCCTGTTGGATATCACTGATTATTTTTATGATACTTTTATTTTTTTTTACTTAATTTCACCTCCCCCAACTGCAATATTCTTATGGTGTGTGCATGTAATTGTATGAGGGTATGTGTAAGTAGTTGTATGAAATATAATATAAACATACAAGAGCATGTGTGTTTATGTAGATATGGGTATGTGTGTAAGAATTTGTGTGTTTATCTAGTTAGATATTTGTAACTGTGTGTTGTCAGCATGTATCTGGGTTTATATAAATATATATATATATACATCTATGTACTTGTATATGTATCTGTATATATTACATATATATGTGTTTATATTGATATACTATGCATGTGTATGCAAATATATACACATATAGATATATACAGACATATGTGTACTTGTGTGTTTGCGTCCAACACACAAGAGGAAATGATATAGGTAGGTGTTTAAATTCTTATCTTTGAATTAACATTTTAATAAAAATGTATTTATGCATGTATATAGATACACACACTAACACCTGTGTGTGTACGTGTACGTCCATGCATGCGTGCGTGTGTGTGTGTGCGTGTGCACCACTGAGTTGTTGTTTAGTCGCCAATTCAACCCTTATCTAGCAGACCTATGCTAAGGGGTATTGTTATAATGACCATTCCATCTGTTTTCTCAGACATAATGTATCCAATGTGTTCTTTTTTTAAGATGGTAGGGTGATATACTTTAAGATTCTTTTAGCTGCTAAGAATCATGCACATTTAATTACTGATTTTTTTTATTGCCATTTCAGTAAGTACAAATAAATAAGGTCAAAACATTTTTTAAGTTGTCTCCCTTACCCATTGACCTATTGTTTTGCTTTTTTTCGTAATAATAATAATAATAATAATAATAATATTGTGTACAGTGCTCAGGTGCACTACAACTCATCTAAAGTGTATATATAATCAGGTGTAGTTTCGGCGGATTTCGGAAAGCATGAGGGCCTTAAAAGATGCAGTGTCATGGCAGTCAACAACTGACGCAGGCAGTTTATTCCATGCTTCAGCAACTCTGAGCGTGAAAAAATGTTTCCGAAAGTCATGGGAGCTGTATTGTTTTCTGACTTTGTAGGCATGTCCACGTGTGTTAGACACATGGAGATCAAAAAGGTGTTCAGTGTTGTTGTTGGTGAGGTGGTTGATAACTTTGTGGGTGTTTACCAAGTCCGTCGCCAAACGCCGGAGCTTCAGTTGAATCCATGCCCAGGGAAACAAGGCGCTCAGAATATGGTAGGTGTCTGATGGAGGGTATGCGTTTGGTTGCACGTCTCTGGACAGATTCCAGGAGGTCAATGTTCTGTGCAAGATAGGGGTTCCAAACTGATGATGCGAATTCCAAGTGTGGTCGTACCATAGCTGTATACAGTTTTAAAATAGATGGCTGGAGAGCGGCTAACAAAAGACCTGCTGAGTGATGCCAAGACACCCTTGGCCTTCCTGACAATCTTAGAGATATGCTTTGACCAACGCAAATCACTGCTGACAGTGATGCCTAGGTCACGCTCGCAAGAGGATTTCTTGATATCAGTTTGTGGAGGGAGTATGTGAACGCAGGGTTTTTTCTCCCAAAATGCATGGTGGTACACTTGTCCACAGCCAGTTTCAGTTGCCAGTCTGTGATCCATTGCTGCATTGTGTCTAGGTCTGATTGCAGGAAAGAGTTGTAGACATCAGGATCTGTCCTCTTGATTTCAAGGTACAGCTTGATGTCGTCTGCATATTTCAATACTGTGGCATTCTTTAAATTGGCATCTATGTCGTTAATGTATGCCACAAACAAGAGGGGACCAAGGACAGATCCCTGTGGTACACCCGATGACATCTCATATGGTGTAGAGTGCTGTCCTAGAACTGTGACTACCTCCTTTCGGCTGAGGATGAAGGATTTCAACCAGTTAAAAAGGTCATCCCCCACACCCATTGCAGAGAGTTTTCACCATAAGCCTTTTGTGTGGCACAGAGTTGAAAGCCTTAGCAAAGTCAAGGTAGACAACATCCACCCATGAGCCACTGTCAGTAATCTGAGTAATGTCCTCAAGGAACTCGACAAGCTGGTCACTGCAGCTGGAGTTAGGGACAAATCCATATTGTGAGGGTCGGATGAGACTGTGAGAGCTCCAGAAGTTCCAGAGTGTTTCTCTGACACACGATTCCATCAGTTTTGCAATACAGCTAGTGAGACTGACTGGGCGATAGTTGACAGGTGATGTGCGGTCGCCCTTTTTGAACAGAGGAATGACACTGGCAGTTTTCCACTGCTCCGGAGTAGCACCATTGTTGAGACAGTACTGGAAGAAAATAGAAAGCTGGTGTAAAAGGAAGTGCCTGCCACGTTTGAGAAGCAGGTATGTAACTCCATCGAGACCAGGGGAGGCATAGTTGCGCTTATTTTGAAGGTGACGTTGCAGCATTGCAGGTGTAAATTCCATAGTTGTTATGGAGTTTGCTGTTAGTGATGGTGAAGATGGTACATTTTGACTTTCAACAGTGAATATGTTTGCATAGCACTCGGCAATGAGTTCTGCGCATTCCTTGGGGTCGTCAGTGATCTGGTTTGTGTGAGGGTTGCGAAGAGGGCCCACTGGAGAGTGAGGTCTCTGCTTTGAGTGCACATATTTCCAGAAAACCTTGCTGTCAGGATTGGCTGCTATGCACTGTTCAAATTCAAGCACTGCTTTTTTTGTCACTTGCTTGAGATGGCACAATAATGGCACAATTATTTCTAGTTGGCTTTTTTAATGGTTCATGTATGACATATGTCAATGAGGAATGGCATCTTTGACATAATCTTTAGAGCATCGTACAAAATGCTCGTAATATTTAGTTGCAGTCCTTTGCATTCTGAGTTCAATTCCCACTGAGGTCAATTTTGCCTTTCATTATTCAGGGATGAATAGAACAAGGGACCAATCAAGTACAGATGATGATTTAAAACTGCAATAAAGCACTCTAGATGCAAACAAAGTCATACTAGAAGAATGAACTTTTTTTCTATCATCATTGAAAGGGAGGACGGAAAGAAAGAGATAAAAAGAGAGGGGGATTATTATTCTAAAATTGACTGCAAAACTACAATAGCGCCAGCCAGCAGCTATGTTAAATAATTTAAACCAGCTCATCTACAAGACTGACCTGTTTTTGATGCCAGTCAGAAACTTGTAAACAATTAAAACAGCAGCCATTTGTTGTACGATGCATAAATAACTTAACAATTCTGCTCATGATCATGTTTGCCTGTTTTTTATTATGTTATTTTTTTTTTTTTGATTTGATTGTTGTGAGTTTAGAAATTATCCTTTTGTTTTTGGTCCCTGATATTTTAGGTCATTCTTTTATATGCTTAAAATTTATTTTTGGTACTTTATGGAAAAAACAGTAAAAGTGATGTTGATGCATTGCATACAAACTTATATCCATTCATGTGCGAGTTTACTCCCCACCCCCGTATCTGTTCAATAGCCACACACATTCACAAATAGACATTGTGAATGGCCTAGTGGTTAGAGCAGCGGACTCGCAGTCGAGGGATCGCGGGTTCGAATCTCAGACCGGGCGATGTGAGTGTTTATGAGCGAAACACCTAAGCTCCACGTGGCTCCGGCAGAAGATAATGGCGAACTTCTGCTGACTCTTTCGCCACAACTTTCTCTCACTCTTTCCTCCTGCATCTTGCAGCTCACCTGCGACGGACCGGTGTTCTGTCCAGGTGGGGAACCTATACGCCAAGGAAACCGGGAAACCAGCCCTTATGAGCCAGGAACAAACAAAACAAATAGACATTATACACTCACACGAAATACATATAGGTATAACATTACTCTACTCCACCACCACCACAACCACCACCACCAAAAAGAAAAAATTCAAAGAAACTAGTGATGGCTTGTGTTTGATAAAAAAATTTAATTATCAACATTAGTAAAAAATTAAGGTTAAATAAAAAATTTCTTCAGTTTATATGCCACTCAGAGAAGAGTTGTGTGTATGTGCATGTGTGTATATGTAATGTGCATGTGTGTATATGTAATGTGCATGTGCAAAATTTTCCACCTACACTATTTATAAACATGTTTTCCATTTTCTCAATGTTAAATAAGTCTGAAGATTACCACCCAAGATAACTCTGCTGATCAATGTGAAGCACTGAAAGTCCCAATTTTCATGATGTGTGTGTGTGTTTTAGGAAGTTGACTGTTATGGCCAGTTAAATAGTGATCATTGGCTTTGCACCTTATAAAGCAAAACCAATGGTCACTCCCTGACTGGCCATAACAATCAACTAACTCTCTAAAATATATATTCTTTTCTACTCTAGGTACAAGGTCCGAAATTTCTGGGGAGGGGACCAGTCGATTAGATCGACTCCAGTTCGCAACCAGTACTTAATCTATCAACCCCGAAATGATGAAAGGCAACGTCGACCTTGGCTTAAAATATATTTTACTGCCTTAATGTTTCTGAGTGTGCTTCTTTTTTGGATATACGAACTACTACTGACAAGATATATATATATATAATATATATACACACACACACACATATATATATATATACACATACACACATAATAGGATTCGTAAACAGATTTATTATGGCAATGTATATATAGACTCACACCACACACACATTTACACATTCTCTCTCTATCTATCAATCTATCTATCTCTCTATCTAGCAGGTTTATGCACAATCATAAAAGGTAGTGAGTTGGTAGAGACATAAGTATGTCAGATAGAATGCCTTGAGGTATTTCCTCTCATTTTCTGCACTCTGATTTCAAATCTCACCAAAGTCAACTTTGTTTTTACCCTCCTGGGATCAATAGTGTATCAGTCAAGTACTGGGGTCAGTTTCTCTTGTTTTTGGAATCAACTACATTTTGCCATTAGAAAGGTTGTTGATTCATACTCACTGCATTCCTTTCTCCAGAAATGGAGAAGGGTTGAGCAAGAACTTAGGGACTTCCTCTCTTAGAAAAACTGTTATTTTATTGAAACTATCCAAGAACTTCTCAATGTGTAGCACACCATGAAATAGTAACAAAATTGAAAATTTAGGTTAAATATAATGTAATATAATATGATATAGATTATCATCATCATATGTATGTGTGTATGTTGCTAACCTACCTACAAAACCATAAAACTGTGTTAATATGTGAACAAGTGGGGGTGGGGATGATAATTGCATAATAAAGTATGTTTGTTTGTGTGTGTGTGTTTATTTTTGTGTTTGTGTGTGTCAGTAAGCAGTAGAATATTTTGGTACTTGTTAAGTGGAAGGAAATGTAATGAAGTGTTTATTCGGTACTCATTGGCAACTACGTTAGTATTTGCGTATAGTATGACGTGTGTGTGTGCGTGTGTGTGCATCTACCCATATGTTTACAATCATGACATACAGTATGAAAGATTATTGTTGATATCATCATCATCATCAACAATCAATGTCCATTTCCCATGCTGGCATGGGTTAGACAGCTTGGAAGGAACTGACAAGGCCAGGGAGCTGCTCCAGGTTCCATAGTTTGTTTTTACTTGGTTTCTATAGCTGGATGTCCTTCCTAATGCCAACCACTTTACAGATATGAAATTACAAATTGAGAATTTATTCCTATGTCTCTCTATCTTTCTACCTGTCTAACAACAGAGTGATGTATCTTCCTTTCTATATATCTATCCAACCAAATATTTATTTATGCATGCATGCATGTATATTTTTCTCTGGGATATATTTAAGTTTTTTTATTTCGCTAGTAGAATTAAAGTTGATCACTAAGTAAACGGCTTTAATTCCAAAATATCTTTTGACTTACAAGAGTCAAGACAGCTTTGGGGAGCTGCGGATATCTGAATTGAATAGCATGTGCATACAATATGTGTATAAGTGTACACACAAATGTGTGTGGATAAATATGCACTCATATAGTGTATATGAATATAATTTTAGTACACAACTGTATATGCATTAGTGTTTATGTGTGTGTGTTCTATATGTATATGTGAGTGCATGTATTCCATATTCCATGTAATTGCGTGCTTGTGTTCAGACCTGGAACATCAAACAGAGAATGTTTTACAAACTTTTTACTATGCCTCTAATTGATTGTATTTGAAGAATGCAAATCAGTTTGTTCTGTTTTCTTTTGGTGAATCTCAGCATTTCTAGGTTTTAATGTAGATTTGTTGTTACATTGCCCAGCACAATTACGATAACAGGTACAAATGAAAATCTATAACCAGGAGATAAGGAAGGGTAGATTTTTCATAAGTGCTCCCTAGATGTTTTACTTTTCCCCAATTTTTGGCATTATGTTCACATCCATCATGCAGCCAACCTCTTGGAATACTCCAGCAGTATTCTATATCTTTAAAGGTGTGGATACACTCTGGTTATGGTGTGCTTTAGACATGGCCATCAGGACAATCATTCTTACATTATAGCATTGTAGATGATATAGAGGCAATGACGAAAGACCAAGACCTCTGGAGATATGCTGTGACTGTGAAGACCTGACAAATATAGTGAGTTCATGGCTCGCAGGATGGCCTGCTGTGCTTAACTTGGATCGTAGGGTGACCTGCTGTGCTTGCAGAGACCTATTGAGTCAAGTACATCAACATCAAAATAAAAATCAAATGGAAATTGTAGTTGTGATACACGTGCTGGTGGCACATAAAAACACGATCCGAACGTGGCCAATGCCAGTGCTGCCTTGACTGGCATCCATGCCAGTGGCACCTAAAAAGCACTCACTACACTCACGGAGTGGTTGGCGTTAGGAAGGGCATCCAGCTGTAGAAACACTGCCAGATCAGACTGGAGCCTGGTGCAGCCTCCTGGCTTCCCAGACCCCGGTCGGACTGTCCAACCCATGCTAGCATGGAAAACGGACGTTAAATGATGATGATGATGATGATGCTATATATAAAAGCACTTTTTGAGCATTGTGCCTCACGGAGGCAATGACAAATGACCAATATGCCATGCTTCAGTAGAAGACCCATCAAACCAAGCGAAATTGTAGATACTGGTGTCACACAACTGGCACCCGTGCCAGTGATATGCACTCATTACACTCTCGAAGTGGTTGGTGTTAGGAAGGGCATCCAGCCATAGAAACCATGCCAAATTGAATCGGCTGTTGCCCCTCAGCTTACCAGCCCTAGTTAAACCATCCAATCCATGCCAGCATGGACAATGGACGTTAAATGGTGATGATGATGATATATATGTGTGTGCGTGCTTCTTTGAGCTTTATTTAAGTTCTTCTTAAGAGGGTTCAAGCCAGTCACTAACAAAGCGACAATACTTTTGGAGTTAAGAGTTCCCAGTGTTTGTAAACATGTGGGCTGAGTTGCTGTGTTGGTTGAGCTGTCAATGCACACATAGGTATGCACATCTGTTCACCTAAAGAATCTCAGATGGAAAATCTTTGGAATGTCTTACAAATCTACACAGTGCCACTAATAGATTGGATTTGGAGAACCTAAGTTAGTTTCTTTTGCTTTCTTCAAAAAACTTAGTATCTCTATGTTTTTGTGTAAATTTATATGTATATAGCCTTATACATTGAACCTATGAGAATTTATAATCAGAATACAAGAGCTGTAGGTTCCTTATTAATTCGCTATAAATGTTCTCTTTTACTTAGACTTTTGATGCTACTCATACATCCACTGGACAGCTGAACTCTATAACAGTACCTGACTTTTGTTCCCTGTCCCACAGAACAATATCAGATCTGTTATGTTTGCACCAAATTGATGTTTTTATTGGAGTGTTCTACCAGTATTCCTTACTTTTAAAGGTATGAATACATGCTGGTTTTGACATACCTTTGATGTATACATCAGGGCAATTGTTCCAGTTGATAGCATTGTAAATAGACTTTGCAACTGTCATGCCTGGGGGCAGGTAGTATTTTATATACATTTTGGGGCAGCTGTTGTTGCTGATGTAGTGATTTCCTCCAGGCTGACATTTTCTATCACAACGCAGAGGTTTGGTGGTATCTTTGTCCCTCTTGTTTATCAGGTATTTAGCAGCTATCTCCTGTTCTTGGATAGTGAAGGCATGTCCTTCTAGGTGGGATGTAATGAAACCATCACAGGTCCAGTGAGAGGCTACTCTCCCTGTCAAAGCTGTTGTTAACCTCTAGCTTAGAGGATGTGTACCCATGCATTGCTTTTTGCTGGTATGATACCTGCTTCTCCTGCAAGCTTCTGTTTAGGTAGGCCAGTTCAATCTCCTTTGGGTTGTATGAGACAGTTGTATTCTCAGATCACCTGCGCAGTAGTTCTTCTCCAGCTCTGATGATGTTGTTGATCTCACGTTTGAGTATGCATGGAATGTACTAATTTCTTTCTTTACCGTTCAGCAGGTGTTGCCTGAGTGATATAATGCGACATTCAAAAGCTGTTTGGACTGGCCTTATGCTTTACCATCATCATTTCATCTCACATAAATCCTATCAGTGTTGCTGTTAATGTGAAAGTTATCATTATAACAAATACAAAATGTGTGTGTGTGTGTGTAAGTGGGCAGGTAGGTAAGTAGGTAGATAGGTAGGAAGGTATGAGTGCAATGTTTGTGTATGCATGTATGTATGTATACACATATAGATGTAGATGTGTATACTTATCTGTATGTATGTATGCATGTCAGTATGTATATTTCTATCTATCTATCTATCTATCTATCTATCTATCCACTTATATGTCTTTCTATCCACTCATATGTTTAGCTGTTTATTTATCTGTATCTGTCTATACATATAATAATCTGTTTCTTTGTCTATCTGTCATTCTACCGAGTTATCTAATCATCTTTCTATCTGTATATTATAACTGACTGACTTAGTAAGGTCACAGTCAACTGACATCAAGACCAAAGCTTCAAATCCTATTACTAGCGTTGTGCTGCATCCATGGCAATAACTCTCAATGACCCAGGCCACCTAGCCTACAAACTAGTAACACTGGAAGGATGTCTCCTGCTGTAAGCAGAAACGATTACTGTATTATAACTGACAAGTAATTTCATTAGTTTGGAAGGAATGCTGGACTCAAATCCAGTCATGAACTACTGAGAAATTAGGTGAACAGGAGTAATGATTGACATGGATACCATTAATAGATTCAGCATGTACTCAACACAGATCCTAAACTTGGTAAGTTTCCAATATTTCTTAGAAATTTGGAAACAATTAATCAGTTAATTAAACGATCTATCTACTGGCAAAGTACATCACATATATCCAATTCTCACTCTCTCTCTCTCTCTCTCGCTCACACACACACACACACACACAAATGAAACTGAGACTTCCTTCCATTGCTATTTTGAGCTTTCTGCTTCTGCTTTTTCGTTACTGTAAAAAAAAATGTAAACAGGAAACTCAGAGTAGATAAAGGAGGATTATATGTATTAATCTTTACAATATGTATTGAGTATTCTTTCTCTGCTTTCATCATC
The DNA here is from genome assembly GCF_006345805.1 of Octopus sinensis. Taxonomy (NCBI): domain Eukaryota; kingdom Metazoa; phylum Mollusca; class Cephalopoda; order Octopoda; family Octopodidae; genus Octopus; species Octopus sinensis. The sequence goes on along the minus strand of NC_043002.1, from coordinate 24,616,685 downwards.
ATCATTATCGTTTAATGTCTGCTTCCCATGCTAGCATGGGATGGATGGTTCGACTGGGGTCTGGGAAGCCAGGAGGCTGCACCAGGCCCAGTCTGATCTGGCAGTGTTTCTACAGCTGGATGCCCTTCCTAAAGCCAAGCCACGATCGGTTGGTGCTTTTTATGTGCCACCGGCACGGAAGCCAGTCAAGGCAGCGCTAAATTTAAATTAATATATGTATGTATATATATATCATCATCATCATCATCATCCATCCATCTTCCGTGCAAGCATGGGGGTGGATGATTTGATAAGGTCCAATGAATCACAGGATTGTTTTCAGCTCCAATGCCCCTTTAGTTTGGTTTCTACAGTTGGATGCTCTTTTTAACACCAACCACTTTGCAGTGTGCACCAAGTACTTTTTTGCATGTCACTGTAAAAGTGGGGGCCACCAAATAACTTCCAAACAAAGAAAAAGCCCTTTCAACTGAGTAGGGGTCTAGTAAGGTGGGGAGGTGACTTTATGCCAGATGTTGAACAGTTTAAGTTTGATAGAGGGGAAGGAGAAGATCTATGGCTGCTTGAGATGACAAAATATAGGGTGGTGCAACAATAGACCTGCTCAAGGCATGTGAGCAAAAAAAAAAAGAAATTCCAAAATATTGTTAGCAATAATGATGATGATGATGATGATGATGATGATACAACAAATTGCTCTCCTTCTATTTAATAGATAAACATGAAAATACTTCAGAACTTTTACTCTTGGTAAGGCCCACACAGACACTCCAAGTCACTTTCTACTGCAACATTTCAAAAGTACAGACATACTTAGACAGTAAGATATACATTCCCTATGAGTTGAGCCCCACCAACCCACAGGAACAGCCTGACTTCTCAACATATGGGACCAGACACTGGCAGGGAATAGAGAAAGGAATTTCAAGTCCTTGCACTTTGATGGGAAGCTAACAACAACACGATGATGATGATGATAATGAGATAAAACTGTCAGTGTACACACTCACTCACACACACACACAAACACACACACACACACACACAATGAAATAAATTATGTCAAAGAATAGTTGATGCAATTTAGTTTTTGAGAGCCGATACTCTTTTGAAACCATCCCACAAACTGCACCAAATCTCACAATACCATCCCCCATCACCTTCGAGAAATAGTAGCTAAATCTCCCTCAAATTACACATACTACCATTTTAACCCTTTAGCATTTAAACCGGCCATATCCGGCCAAAAGTATTTTGCCTGTTTTATGTTCAAAATGGCCAGATCTGGTCTCTCACATCAACCCTACAATATCGTTTTAAAAATTAACAGCTACCTCATCAAAATCTCAAAGCTACAAGATAATGCATGATTAGTTCAAAACAATTTGGATGAAAAAGGATTAATTTGGGTAGAATAATGTGAACACTAAAGGGTTAAATAACCAACAAAAAAATTGCCTCTAGACAGTAAGTGATGTGGTAAAAGCAGTTAAATCACCTTCAAATCATACTGGGGTATGATTTGAAGACGTAAAATTTAGATAATATAGACAATGATGCAAAAAAAGGATTGCATAGCAACAGCTACAATTCCTTATTTGATTACAAATCTGTTTGATCAGGTCTGACCTAAGGCTAAACAGCAACAACAGTAACAACAATTAATATAGTTAAGATTACAATTTTCTCCATTATTTACCTCATGTATATATTTACTATACTATATTTCAATCTTGGATCTTTATCAATTGTATTATTTCTAGATACATGCAAGATACCAGACAGGGCTCAAACAAAAAAAAACTTTATTTTTAAACTAATGGTGACTTAGCAGATAATGATAATACTATTACTATCAGAATATGTATATCTATATTAATAAAAGCAGACCCAGGAAGACCTGGGATGAGGTGGTGAAGCATGACCTTCAAACATTGGGCCTCACCGAGGCAATGACTAGTGACTGGGACCTCTGGAAATATGCTGTGCTGCCGAAGACTCGGCAAGTGCAAGTGTGACCATAACCTTGTGGCCTATGCTAGGGTTGCAACCAGTTCACTAATGTGTGCCTTTTCTTCATTGGACACTAAACTCTGCTTGCGAAGACCAGTTGAGGCAAGTGAAATCGAAGTCAAAATCAAACTCAGTGACTGGCATCCATTGCTAGTGGGGCGCTAAGAGTACCATGCAAGAGAGATCATTGCCAGAGCAACAAGCTGGCCTTCGTGCCGATGGCACATTAAGCACACCATTCGAGCGTGATCATTACAGCATCGCCTTACTAGCACTTGTGCTGGTGGCATGTGAAATATTCAAGTGAGGTCGTCGCCAGTGCCGCTGGACTGGCTCCTGTGCAGGTAGCACATAAAAAGCACCATTTCGGCATAGCCGTTGCCAGTTCCACCCACTACACTCTTGGAGTGGTTGGCGTTAGGAAGGGCATCCAGCTGTAGAAACTCTGCCAGATCAGATTGGAGTCTGGTTCGCCAGACCTCAGTCAAATTGTCCAACCCATACTAGCATGGAAAGTGGACGTTAAATGATGATGAAAAGTCTGTCTGTCCATCTGGAACCCCTGTATCTCAGTCTACATTTACTCTACATAGACATATTATACATTTTTGGAATCAGGATGGCCCCAGGATTGTAAATCTGCCCTTCACTTGGTTATAGAACATCCAGCATTGGGATCTTATTTAAAAGCATTTGAATTGCTATTTTTCACTGATTCATGCCATCTTGCATGACATTTGTCAGATGACGTCGGGGGAGATAAATGACATTTGTTTGGTTACTTTTGTGCCGAGATAAGAAGTTTGGGACAAATTGACTAATAGTTGGAATTCAACTTGGGACTGGAACAATAGAATGATTGCATTACAGAATTAATTTTCATTCGTGCTTAACCTCTGATCAAACACTACCAGGGCACATAGTCATTATAGACATATTATAATCATGCTATTTAGCTTTCTTTAGTTTTGGGCCACAGACCCATGGCTTTTAAGCTAATACTGAATAAAGTGTTAAATGTTTATAGTATGGAAATTAATAGCTCTAGTTCTCTGAAGATGCTGGATTTGTTACACAATATAAACAAATTAGCTGCTTTTTTCTCTGGGACTGGTAAGGTGATGTAAACAGCTCTGATGAGAACTCAATAAATTTCAAAGATTGATTAAGGCTGTTGGTCATTTTTTCAACCTTTGAAGAAACAGTTAAATTTGTCCTGCTTGTATGTCAACTACATAGGTTACACATATATATGTCTTAAGATTATCTAACTTTTTTTTTTTTGAGCAGTAACTTTAAAAAAAAAATATTAGGTGCAGTCATGACTGTGTGGTTAAGAAGTTTACTTCTCAACCACATACTTTTGGGTTCAGTCCCACTGCATGGCATCTTCGACAAGCATCTTTTAGTATATATTTCTTTACTACCCACAAGGGGCTAAACATAGAGGGGACAAACAAGAACAGACAAAGGGATTAAGTCGATTACATCGACCCCAGTGTGAAACTGGTACTTTATTTATCGACCCTGAAAGGATGAAAGGCAAAGTCGACCCTGACGGAATTTGGATTCAAAATGTAACGACAGATGAAATACCGCTAAGCATTTCGCCCAGCGCGCTAACGTTTCTGCCAGCTCACCGCCTTTTAGTATAACACCAGGCCAACCAATGTCTTGTGAGGGATTTGGTATATGGAAACTAAAAGAAGCCCTTTGTATATGTGCATGTGCATGAGAGAGAGAGAGTGTGTGTGTGTGTAAGTATGTTTGTGTCTCCTTGTCTTGAAATCACCTGATAGTTGTAAATGAGTGTTATACAAACAGTGTCAATCATGTATCTATATATATATATAAAATTTTTTGTCTGTCTGTTCCCTATGCATTCTCAAATGGCTCCACCAAATCACATCAAATTTTACAAGGTAATAGTATCAGACCCTGTGAGTGTTAGCATGTCATTTTTTCTTTTCATTTGGATTAAAACAATAAAACAACGGCACTGGTTCAGTATTATGTGTCAAAAGCGAAAGAATAAGAGCTATATTGTAATGTGATATAATATTGTTTCACTTTTATTTTTTCACTTTTAATTCTAATGTGATAGCACTAAGATCATCTTATTTCTATTATATTTAAAAAAGTGAATGATTTACATCAAGAGGGAAGGGAGATGAGACTTTCTCAAGATCAGCAAAGGCATACTGCAGCAATTCAAATGGAGTCTTAAGACAGAAGTGAGATGAGACTTTCCCAAGATCAGAAAAGGCATGCTGCAGTATATCAGATGGAGTCTCAATACAGAAGGAACATCCTCCAAATTTACTTTACAAGTGATGTAGAACAACAAACCCAAAGGAGATGTCAAAACTTCAGATGATGGATCATGTTAGACACTGCACTGACCGCCACAAAGAAGAATATATCCACTAACAGTTTTGCAGTGCTTTCAAAAATCACATACCCACCCACCTCCAATTTCCCATGATAGGTTAGGGCCTGGAATATTCCAAACAGATGCATGACATGTTGCTTAGTCGAATTAACCCATTATTTACTCCACAAACGTTTTGTCATCATGCTACACTTTACCGTATCACTTCTTTCAACATAACAGTGATATATATACAAACAATGCCATTTTAATCCCAAACAACACTGGGTATCTGGCCATGTGGAAATATTACTTTGCTTGGGAACAGGGAGGGCATCTAACTGAAGAAAATTTGTCTTAATAAACTTCTTCTGACCTATGCAAGCATGGGAAAATGGGCATTAAAATGACGATGATGATGACATTATATTTGATTTGATCTCTCATCATTATCAGGTGTATCATCCCTTAACATATATATATGCATTATGCCAGACTAGATCTGAACAATGTTCCAGAAGCCTACTGAATAAGTTCATCATTATGCTGTTCAAAAATAATGGTTCTAGTTTGAATCCAGTATGGAATTATGGATGTATCTAAGAATATCATACTGATTGACACACAAGGTAGATATATAAATATATTGGTTTCAAATTTTGGCACAGAGCCATAAATGTTGGGGGAGGGGATAAGTTGATTACATTAACCCCAGTGCTCAACTAGTACTTATTTTATCGACTCCCATGAAAGGCAAAGTTGACCTTGGCAGAATTTGAACCCAGAATTTAAAGACAGACGAAATACCGCTAAGCTTTTTGCTTGGCATGTTAAAGATTCTGCCAGCTTGCCCTCTTAGATATATAAATATATTAAAAAGAGGTTTGTCTCTAAAGGATGATGCAAACACTCTGAAAACAAAAATTATAATCTACTAAATACACTTATTTTAAAAATAAAAGGTTCCTACTTTGAATTCTGTCAGGAATGACCTACATATTTATGAGTAAGACATCTGATGACAATCAGGGTCTGAATGAATCCTAATATAGTATAAATATAAATATTGGAAATATACTTAAAAGATGAGGTTAATGGACAACAAAATTTATAATCTTATTAAGAACAACTCATCTTAAAAAGCTAAGTACAAAATTCTTTGTAACACATGTCATTATCATTGCTTCATATCCACTTTTCTATTTATGCATGCATGCACGTGTGTGAAGAGTTTCTTTCAATTTCTGTCTACCAAGGTTTTGGTTGGCCTGGGATAATAGTAGCAGACACTTGCCCAAGTGCTGTGCAGCGGGACTGAAGTCAAGACCACAGATTTAAGAAGCAAGTTTCTTAACCACATGGCCATACCTGTGTCTACAAAACCATGAATATGTATTTTATACACACATTCATACATTCATATAAGCACAAATATAATTACATTAATACAAAGACACATAACATCACCCTTTTCAAGCCGTCAGGCTCATGGGCTCGGTTTCCCGGTTTCTGTGGTGTATGTGTTCCCCCAGCTGGACGGGACGCCAGTCCATCACAGCGTTACTCAAGAAACAGGAAGAGAGAGTGAGAGAAAGTTGTGGTGAAAGAGTACAACAGGAGTCGCCACTACCCCCTGCCAGAGCCTTGTGGAGCTTTTTTAGGTGTTTTCGCTCAATAAACACACACAACGAATCGAAACCGTGATCCTCCAACCGCGAGAGTGGTGCCCTAATCTCTGGGCCAGTGCACCTCCACACAAAGACACATATGACTACATATAGAAACATATGCAGTTACACACACATACACATATTCACACATGCATATATATATATATATATAACATATACATACATTTTGAGATACACACCCACAACCATACATATTCATAAATACACTCATGCAAACACACACACAAATTGTTGGTACAGATAAGCTCATATACACACACACATGCATAGATGTGTACGTACACACATGCATACATGTGTACGTACACACATACATACAATACATAGATATGTACATACACACATATACATACATATACAAACACACAACTACAACGCTAAAATACTATTTAATGAAGCAAACAACAATAAGTCATTAAGAATATTCTGAAACATTCCATAAATACTAGATCCTCATCACAATCATGACCAACAACTAGACATAATTAACATAATTAACAGATTGTTAAAATTACCATTGTTGTTGTGGTTGCTCTTATTGCTATTATCATTTTGGCATTATTGTTGTTGTGGAGGTATCGGTGGTGGTATTTAAATAGTTTTTGCTGTAATTAGCCATGTTTTTCTGTTTAACCTCATGTCAGTATTAATTGAACAGACCTATAATCAAAAGGCATTCCAGCCATGACTATCCTGGCTTTTTCAGGGCTAGTATATACAAGGCTACATTATTCAATATGTCCCTTTTTAAAAATAGCAGAGTGTGATTTCAGGGAGATTTAGCTGTTATTCTTAAAAGGTCAAATTATCATGTAGGCTTCCGCATAAGCTCATATAAAGATGCTGGTGGTAGTAGTGGCGGCGGTGATGCTAATTATGGTTGTTACTGCAATTAAGTTTATTGTTGTGTTACTTTTATTACTATTCTAATTATTATATCAGTTACAATTGCTGTTGTTGTCATTGTAATATTTAGGAGGCAAGGATGGAGAGGGCAACATTCCAGACATTTCACAAGCCTCACCTCACCAGTCCTACACTATACCCAAGCAATAGTGATTATGTGTAGTGGTGATGGTCATGGTAGTGGGTTGTCAACAGGCTCCAGTGAAACTAGTACACTAAGTACTGTCTGAGTGGTTATGCTTTTACCAAAGTCTGTTCTAGTATTGATTGTTGAAGTTAATGTTGTTCTTGTTTAGCTCCAGTTCAGCCCGTAAAGAGAAAAACCTATGAGCAAAGACATTCTAGTTATGACTATCCAGTTTTTTGTATAACAGGGTTAGAGTTAGGTTTAATAATCGTCCTTTTTCTAAGATAGTAGGGTATATGATCTTAGGGCCATTTGGCAGTTGTTGCTTAACACCAGGTTAGCAATTCTGATAAAGCCAACCTATAGTCAAAATCATACCAAGAATGGCCATCCCATCCTTTTCCTATGTGCAAGAATCTAGGACTGAGTTAGTCAAGATGGTAGGATATGATGTAGGGGAGTTTGGCTGTTATTTCTGGCAGGCTGTGTTTTCACATAAGTAATCCTTTATTGGCTTGTTTGATAATTTCTAACATAGCCAACAAGCCCACAAATTTAGGAGTTGAGGCAAGGCTAGATTGAATTAATGATTAATTCTTGATTAGTACTTTTATTTAAGCAACCCCATCCCAGAAAAATGAAAGTATCAGTTAATTACCCATACTTTCCTTCTTTCCAAACATAGTGTATCTAGGATTACTTTATCCAATATGACATTCAAATTATTTAAGACAGTAGGATGTGATTTGAGGGAGAGTTAACTGCTGATTCTATCCAGCTCGATGATTGTATAGAGCAGTGCTTTTCAAACTTTTTGCTGGAGCGGAACCCCAAGGAAACATTCCACTGGCTCGAGGAACCCCTGTGCAATAATTTAATAGTCTTATGCACACATATCTGCACAGGAGAATTAAAAATCACTGCCGATTTTAACAGTTTTGTAACTTCTTGCGGAACCCCTGGACTGTGTTGGCGGAACCCCAAACCAGCCTTTATTGAATAGATTTATGATCAAAGATGTTTCAAGCTATGAACACCCTGTCTTTATCAATCACAGCATATTTAGGACTACAATATCTAATGTGTCCTCTCATTTTTGAAAGTAGAGAATGATTGCTATATTAAGCAGGTTTCCTCCTCTTGTCATTCTTTAAGTTATACCCATAGAAGAACCTGAACTCGGTCCTAATAACTGATGGAATACTCATCAATTTTACAATGCCCCTGGTATTCATAGCATAAGCTGAATGTCATTAATCTTGGATTCACTAGAATGGTAACTTTGATGGTTCAAGACAATGATTTGAATCTGGTAGTCTTTAATTTTCATGATGGCTGCTAGTCACAGTAAACTTGAATTCTATGTCATATCAGTATTAGCAATACAGCACAGGATAAGCATAATTTTGCTATCTTTTACCCCTGGCCCTGATTGAGTGCTGGATTATCAAATTCACACCAGGTGTTTTGTTATGCTCGTGGGATTTAACAATGACTAAAACTGCTACAAACCAACAAAGGGGCCTATGAGGAGTCACATGAATTGCTAGAAATAGCACCAAAATTTCCTCACATCACAACCTAAAATATCATTCTAAAACTAAACAACCCCATCATTGAAATCTCCAAGCTACGAGATTAGCCATGATAATTCAAAATAATCAGGATAAATAAGCATTACATACAACAGAACGTTAAAGGGTTAGTAGTAGTCCCTGGATGGTCACAGCTGAAACACTTGTCATAAGTCAACTCAATCAGAACAAATCTGGAACTAAACTACAACTAAAACAGTTATGAACCAACAGAACCTCTGTGCAGTCAATCAGTCTTCTAGAAAGAGTAACCAAATCTCTTTTTTCTCTCTCTCTCTCTTTCTGTCAAATCATAGATCAGCATTGCCTTAAAAATGACAAATTAGAGAACATGGTTCCTGATATTACAAAAAGACAGGATGGTCAAGACTAAAATGCCCCTAATCATTGGTTGTTTGGTAAGGTTGAATTGAGGCTTAACAACAATAACCAGAGGAGCTTCTTTACAGTACATCATACTGTTATAAATACAGCCATCAAAACTCTCCCAGCACAACATACTACCCTTCAAATAATGAAATCCCTATACAAAAAATATGACATCAGCACTTTAAGAAGTTTGAGAGAGCCAAAACACTGCTGTTGTGGGAAGCCTGAATATAAATAAAAGATTGAACTAAAAAAAATTGATAATTCTAATAAATTTTGAGTAAAAACAACTTTTGTATGATGACAAGAGGATGTCTGAATTAATTGCTGTTTCATGTCTATATCAACGTATTATTGCTGGGTGAAAATTTGGGTTAAAAGTAGTGTTCTTTGGGCTATATTTTGTCAAAAATCTATTGTCATGTGTACAAAGAGAAAGTGAAGTCAAGAAACCATAAAAAAATCAGCTATTTTACAATGACTGAAAGGAATAAGGATGTTGTATTAAAAGTCTATAAACTATTTGAACCTCAATATACAAAGGTAGAGAAAAAAATCAAAGCTGTCGTCTCTTGAAGCACATCTGCTTACTCCGGTATTACAATCCAGTATGTAGTTGTCATTATTGTCTTGATGTGAGGTACATATTAAACTTGAACATTCTGGAAACATTGTTTGCATGCAAGAAATTTCCTATAACAAATTCTTCAGACAGAGAATCAAACAATACAATATTGTTTGATTCTCTGTCAGCAAATCACTCGTTAAGGTTATCTCAACAGGTTTACTATAGAAATTTTGTTATAACATTTTGTATCCGAGACACCAGATGTAAACAACAATGAGATCAAAGATGATAAATTCAATAATGCTGCACTGCTATATTTAGTGGCTATTTAAGCAATGAGTTTATGGATGGTTAATGGCTTGGATGGCTGCTGATAAAGGAGCAAAAACTCCTGAAAAATGTCATATATGCCCTTTTCCATTTTTCATCTTCAGTCTCATTGTTATTTACATCTGGCATCTCGGGTCTGAAACATCATAACAAAACCGGAGCTGGCTATAATTTCTATAGAAAATCTGTAGAAATAACCATAACAAGTGATGTAATAACACTGCTAACACAGTAGAACATGGTGTTGATTTATAAAATCATTTAATATACTTTGTAGTATAACGAAATGCCATGCCTTTACAGGTCATTAATCTGACTGAAGAATATCTCTTTTACTCTTTTACTTGTTTCAGTCATTTGACTGTGGCCATGATGGAGCACCGCCTTTAGTCGAGCAAATCGATCCCAGGACTTATTCTTTGTAAGTCTAGTACTTATTCTATTGATCTTTTTTGCTGAACCACTAAGTTACGGGGGCGTAAACACATCAGCATTGGTTGTCAAGTGATGTTGGGGGACAAACACAGACACACAAACATATATACACACATACATATATATATATACATATATACGAAGGACTTCTTTTAGTTTCTGTCTATCAAATCCACTCACAAGGCCTTGGTCGGCCCAAGACTATAATAGAAGGCACTTGCCCAAGTTGCCACGCAGGGGGACTGAACCCAGAACCATGTGGTTGGTAAGCAAGTTACTTACCACACAGCCACTCCTATGTTTATCCATGTACAATTTTGTGGTTCCTATTAGCAAATGAAACATGTGTAATGGTGAATAGATAATACCAAAAAATTTTCCAGGTTCCTGTTTTGTTATACATATGTGTAATGTGTGTGTGTGTGTGTGTGTGTGTGTGTGTGTTTCGCCACATTCTTCCAATGAAGCTGATCTGGCCTTGCCAAAAGGATCCACAGAGACTTGTACTATTCCATATGCCCATGACATTATTTGGTTATAATAACCAATACTGTATGTGGTTATGGCATAAGCCATGGTTCACACAAAACATCTGTCAAGATAAGACCATTACATAATATCTTTTGTTTATTTTGTATTCTTTATTCCATACTTCGTACTTTGCATTCCATGAAAATGTACTCATAAAATTTATTTGTGTTTCTCTGCCTTTCTACTTGTGAGTGTGTGAGCGAGTAAGTGAGTGAGTGTGTGTGTGTGCATGTGTGAATATTCCTAAAGAAATCAGCCTTTTTTTCCTAGCATAAAAATGGTAGATCAATAAATTAGTTCAGTAAATTTATAAGAGTTACACAAAGGTCAGTACCAACACTCCCTTATTTAAATATATTTTATTAACTGTATTGAGATGTCATTCAAAAAATTGAATCTTTGGATACATGTTCCTGCTTTATAAATACTATTCCAATGCCACACACACACACACACGATGTCTTATAACATAAAGATAAGGTTTTTTTCTTACAAAATATCAATACGATGCTGAAAATAGTGTCAATTGTCCCCTCCCAACAAACACACATACACACACTACGATATATGTGAAAAATCAGCAGTCTGAGAATTAACCAAAGTGCTTATCAAACACCAGGAATCCACACCGTTTCTTCTCTGAAGGCTGTCGTCTTTCAGCTAAATGGAAACTGGTGCTCTGACAATGAAAGCTTTGTCTACAATATTTATGTTGTATGGTGCAGAAGGAATTGGCAAATTGGATTACAAGATATCTCGGAATGGTGGATAAGAGGGTGTATGGGTGGAGACATGATGAGTAGAGCAACAATAACAGAAATAACTAGAAAGGAGCACAAATGGCAGTCACAATAAGAACAACAAAAATCAATGAAAACTAATCACAAGAACAATGAGATTTGGTATTCGGTTAAGTTCATACAGGAACATAAGTGGATGAACAATAGTATGTATGTTTGTGTGTGTGTTTTTATCATATAAATATATGTGTGTGTTTGTGTGCATGTGTATATATATGTATACCAACATAAATATGCATATGTATATATTCATACAGACAGGCAGGTACACACACACACACACACACACACACACACACACACACACACATACACGCATACAGTTGAGACGTAATTGTTTAGTAAGTGACCTGATCTGAGACTCTGGAAATTAATGTAATTACATCATGGAAGATCCATTTTAGCTTTTTAAGAACCCACAAAAATTGTTATATTCATTTTTGCTTTATTTCTTCAGATATTAACATTTTCTTCACACATCTGTGGCATAGTCACTAACACAATTCCATTGTAACTGATTTATATTAAGTCTCTAGCAAGTCTTTACAGGCCTCAAGTTTTTCCTCAGTTTCTGTTGAACCTTTGGATGCAGATGTGGGTCTCCTACATACTTACTCTTGATTGCGACCATGCTGGAGCACCGCCTTTAGTCGAGCAAATCGACCCCAGGACTTATTCTTTGTAAGCCTAGTCCTTATTCTATTGGTCTCTTTTGCCAAACCGCTAAGTTATGGGGATGTAAACACACCAGCACCAGTTGTCAAGCGATGATTGGGGGGGGGGACAAACCCAGACATACAAACACACACATACATATATATATACATATATACGACAGGCTTCTTTCAGTTTCCATCTACCAAATCCACTCACAAGGCTTTGGTTGGTCCGAGGCTATAGTAGGAGACACTTGCCCAAGGTGCTATGCAGTGGGACTGAACCTGGAACCATGCGGTTGGTAAGCAAGCAACTTACCACACAGCCACTCCTATGCCTATATACTTGTTTAACTTTTCCACATGTATTGGTGATCAGGTCACAAAGATGTTAAGAAAATTTTGTGTATTTTGATATCAAAGATTATATTATAAAATATATTATTCTTTTTTGAAATAGATGTAATTTGAGGGTGATTTGGCTGCAACATTTGTAGGTTCAGCGATAACATAGAGGCACTCTGGCTTATGATAATGATGATGATGGTGGTGGTGATGGTGAAGTGGGGAAGATCAAGGCAATACTGTGATGCTTATGATGTTAATGATTGTAATGATGATAATGATAACAATGATAAAATATCAATTAAAGTAATTCCTTACCAACTTTATCTTGTTCTGAATATTGAACTGAAAGATAGAAAAAAAAAAATGAAATTAGAGGGTGTGTATACACATACATATAAAGATATATATATATACATTAATACACATATATGAGGGGGTGCTGAAAAGTTCCTGGCTTTAAGTACATTGTGGAAGGCTAGGTTAGAGGCCCAACCTTCTGAGTTCTTTTACAGGGCTTAGAAAAATTGAAGGACTGCAGGCAATAAGTGTGTGAATCTGAGAGGGAAATATGTTGAATAAAATCATAATTATTGATCCTCCTGTATTTTCTTTTACTCAAAGCCAGGAACTTTTCAGCATCCTTCATATGCATGTATTCAAATACACATTTATATGCTTTCAAACAACACAGTACCCATGACTTTCAGAAACATTTTATCATGCTCAGAAATACTGAAGCACAGATTAACCCTTTCGTTACCAACCTAGCTGAAACCACTTCTGGCTTTGTAGTACAAATGTCTTGTTTTCATAAGTTTTGAATTAAAATCTTCCACCAAACCTTAGTTTCAATTTATGTTCCTAACACTAGCTTAATGATAACTAAATTATTTTACTAAATTCTTTGTTATATTTTAAATAACTGAAAGAGACACAGGACATCTCAAAATAAATATGGTAATGGAAGGGTTAAACTACTTATGTTGGTGGTTAGCTGTCAGGACACTGCACCCTTCAAGAATTCTATCCTTTCCAAAATTCACCAACACTACTCTTGGCGTGTTTGTCTGCCATTTCTTCTTTATGACAGTTTTATTGTTCCCTTGTCTATCTTCTTGTGATTTATTTTGTGCATGATACATGCACTTTTGGCTATCATAACTGTCTTTCAATACTTGGGCTATTGCTGTTTTCTTTTTCAATCTCATCTGAGAACTGAATACAATAAACTCACTATTATCATTTGTATGTGAAATACATGCAAACACACACACACACACACACACACACACACACCTTTTAACTTCTACTTGTTTCAGTTATTAGACCGTGACCATGCTACAGCAGCATCTTGAAGAATTTTAGTTGAACAAATCAACGTCAGTACTTATTTTTTTATATATCATTATATGAGTTTATCAGTATATATCATTATATATAAACGATGATGATGATGATGATGTGTGTGTGTGTGTGTGTGTGTGGTGATAAGAAGTAGACCGAAGAAATCCCGACAAATACCTCAGTCAGCATTCCATGCAAAAAAGCTTGGCTAACAGAATGTCAAGTGAGACAGATGGGAATTTGGATAGGTTAAATCCTTAGAGTATTCCATACAAACTGAATAAAGTTATATAACAACATTTTCTTAATTTTTTAAAATCTAATATATATATATCATAAAGATTAAAGTAAAAATGAAAAAAGGCAAACTGTTTGGCATCACTTGAAAAAGATATTTAATTTAGATAGAGAATATAGATACACAGTCTCTTACAGCTGTTTCTAAAATAGCCAAGCGTGTGGGACATTATATTGAGTAAGGATTCCATAGGTTGAGTATTCCATCATTAGAGCTACATATTTATCATCATCATTTGTTTTATATATATATATATCATCATTATCTTCATTGTGAAGGCACATGGCTTAGTGGTTAGGGTGTTTGGTTTACAATAACAAGATCATGAGTTCAATTCCTGGTGACACATTGTGTCCTTGAGCAAGACACTTTATTTTACGTTACTCCAGTCCACTCAGCTGGCAAAAATGAGTAGTACCTGTATTTCAAAGGGCCAGCTTTGTCACATTCTATGTCATGGTGAATCTCCCTGAGAACTACATTAAGGGTACATGTGTCTGTGGACTACTCAGACATTTGTACATTAATTGCACAAGCAAGCTGTTTTATTGATTGGATCAAATGGAAGTCTTGTCATCATAACTGAGTGCCAAAATATCATCATCATTTTATCTTTCAATTTTGCATAATTGTATGAGTCAGATGGGGCTATTGAAGCTGATTTTCTGCAGTTGGACACCCTTCCTGTCACCAACCTTCACCTGTTTCCAAACAAGATATTTCCACATTACCAGTATGTTTCTGCAGAATACTGGAAATGAGTGACACTGCTTGTGTAACAGAGATAATCATTTTACAACTATCACACACTGTCAAGATAAGGAGATAGAAACATACATTCAGACACACAGACCTACATATATGCATGCACACACGCACGCACGCACGCACACACACACACACACACACACACACACACACACACACATATGTGCAAATGTGGCTGTGTGGTAAGAAGTTTGCTTCCCAGCCACATAGTTCAGGGTTTGGTCCCACTGTATAGCACCTTGGCAAGTGCCTTCTACTATAGCCAGCCAAAGCTTACAAGTGGGTCTACCAGATGGAAAGTGAAAGAAGTCCACTGTGTGTGCATGTGTGCATATGTGTGTATATATATATGTATATATACACACACACACACACACACACACACACACATATATATACATACTGATAGCTTTGTGGATTAAAAACTTCACTTCAGAATCATGTGTTTTGGGTTCAGTCTCAATTGTTTCCAAGTGAGATAATATTCTCTCAGGGTCAGATCTGTTTTTGCAGAAGATTGGAAATAAACGACAGTGCTAGTCTGACTTCATTACTTCTGTCCATGTCTTCTTTGTCCTTCCTCTTCCATAGTTTCCATCCAATATATGCCCACACACATATGTACAGATACATATACATGCACGCACACATTGTCCTCATCATCATCATTTTACATACACTTTCTATATTTGTGTGGATTGTTCAGATTATTACACAGTCAAAATCAGTTTTTATTTCAAGAACCATATCCCATTCCTAGATTCTGTTTTTAGTACTCTCTCTTCAGTTGGCTGCTGTTCGTGATACCAGTTACTTTAAAGAATGTACTGGATGCATTTTATTTCATATATAGATATATATGAAATAAAATGCACTGTATCAATTTGAATATAAATAAATCTTGTATGTTCTTAGTACATTTTCAGTTTCTCTTATTTCATAAATATGTGTATGTATGTGTACATATATATGTACACTCACATACATACATACATACATACATACATACACACATACATACATACATATACACATACATTCACAAACACAATTATAAACATAAATATATACATATATGTGTATATGCGTGTATATAATGGGATTACACATATAAACATGCAAACATATACGATACTCCAATCTCCAAAACAACTTTTTAAAGTTATAAACAGAGGTGTATATATTCAGAAGGGAAGTCTCTATTTCGTTTTCCCTAACATTCTTCTGTGAGATTTCTTCTAGATATTTCTTCACACACCCCGTTATGCTGCCACCCCGCTTGATATGCCCGACCGCCAGTGGCAGGGTGGTGGTTGCGTTGGTAGTTACGTTATCTGGCAGTGTTGTTAGAGTTGAGGCAGTGTGAGACAAGCTGGTATGGGAAACTTTATCTACTGAAGGATTTGAAAAGGGTGACACAGCTGTGGCACTGGTGGTTGTGGTGTGCATTTGTATGGAAGGGGTTGTAGTGATGGTGGTGGAGAAGGTTGGGGTGATGGTGGTAGTGATGTTGCTGATGACAGTAGTGATGGTGATTACTGTGTTGACAGTTGTAAAAGAGGCTCAGATTGTCATGATGATGATGATGATGATGATGATGATGATGATGAGGAGGAGGAGGAGGTAGTGGTGGTGGTAGAGATTATGGTGATGTTAGTTGTTGTGATGTGAGTCATCATAGGAGTTGTCATCATTGTAAAGGTTGAAACTATGTTTTCTAAAAGCAATAATTGTAGAAGTCATAATTATAAATTATTAGTAATAGTAGTAGTATTAGTATTAAATGCAGTTGTCAAGGCCCTGCAGAGAGGTCTTCTGCACTTAGAGAAACAATGGGGCCATAAAAGATCTCAGATGATCTAAACAGACATTTGACTGCCCCAGGAATTATTCTCTACATCAGATCATAAATGTACACCAAAAATACAAGCTAAACATGGCCAAACATAAGAAGCACAGGAAGATGTAGAGGACCACTTGGGTGTTTACTACTGATTCAGATATCTATATCATCACTGTGTATATATTCACCAGAATATTTCAACACTATGTCATTATCTCTTGTCCCCTTTTTTTTTACTTTGCTGAGTGTTATAAGGGACAGTGACCAGGGCATTTTCAGGCCTTCAGAGACTGGTAAACTTGAAGCTGTTCATCATTTGAATTGTTGCAGGATAGAACCTGCAGGAAAACTGAGTGGAAGGCAGATTCTAGAGGACCAATGTTTTGGTAGAGAGCAAGGACTGGGTACATAGTGGTTAGTGTGGAGCCAAAGGAGAAGCATGTGTACTCAACAAAGGTGTTGAGAGGTGAAAAGACAAGTAAGTCAGGGTACTAGAAAGATGCCGGTACAAGACCAGTCAGCTTCAAGGAAGAGGCCAGTATAGTAGTGGAATCCATACTCATCTACAGGTCTAGTCTGTTTCTTAAAGTATGGAACCTTAGGAACTAACAATTGTTTTCTGTAGTATGGATCTCTATTTCCTCTTCATTCTTTTCTATTCTAGGCACAAGGTCCAATTTCCTTTTCCTTCTTGACAAGTGTCAGTACTTCATTATACCTATGCCTATCTGAGAGGATCTTTCAGTTTCCATACCTTCCTTCTGCAGATTTTCTTGTGTCTTTCAATCCATATAGCACTTTCTCTAATCATGTTAAACACGTCTCTTGTGGTACATTCTTCACTGGAGAAAGACTTGATGATCACAACCAGTTGTGAAGTCTTGTTGGCTGGTAAGCATGAAGTCTTTCTCATCATGTGTGTTCAGCTTTGTGGCAAGTGATCAGGTAGCTGGCAAGTTTCCTTAAGTTAGAGTTGCAAATGATTAGACCTTCTGCATCACAAACAATGTCCTTTCTAATATTTTACTGTAGGTATGTGTAGACATTTTCTTGTATGCAAATTTTGTCTTCTTTTGCAAAGCATGTGTGCATTTGAGTAACTATCATCAATAAAAAAAAAATTTGATTTCATCTTGAAAACCTTGCACACACACATTTTTTTGCCTTTAGTGGACTAGTTGTAAAAACATGTGAGCAGGTGCAAGTGCACTGTTTAGAGGGAACATTGATCATAGAATTCTAAATTCCTTGGTCTCTTTCATTTCATGTACCATAGCTATCTTGGTGTTACCCAAAATATCCATTAAAACATCAACTGGGAATACAAGATTGCTAGCTCTGTATGAGTGTGTGTGTGTGTTTGTATTTGTGTGTGTGTGTTGTATGTCTGTGTGTACAAACACACACACACACACACAAAACCATGGTAAACAAATGCTGTTACTCACAAGCGAGTATAGCTTGATAGTATGTACCATGCTTTTGGTATATTTTATTTATCTATTTGTTTGTTTTAAATGTTTATGTAGCCGCATGAGAGCTGGAAGGAAAGAAGACTGTACCAGCACTCAACTGTTACTAATTTGTAGCTGAGTTGATGGCAGCGATGTGAAATAAAGTGTCTTACTCAACAACATATATTCTACATAGCCCAGATTTGAACAAACAATCTGGTAATCATAAGCCCTGGGACGTAAACAAACCAACACCTATTATCAACATTGGTGCGGGGGCAAACACAGACACAAAGACATACATATACAAGTACAAGTATCCTTCACTTTCCATCTACCAAATCCACTCACAATGCTGTGGTTGGCCCAAGGCTATAGTGGAAGACACTTGCTCAAGGCTCCACATAATGGTACTGAACCCAGAACTACATGTGGTTGGGAAGCAAACTCCTTACCACACAGCCAATCTATCTTTATATATATACATATATATTTATATACACATGCACATGCATGCACACACACACACATATACACATATATATATACACACACATAAATATATATATATATATATATATATATATATATATATATATATATATATATATTTTTTAATAATATATTATTAATATTAGGAAATCAATATCAAAATTTCTCAGAAAGATATGCACGTGTGAATATATATACATATATATAAATATATGAATAAATGAAAGAAAGGAGTCGAACGAAGATTTTAACAAAATTCCTTTACTCTCAACACATGTTTCGAAGACTGCAGACTCTTAATTCCGAAGGAATAAAGGGAGCATTATGCCGTCTTCTCATTAGGAAAGACAAGGAACCTCTATCAGCCTCAAGACGAACAAAAACTTTTTGATGACTGCCTACATGGTGCCCACAGTGATATATAAATATACATACATATATATACATATATAAATATACATACATATATATACATATACATATATACATACATATATATATACATATACATATATATACATATATATACATACATATACATATATATATATATACATATATATATACATAACCAAAAGACGAAGATGGGTGTGTAAACAACAAACAGATGTATTAGTTTAACGCTTGTGTCTTTTACGTTTTGAGCCTACGCTCTTTGGCAGAAAGGAACACAGAAATAAGCAGGGAGAGAAAATAGAAAATCCATATATAAATATAACATCCATATATAAATATATATTTATATAAAACTCAATAAGAGGTTATGTTAGCCTCATGAAGGGATGGTGCCATCCATGGAAATATTGGTTCAATACCTAATATTTTTTGGAGCTTGATTTCTTTAAAAAAATAGGTAGATATATAAAAACCATGTAGTCTATAGTCATATAAAGGAAGAAAAAGAAAATAGATATAGTCAAGTTAATAAGTGCTTATTATCAACAACAAATCAATCATCATCCCTTACAGCTGTTTCAATTAATACTCAGTGAATCAATAAAATATTAAATTCATATGCCCTGAGTATAATATCTCCAGAAGGAGAAAAATATACCCTTAGATGTTTTATATGTGTGTTTATGGATTCATTACACCAGACTGTTGATAACAGACCTTTAGTAATTTCACTATCTCCATTTTTTTTTTCTTCTTATATGTATGTATGTATGTATATATATACATACAAACACACACACACATTTAAACACAGAGATTATCTTATATTAAGTGTGCTTGCAAAGTCGAAGACAATGAAAGCATATAAAAACTTCCTTCCATCAAGTCTATATTAATATATTTTTTAAAGATTTCTTTTTATATGATTAATAATTTTTAATTTTAGAAAATCTTTTCCCATATATGTGTATATATATAAACACACACATATTTATATCCTTCTCTCTCTCTCTCTTTAAATATATATATATATATGTATGTGTGGGTATGTTTGAGAGAGTGTATCTATACACATATAAATACATACATTCTTTTCCATATATATCACACACAACATACATTTTCAGCAGAAACTAAGAAGATTCTGTTCAATTCTGTGCTTGAATGCAAACACTCTGCTCTGCCTTTCTGGCTGAGTGAATGCAGTACAGGGCGTACAGTGTATAAAAATATATGTATTCACACACGAAGGGTTTCTGTACGGAATGACAGCTTTTCTACATCACTAACTTAACTATAAATGTCTTTATAAATAACCTGACAATTTTACCTGGCAATAAGGAACCATGCACACACACATACACACACCACGCACAGATATCCCCAACTCTGCCATATATATGTGTATGTGTGTGTGTTAGAGTGTGTATGTGTAGTTCTGCTTATTTAGGATCAAACAAAGATGTCATATTCAAGAATTAGTCAACTGCATAGTCAGATATTATCTCTGACCAACAGCCAATGGTTATTCATAATCCATGATGGTGAAGAACACTTTATATTGTATACATTTATTCCTTAATTCACAATCATGTTATTTCTTTCCTATCATCAGCATCATCATATTCATCTGTTTTCTCTATTCTTGCATTGAAAGCCCACGTTTTGCTACCACACAGTATCACAATTCATACACATACATCGTAAAATCTGCTCTTCACCCTGACAGAATGTCCTTTTGCTGTTAACAGTGACAATAGTACTCTGACCATTTCATATCCTGTCTTTTACTCTGCCTACCATGTTGTAGTACTTTGACTGCTAATTAGGACACTTAAGCAACATACATTCCCACATGCATACATATCTCTGTCTGTCTGTTTGTCTATCTAGCTATCTCTCTCTCTCTCTCTCTCTCTCTCTCTCTCTATATATATATATATATATATATATATATATATATATATATATGTGTGTGTGTGTGTGTGTGTGTGTGATCGCGTGTGTATCGTTGGTGATTTTTTTCCTCTGTTTTCCCTTCCTTGGATCTTTCCTTTTCCTATGTTGCTGACGAAGAGCTCCGCTCGAAACGTTAAATCCTCCTTCTTTCTTTCCTTTCCTGAGCATCCAATAACACTATACTTGCTCCACATCCACGCGTTGTTGTGTTTTCTCTTTGTGCTTTCATGTTTGAATTAACTATATATATATATATAAATATATAAGGTACAATGGACAGGAATTATGAAAGAGGAAGACCTAGGTAGACATGGGATGAAGTATTAAAGACTGATCTCAAAATGCTAAGCCTTACAAAGAGGATGACAGGGGACTAAGATAAGTGGTGCATCGCTCTACTCAGGAAGACCCACCCACCACAACAAAATTGATATCTTAAAACCAAACTGCCACATAAAAACACATTGGTGTTGCTACTGCTGACATGTAAGAGGCACTGGTACTGGTGCCACATAAAAAGACACTGATGATGGCGTCATGTAAAAAGCACCAAGTACACTCTGTTAGTGGTTGATATTAGGAAGGGCATCTAGTTGAAAAAAAAAAACCAAACCAAAACAGACTATGGAACCTGTTGTGGCCCCTGGCCTTACCAGTTTCTGTCAAGTCATCCAACCCAAGCCAACATGGAAAACATGTTACATGATGATGATGATGATGAGGAGGAGGAGGATATATGCATGTATATCATCAGCAACAGCACTATCACTTTAATGTTTACTTTTCTAAACCTACATGAGTGAGATAGGATTTGTTGAGAAAGAATTTCTATATCCAGATGCCCTTCCTTTTGCCAACCATCACATGTTTTCAAGCAATGTCTAACTTTCCCCTGTTCTAGATATATTTCAATGAAGATTACAAGAGATGAAGACTGCTTGAATTAGCATGCAATATCAAGAAAATTACACACACACAATAACTCACAAAAACTCATGACAGACTGACAGACACACACACACACACACAGACACACACACACACACATGCACAAACACAGACGGCTTCTTTTCAGTTTCCATCTACCAGAATTCGTTCACAAGCATTTAGTCCATCTGAAGCTATAGAAGTTTACCCAAAGTGAAACACACTGAGATTGAACTTGACATCACATGGTTGTGAAATAAAGTTCCATACCTGCATGTATATATACAAACATATATATTTAGAATAATACAGCTTAAAAACCTCATACTGTGCATTTGAAAGCTCTTATGTCATTATTTGACTACAACATGTTATCCTACAGTAGGGTATATTCCAGGGATGGTTACACAAGCAGAACTCCTCTTTGCATACAATTAATGCAAAAATAATATAACACATGGAGAGAGGATTTCAGTTTTAGAGGTAGATCACAACATTTGTTTCAGCATTGCCTGATAGCTTCTATCCTTGTGTTATATTATTCTTGTATATATATTTATATATACATATCAAAATAAGCAACAAGGATATCCATAGTTAATGCAGTACGATCATTTAATTAAATTCTATGTTTTTGTGCAGCTGAAGATTGCTCTACATTTTAAATTGATGTAATGATTGCATTGTTCAATTAAATGGAGTTGCATGAAACGATCGTACTGTATTACCTCTGGATTTTCTTGTTTCTTATTTTAATTTTAATTACCTTATTTTGAAATTGTATGGATAATACCGTACTAAATTCTGGTGCCTCAACTTAAGTACCATACTCATCTGAATCTATATATATATATATATATATATATATATACACACACACATATATGCATATATGTACACATATATATGTATATATACGTACATACAGATGTCTGTGTGGCTGTGCATTACACAATTTGGTATTCTATCTAATATATATATGTCTATCCGTCTGTACATACGTAAGCAGCTCTAATGAGTTCCTGAAGCTTGTGAAATATTTTAACTATTAATTCCCCAAGTCCTCACCAAAGAAAAAAAAATTAATTAAATTCTCTAGGGGTGTTGGCAATAATTGGTGAGAGCTCTGTAGCATTAAGGGGGAGCTGCAATCTGTTGGTTTCTCTGGAACATTTCAGAAATTTCTTTTTTTTTTTTTTTGTACTTAAAGGTGTATTCTGCCAGAAATGACAGGCACTGCTAAACAACAATCACAACCACAACAAAAACAACAGCAGTAATCTGTATTTCAATTATATGTGTTCGTATAAATATTTATAAATAACACACGTATGGGTTTGTGTGTATGCTTGTGTTATGAACATACACACACATATAAACCCTATATATACATATATATATATATATATATATATATATATACACACACACTCACATAAACAAACATATATAAACATTTCTTTTATCTCATAATTCTAAACAATAGGTATATACATACATATATATATACACATACATACACACGCATATGTATATAGATACAAACATATATACATACACATATACGTATGTATATACATATATGTACATATATATATATATATATATATATATATATACACACACATGCACATACACATATGTATATAGATACAAATATACATATATATATATAGAGAGAGAGAGAGAGAGGGAGACATATACATATATACATACACACGCGCGCACACACACACTCACACATTTTTATATCTATATATCTACACACATAAACACACATGTCTATAAATGTTTTTTTTCACTGAAATCTTGTAGGTAGAATTTTGGAAACTTGCCCAAAAGACATATCAAGTACTCATCTTTTTAATGAAGATGATAATGATGATGTTGTTAACGATGATGATTATGTTTTCCTAATGTTGCTACTCTTGCTGCTGATGATGAAGTATTCCTAATGTTGTTACATAGGAAATAGTGCAGAACTAGCAGAAAAAAAAAAAACGGAATATAGCTGATAATTACAAAAAATAAAAAAATTGGGCCTACCTCAACACGCAGACACACAGGCACACACACACATGACCCTTTCTACGAAATTATGCCTATGGAAGCCTTTCTTGGCTGCTTCAAACAAGGATTATACAAATCAGTGACAGAATAGTGTATCCAACATAATGCCCTGCAGTATTTGTTCCAGCTTTTTATATTCTGAATTTAAATCCTGCTTTTCATCCTTCAGGAGATTAATAAAATTCCAGTAAAGTACTTCCACGTAGAGGCATGATCGTAAGATTGTGGTTTCGATTCCTGGACCGGGAGACGTGTTGTATTCTTGAGCAAAACACTTCATTTCACGTTGCTCCAGTCCACTCAGCTGGCAAAAATGAGTAACGCTGCGATAGACTGGTGTCCCGTCCAGCTGGGGAACACATACACCATAGAAACGGGGAAACCGGGCCCATGAGCCTGGCTAGGCTTTAAAAGGGCGCATTTATTATTTTAAAGTACTTCCATCAAAAACTGAGGTTTGGTGTCCCTATTTATGTATTAAATCATTATTATTAACAATTTATTACTATTTGCTCTCTCTCTCTCTCTCTCTTTCACCATCTCTCTCTCACCAACTTCAAGTACTTCTTTCTTTCTTGCTGTTTTCCCATTGCATCAATCATGTTGCATTCCTGATTAACTGATTAACCTCCATACCCCAACATGTTGTTGCCTAAGTAACATGTACTCCCTTCCCTAGCACCACCTTGCCACTATGTTTTTCCCTCATACACTTTCTCCTTCAACTGCTTGTCCTGGTTGCTCTGTCATTGTGCTCTCTTCTGCTCACACTCCAAGTCATTTGCCTTGCACAAGCAGAGACAATTAACAGCTGTGAGAATTCACTATTCTCATGGGGAGGCAAGGCAATCTCTCTCGCACTGGTACCACAATAACATGTATCCTGTAGGCTGAGTGAAATAGTTGGCAAACAAGCAGAGGCAATGTAGAGTCAAGAGGACTCTTTCATCATCATCATCATCATCGTTTAACGTCCGCTTTCCATGCTAGCATGGGTTGGACGGTTCAACTGGGGTCTGGCAAGCCCGAAGGCTGCACCAGGCCAGTCAGCTCTGGCAGTGTTTCTACAGCTGGATGCCCTTCCTAATGCCAACCACTCCGAGAGTGTAGTGGGTGATTTTATGTGCCACCGACACAGGTGCCAGACGAGGCTGGCAGACGGCCACGCTCGGATGGTGTTTTTTTATGTGCCACCGACACAGGTGCCAGACGATGCTGGCAGACGGCCACGCTCGGATGGTGTTTTCTTATGTGTCACCGACACAGGTGCCAGACGAGGCTGGCGAACGGCCACGCTTGGATGGTGTTTGTTACGTGCCCTCAGCACGGAGGCCAGTCGATGCGGTACTGGCTACGGTCACGTTCGGATGGTTTTCTTATGTGCCACCGGCACTGGTACCACAAGGATACAAATTCCATTGATGTTCATCTATTTTGATTTGGTTTGATTTGATTTTTGATTTTTGATTTTTGATTTGGTCCTGGCAAAAATATGTCAATGTTTCTAGAGTAGGTGCCATGATAAAATGTATTAAGAATACTCTGTGAAACAGTTGGTGACAAGAAGAATATCTAACCATAGAAATCATACCAAAAAACGGAAGGTATGAGCAAGGTATGGCTCCCAATCTGGCAAGGAAGATAGTAACTCCAAATAAGAACTGACTCAGATTGTGACAACTCATGCAACCAGGCTGGCATGGAAAGTAGGCATAAAAAAGTGATGATGATGAGACACACACACACACACGTGTGTGTGTGTGTGGATTCCTACGAAAGAACATCAATGATTCCCTTCTTAATAGCAACCACTTTACAGAGTGAGCTGGGTGCTTTTTATGTACTACTTGCACAAGCACACCTTTCTGTGGCACTGGCATGAGTGTATTTTACATGGCACTGCAACTGATTATTGTCATCAGAAAATAAGTGAGTCTCAAACTCTTACATTTCAAATAAATTTTAAAATTATTCTGTGTTGTACTTATCTAGCAAATAACATCATCTGAGACTGTTGAAACTGAGGCAATTATGTAAGGGAAAAGTCATTCTAACCATTTAATAACACAAAAACTGTTAAATTCACTTTAATTTGTATCAAAATGTTCACATTTTCTTTGCACAAGTGTGACCTACTCACTGACATTGTTCCACTGAGTTACAGTGGAACTGTGTCAGTGACCAGACTGCAGTTGTGCAAAGGAAATTTTGACACTTTATGAAATGAATTAAAAATGAATTTCCCACTTTTTTTCATGTGTTATTAAAGTTATTTGCATATTAAAATCAAAGCTCTGAATATTGTTATCAAAATATTCAAATAAAATGCTACAATTACAACTACTACTTATGTGTCATTACATATGGAGATCAAATGCAAAGATCAGAAAAAAAACATGCTAATGATGGAGAAGTTGTAAGTTAATGGAGATAGTGATGGATGATAGCTGTGACAGTTACGGTGGTAGTGGTGGTGATGGAACTGTATGGTGGTGCTGGAAGTAGAGGTAATGATTTGGTATGTTGGTCAGTGTGGCTAGTGGTATAAAGCAATTATGTTGTGCACGTCCATACATGCAGAGAGGTAGCCACTTATTATAAATGTAGATAATGCCTTCAAACAGTTATTGTTATCAAAATTAGTGGGTCTCAAACTAATTTTAAATGAATTTAAAAAATTATCCACTTCTCAAAGCTCTGAAAAATATTTTTAAGTAGACCATTATGCTGCTGATACTACTACTACTACTACTACTACTACTACTACTACTACTACTACTACTACTACTGCTGCTGCTGCTACTGCTGCTACTACTACTACTACTTAATGCAGTACATATAGAGATCAAAAACAAAGATCTAAAGAAAAGTGGGCTAGCTCTACAAGTTGTATGGTGATGGTGGTGAAATGGCAATTGAGATGATGATGGTGGTAGAAATGGTGGTGGTAAAATCATGCTGGTACTGGGAATATAGATACTGGTGTGCTAAATTGGACAGTGTAACTGTTGGTATTGGTGTATATGCACACACACACACACACACACATACAGCATAGGAGAGAGAGAGACAAACACATTTAAAACCACCACCGCCACCGCTGCCACCACCGCCACCATCATCATCTAGTGCCTGTTTTCCATGCTAACATAGGTTATATGGTTAAGCCAGAGAGCTGCACCAGGCTTCAGTCATCTGTTTTGGCTTGGTTTCAATGGCTGGATACCCCTCCTAACACCAATCACTTCACAGAGTGTACCCGGGTGCCTTTAGCATGTTACCAGCAAGGGTGCCTTTAATGTGTCACCAGCATAGGTGCATTTAATGTGTCACTGGCACAGATGCCTTCAACATGTCACTGGCACAGGTGCCTTTAACATGTCACCAGAACAGGTGCCTTTTACACATCACCAGTACTGGCCATGATACGATTCCACTAAGCTTGACAAGTCTTCTCAAGCACAGCAAATTGCCAACAGTCTTAATCACCTGTCATCACCTCTACGAGACTCAGCATCTAAAGATCATATTTCACCACCTCCTCCATGTCTTCCTGGGTCTACCTCTTCCACCATGGGAAATAATATCTAATTTGGCACTATTTTAGGAAATGCCTTAATTGATAAAAATTATTCAGGCCCAGTAGTTGACCCTGGAAGGATAAAAAAACAAAGTTGATCTCGGTAGGATTTAAACTCAGAATGTAACAAAAACAAACAAAAGAAACAAGCTGGAACAAAAACAACAAGGCATTTGTCCAATATTCTAGTGATTCAGCCAATCCACCACCATCATAATGATTATGAACTTAATGATTCTGGATAATGTTATCAAACAGTTATTGTTACTAAAATTAAATAAATTCTATATGTAAAATGGATTAAAAATTATCCTCATATTGGAATCAACAGTCTAGATATTTGTTATATCCTGTGTTTAGCGTTATCAACCAGTTAATGTTAATAAAATGGCCTTGTTCCAAACAAGGCACAAGTAGTTTCCAGTTTACATATAAATATATATCCACAAATACACATTTCTTCATGATTTTTCCAAGTTTCAATTCTGTTTCCCACACTCTTCCTCCAATATTTCCCAGATTGCAGTCATACAACATATACCTATGCAGATGATAACTCTCTTTGCTCTCCTTAGCCTTCCACATACACAGTTGTCATCCATACACAATCTATCATGTGACATCAAGAAAAGGAGTCAGAAACACTCATGCACATATACACCTATGCACACACACAATTATACATATACATATATATGCTGGACTTCTTTCATTTTCCTTCAGCCAGATACATGCACAAGATTTTGATCAGCCCAGGCTATAGTAGAAGAAATATGAACACAACACAGGTCTCAAAGAAATCCTTCAATGGAAACCTGATACCTTAATCTTATTCAACAGCCGAAAAGATTTAGCCATTACACACAGCACTGGGTTAACCATTAAGCAAAATAAGCATATGCTTAGGGCATCAAGGGAAGCAGGGAGCACTACAGAGACGGTAAATGATTTACAGCAAAAAAGAAATCGCATTAAACTTGCTAAAATAATATTCGAACTGGTTTATATGATTGGAAATATAGTTTTGAAGTGTTCATGGCGTCATAATGAGGATCTGATCAAAGATTTTTCAATTTTAAAAAATATAGGAGAAAACTTTTCAAATATAAATAATGTGGAAGTATACAAAAATAAACATTATTTTCCATCTTATTTTTAACTTTGTTTCATTTAGAACAATGAACATTTATTGTATGGTTTATACTTTGAATTACTTATATATGGGAGCATCAAAATTTGTTAAGTGCTTAGGGCCTCTATGGGTCTTATTCTGGCCCTGATTACATATATCAATGAAATAGAACATATATACAGTAATGCTTCAATACGTGAGTTCATTTGTTCCCCGGAGACTGCTCGCAAAGCAAAAGCTCATAAACAGAAAATAAAACTCATAAAAGCTCATAAACCTAGGGCCTCATAAAGCAGGTCCTTGTAAAGAGAAGTATTATTGTATACACCTCACACTTTCTAGCCATCAAAATAATAAAAACTCATCTTTCAAAGTTGAAATGTACAGTGTTATAATTTTTGATAGTCACCCCATAGCCACCCCATATATATAATATTGACGAAATTGCATCATAAAGACTGGAACTTTCAGCTTTAATTAATTGCTAATCTTTTATGATGTTCAAGTAAAACCTACAATGAAACACTGTTCACATATTCGAGACAGTTCTCCTTTTACACACACTTGACAAAGGGGTGTCAGCTGTGGTATTTACCAGGATGCTCATCATTATTTTAAAAGATAAAAGGGTTATATCAAATCACAGAGAATACAATTCCCTATCATAAATGGTATAGTTGCATATTTGCATGTATCACTGAGTTGGCTAATATATGTGTTTTCTAACCATGTGGTCTTAGGTTCATTTCTAGTGCACAGCAACTTGGGCAAGTATCTTCTACTACAATCCCAGGTAACCACAGCCTTGTGAGTAGACTAGGTAGAAGGAAACTAAAAGAAATTTCTCTGTGTGTGTGTGTGTGTGTGTGTTTGTATGTGTGTACACACACAACAATGTGTGTATGTGAGCATGCACACATGGCTATGTGTGTGTAACTTTGTTTAGGATCATGGGATAGTTGTAAACAAGCATCACCATCATACAAGCAATATTGTTTGTTCCTAGTCTTCCATGGGGAAATATAACCTTGCTTGGATACAAGTGAGGGTTGGTAACAGGAAGAGCATCCTACTGTAGAAAATTAACAAATTCCATCTGTCCCATGTAGGCATGGAAAAGTGGACATTAAATTATGAAGATGATGATAACACCAATGATAATAACGACAATGACGACAACAAGAAGGAGGAGGAGAACAATGCTGCAATATTTTTAACTATGTTACCAGGGGGCCTGACTTAACAAGCAAAAATTCTAGATCAGATTATATCTAAAAGAACATCACATGATTGATTAGTACTGATTGACTCACCAACACACAACTACTGACTCACAGAAAAGCTGTCTCTTCCTTCTGTTGCTTTTATTGCCACTACTGCTACAATGGCCTCTGTATTAGCTAGCTACATAATTGCACCATGGAGGCCCAATCAGCAAAGTCTTCTAGTCTCTCAGCAGGCACTCAACCTGCTAAAAATAGCAACCAAACCTCTTTCAAATTACATACTAGTGCGGTGAGCTGGCAGAAACGTTAGCACGCCAGGCGAAATGCATAGCTGTATTTCGTCTGCCGTTACGTTCTGAGTTCAAATTCCGCCGAGGTTGACTTTGCCTTTCATCTTTTTGGGGTTGATAAATAAAGTACCAGTTATGCACTGGGGTCAATGTAATCGACTTAATCCCTTTGTCTGTCCTTGTTTGTCCCCTCTATGTTTAGCCCCTTGTGGGCAGTAAAGAAATATATATACTTTGGTCATGGATGCACCATCATCATTGTCATTATTTGACATCCACTTTCAATGCTGGCATAGATTGGATGGATTGTCATAGCCCAAGTTAGTTCTTGTTATAAATGTGTTACTATCCTCCTAAACAGGCAGGGGAATAATAACACACTATTTAAAAATTTTTTTAAAATGGGATGGTGATAACTGGACTGCCTTTGACCAGGGTTCTGCTCCCCCAGAAGCTGACTTGGGAAAACAACACCAACCAACTCTAATTTTCCTCTTGCCATCCCTATTGTTTCTTACTTTCAAAATTCAGTTGTAGACATCTCACCCTACTTTCTTCCTCTTGGAACTCCTTTATTTCTGCTTATCTTATATTTTCAGGCATCAGTTTGTTGAGGCAGACTTTCTATAGCCAGATGTTCATCCTGTCACCAATCTTCACGTCTTTCTAAGCAAAGTAATATTTCTCCCCTGACCAGACATATTTTCATGGAAGATCAAAAATGAAGGATATCATCTGCATGACAGCAACATAAATTTACAACCATTACATGATATCAAGACAAGGAAACACTAACACACACAAACACACACACACACACACACACACACACACAGAGGCCACTAACTGCATCAATATCATCAGACTGGGAAGACCAACAAAGGTTATGGGCATTACACCTACATTGACTAACATAAAAAATAACTATATGTACATGTGAACACACACCTACATTTATACAAACAGATAAATATACATTCACTTATATACACAAGCAGACATAAATGCACTCATATGCATACATAAATTCATATACATACCTAAATATTGATACAGACAGTCATAAATTAATGCAAATACATACAGTGGTGGTGCTTGTGGTTGTTTAGGCCTGAGGTCACCTCTGACTGGGTGAATCCACACAAATGCACTCATGGACATCTAACTTTGCAGACACACACACATACACACACACAGATATGTTAACACATATGCATATAGTGGTTGTTGTTTGTATGGCTGTGTGGTTATGAAGTTCATTTGCCAGTGGTGTGGTTTCAGGTTCAATCCCAATGCATGGCACCTTGGGTAGGTGTTTTTTTCAACTATAGCTCCAGACTGACTAAAAGCCTATGAATAGATCTAGTAGACCTAAACTGAAAAAATGCCAAGCATATATGTGTATGTGTGTGTATATATATATATATATATATATAATTTATTATATAGAAGGAGCTTCTACAGGACTAGAACTGTTTCATTCAAGAGAAATCTTCAAGTTTCCTGAAGATTTCTCTTGAATGAAACAGTTCTAGTCCTGTAGAAGCTCCTTCTATATAATAAATTTATTTTACTCTGCTATGTATTGAGTACCTTATTTACTGTGGTTAACCCCGAATCAACCCGGGACCTACATATATCTATATATATATATATATATATATATATATATATAATAATAATATTAGGGAGTATAGCTCCAAACTTATAGGGAAAAATTCAATTTAGTATTAAATCAAATTTCACAGTATAAATATATAAAATATGAATTAGAGATAAAACCACTATTATGCAACTCAAACAGGGATAGACATAAACCAATACATAAATGTGTGGGTGGTTAAAAAGCTTGCTTCCCAACCACATGGTTCCAGGTTCAGTCCCACTCACAAGGCTTTGGTCAGCCTGGGGTTATAGTAGAAGACTCTTGCCCAAGGTGCCATGCAGTGGGACTGAACCTGGAACCATGTGGTTGGGAAGCAAGCTTCTTTACCACACAGCCACTCCAGTGCCTATATATATATAAAAATTAACATATTATGTGAATTGTAGAAGTTTAACCAATTTATTGCATATAAACTTCAACAACAAAATCTTAAATGGACCCTCAAGGGTCATGTGGACCCCAGTTGAGAACAACTATAGACTGTAGACTGTACAATTAAGTTTTGGCGCAACTGGCATCCCTGAAGAATTTTCTTTCCTCAGTCATTCTATACAGGATGTATGTTGTAAATGTGTGTATGTATTTATGACGTGTATATAGTTTCTACTGTAATGTGTGTGGGTTATTTATTGGTGATGGTGGGGAGTATCTGTGCTTGTGTGATAAGAAATGCAACCACTTGTGTCATTAAGGTAATTAGTGCCATTAGCTGATAATGATGATGTCAGACATAGAAGCTGGTTGTTCTCTATGGACTACACTACCACCACCACACTGCTGCCGTCGTCACTGTCATCACTGCCTCTGCCACCGGCACTTCTGCTAACCACTATCATCAACACTATCTTTACTACCACCACTGCCATGACCATCACTAGCACAACAGACAGACAGCTGGTCTTTTGAACAAGGTGTCATCATTATCATTGTCAACATTATGGCTGTCTTCCTCCTCCTCCTCCTCTTCCCTACCATCATCACCACCATTGCCACCACCACCATCACCGCCGCCACCACCACCACTTCCATCACCACTATCATCAAGGCTCCCAAGTCAACCCCCAACTGTGTTTCCCTCCTTTCATGCACTGTCTGTTTCCTAACTGGCACTGGACGATCTTATAGATTTCACCAGTAATGCTCAGAAGGTCCATGAAAGAGATATCCCATACATACTTGATGAGACCTCCTATTTAGTTGTGGCACTCCATGTTCTGGAATACCTTTGATCATATCAGAATTTGATATAACAGGGTTGCCTAGGGCTAAACAACAATAACACCATCATTATCACCATTCAGGAGGTGTACAGAGATTTTGTGAAGTTGATTATCTTTAATTTCATGAAGAAATTGTAACTCGCTCTACTAGAACTGAACAAATGTGTCTGTGTGTATGTGTGTCTCTATATGGCATGTATGTGTGTGTGTGTATGTGATGTATGGTGTGAGTGGCATGTGTATGTCTGTGTATAGCATGTGTGGTGTGTGTGGGATGTGTGTGTGTGCGTGCATATAAGTGTATGTGAAGATGTGTGTGAGCATGCATGTTTGAAGACGTATGTCTGATGATGAATGATGTGTGTGTGTGTGATATGCAATGTGCATCAGAAATTATGTGTGTGTGTGTGTGTGTATGGCAGATCTGCTCTAAAGATATATGTATGTGTGAGAAGATATATGCTTGTGTATCTCTGGTTATATATGTTATACATATACACACACACACACACACACACACACATGCATATACATATATCTAAATATGAGTGAGTGTGTCCCCCAAAATGAATCTGTGTGTGAATGTGTGCCGGAACATATAGTTGTCAGTACCAGAACTGACATTAATATTCATATGGTGATTGTCTTGAACATGGTTGAATGAAGTCTTCCACTATTTATCAATCACTCTCCATCCCTCACACATGTCCACACACACACATACCCTCTCTTTCTTTCCTTCTCTTTATTTTTCTCTTTCTGTTTCCTTCTCTCTTTCTTTCTCTCACACACCTTGAAGTAGGTATAAAATATTCTCTCTCTGTACATACATGCTTACAGACACACACTGAAGCAAGTGTAAAATCTGTTCTATGATTTTGCTCTTCTTCCCCAACACCTGCCTCTCTTTCACTTATTTTTGCACTTACTCATACAGACACAACACACTGAAGCATGTGCACTATTAGAGTAGTTAGACAATAATAATAAAACAGCTACGGCCAGTATATTGCAAGATAACAATACATTTGATAGCTTAAAAATGTGTAGGTGCCACACCCGATAGTGAAGTAGCAAGCAGGTATAAGAAAATACTCCAAGAAACTAATCTGAAGTGAGGGGAGGGAGATGGGAATTGGAAGAGACAGAGAGATCTATTATATTGATCATCTGCATGTCCTACCATATTGATAGCCACACCTGTAAAAAGATTTGCATAATGTGTCATAAACCTACATAGCAACTGCAAATTAAAAGATACACTGATACTATATAAGGTATTGTGGAAAATAGAGAGCAGACCTCACTGAAACATAGGAGAGATAGCTTAGAGAATAGGTGAATGAAACAGTTATACTGAGAAGCCTAGATTTGTATTTTACTATCTTATCTCTTGTTCCAGCTCTACAACACTCACCCTTCTATAATATCAGATGCCTTGTAGCTCCTCTACTGCAAGAAACCTGTTTGGTTACAGCCTTTTCATTCATACTTTAACTTCTCACCTCTTAGTATAAAGCCATCTTTCTCTGCTGTAGCACCACCCAATGGAAGAAAGTCTTAGTTTTGTCAGCAGCATGGTGATCTCATTAGTGTTGGAGCTACAGATAAAGTACCCAATACATTCTGTAAAGTGGTTGATATTAGAAAGGGCACCCACCTAGAGAAACCATGCTGAAACTGGAAAAATACCAGAGTACAATACTTAAGAAGTGCATTCACATACACAAACACATTCATATATATATATATATATATATATATATATATATATATATACACACACACATATATATATATGTGTGATTGTGTGTATGTGTGTGTGTGTGTGAATGTATGCATAAGACACATCAAGCTAAGGAAAATCACTCTCATATATACATACAGGCTTGTCCTTTACAGGTGCTAGTACCACATAAAATGCACTTATCCCATGATTATGCTAATGCACCCATGCCAGTGACATGTAAAACGTACCCAGTACACTCCGTAAAGTGTTTGGTATTAAGAAGGGCATCCAGCAGTAGAAATCATGCCACGACAGACAATTGGAGTCTGGACAACTCCCTGGTGGCCAGCACCTGTCAAACTGTCCAACCCATGCCAGCATGAAAAACAGATGTTAAACGATAATGATGATATACCTATATATATGCTCACTTCCAAAATATTGTACACTAGTATCTCCCAATTTTTGTTTAAGACGTTAAGACTGAGTCTGTACTCTATGCAAACTGATTCAGTTACCTAACTCAGTGTTGGTTGAAATAAGATGTGCAGATCTGATATCTATGCTGAGTCTGTTGATTGAACCATTCTCTTCATTTGTGTGTACATATGTGGATGTGTGGATGTGTGTGTGTGTGTGTGTGTGTGTGTGTGTGTGTATGTGTGGATGTATGTGTGTGTGTGTAATATAAGTATTTCAGCCCAGGAGCAAATGGGCCAAAGCACTTGTTTGATGGGAATTCTTCTTGTGAAGATTTCTCCTGCTGTCTGCTTCCCCAGTAGCAAGTTTCCACTTACTACTACTACTACTACTACTACTACTACTACTGTTGCTACAACATGTATATATATATATATATATATATATATATATATATATATATATATATATATATATATATATATGCAAACACATTCACAAACATATACACACATATGAAACAAATTAATGCTGGGAAAAAAATAGGGAAGCTACAATTGTGATGTTTTAATACAGTTGAGGAAGGGGTATATATTTCCTGCTAGAATTTCCTGAGGGTGGTGGTAGTGGTGGGTATCAGTTGTGATGGTGGTGGTGGTGGTGGTGTCAAGAGTGATGTTGCCATAGACAGTGATAATGGAGGTGACTATGGTAAGCCATTGATAAAAATTACTTAGACATGAAAAGGAAACAGTAAATGTGTGTGTGAGAGATGGAGAGAGAGTGAGAGAGAGAGAGAAAGAGAGGGAGACTGTGTATAAATGTGTATGCACATGTGATTGTGCGTGTGTGCATGTGAGAGAGAGAGAGCGAGAGAGAGAAGGACTGTGTATAAATGTGTGCATACATGTGATTGCGTGTGTGTGTGTGTATGTGTAGGGGGAGATAAATTTCGTATACATGTGTGTGAACATGTGATTGTGTATGTATATGTATGTGTTTGTGTGTGTACATGTGAGAGATAGAGAGAGAGAGAGAAACTTTGTATAAGTGTGTGGGCACATGTGATTGTGCATGTGTGCGTGTGTGTGTGTGTGTGTGTGTGTGTGTGTGTGTGTGAGTAAATTTTACTAAATGGCAAAATCAAAATCACACAAATCATCAAAAAACTCTGCAACATTGCTAACAAGCTTCTATGTGGTCATTTACCCAGCTAGAAATAACAGCCATTCAGATCCAAAGCACACCCTAATATCTTTAAAAACAAGAACACATTATCACATTGGATAGATAACATAGTTCAAGATTACTATGTCTGAAAAAAAAAAATGGTTGGTCATGGATGGGATGCATTTGATCAAAAGTCTTTGGGCAAAACAATAGCTATGAGTCAACGAGGGAACCTCAAAATGGTTGCTGAAACTGGTAGAAACAACTGCCAAATTTACCTCAAATTACACATTGCTGTCTTTAAAAGAACAGTATTCTTTGAAAAATGGCAGCCTATGTGCATTGTGTGGAGAAAATTAATGAAATGGGCATCACTGACCAGATGCCTTTGATCAGGATTGACCCGGTGCCAAAATGCAAGTGACACACTCACAGGCAATAGTGGAACTCCTGCTGCTGCTGCCAACACCACCACCATAGCAACTTAACATCTAAAGGTATTAACCATACCCTGTTACTATCTTCACCATCACCATAAACGCTACCATCCTAATGAAGGAACACTCAATTTGCTGGAAACAACAGCCAAACTCCCACAGATTGCACCATATAATATCTATTAATGAAGAAATCAATGGTTGATGCAGTAAAGACAGGATAGTCACAGCAGGAATATTTTCATCACAAAGTTTGGTGAATCAGAACTGACAACATGACCATCACTACCACCATTGTCTGACACCAATATTAACATCATCACTACTACAACCACTATAAACATTACCATAGATATTACCCCCACAAATTCCACCACTGCTATAACAATCAGGTTCACCACCACCACCAAAGTAAAAGGTCAAATATTCAACAATACTTCCGATGCAATGAAGCTATCCTAATTGCTTACATCTATATTTATAGAGAAATGTTATACACACTAACATACACACATGTATGCATGCACACACACACACACACACACACACACATACAAAGACAAATATACATAAATGTAAACATGTAATTCTATATACATATATTATATACACACCCACATCTAAATGTATATATATATATATATATATATATATATACACACACACATGTACATGTATATATATATACACACACACACACATTTAGATGTGGGTGTGTATATAATATACATATGTATCCTGAATTGAAGGCTATATATATATATATATATATATATATATCCATATACAGGGGTTGGATAAAATAATGGAAACACCTAGCATCATAGTATCCTAATTTTGAAATATCTATAAAACCATCAGAAGCTTGTTTGTTTTTATGTTTTTTTATTTATTATCAGTGGTGCTTAATATGTTTTGCTAAAATTGTTTTCTTTTCAGATATCATCAGAAAAAAGTAATTAAAATTCATTAAAATGACAGATCTATCAGACTTTCAAAGAGGTCAAATTGTTGGTGCTCGTATGGCAGGCGCTAGAGTAATGAAAACAGCCGAAATGTTTGGTGTATCAAGAAGTATTGTCTTGAAAATAATGACAGCCTTTGGGAAACAGAGTAAAACCTCCTTGTTGAAACAAAACTCCAGAAGAAACCCAAAACTTTCAGGTAGGGACGATCAGACTCTTACACGAATTGTTAGAAAGGATCACAAAAGTACAGCTCCCAAAATTACAGCACACCTTAATGACCACCTCGATAAACCAATTTCCACAAAAACTGTTTGCTAGGAGCTGCACAAAGCTGGATATCACGGAATGGCTGCAATCAGAAAACCACTACTTTCAAAAACAAACGTTGCAAGCATTTAGAGTGGAGTAAAAATCTACAGAATTGGTCCCTAGAGCAGTGGAGGAATGTTATTTTCTTGGACGAGTCATCCTTTACCCTATTTCCGATCACCGGTCGAGTATACATGTGGAGACAGCCAAAAGAAGCATTTGACTCAGACTGCCTTCTTCCAACTGTTAAACATGGAAGAGGATCTGTGATGATCTGGTGGGTGGTGTTATATCTTGGAAATCCGCCAGCCCAATGGTTTCCCTTCATGGCAGAATTAATAGTCAAGACTATTTAAGCATTTTATCTGATCAAATTCATCCTATGGTTGCAGAACCATTTCCGGAGGGAAACACAATCTTTCAGGATGATAATGCACCAATTCACACAGCTAAAATTGTTACTGAATAGCATGAGGAACATTTTAGTGAAGTTGGACATCTTATCTGCCACCACAGTCCCCAGATCACAATATCATTGAACATTTATGGTGCATTTTAGAAAAACAAGTAAGGAGTTGATATCCCCCACCATCATCACTACAAGAACTGGAGACTGTTTTAGCTGAAGAATGGACAAAAATTCCTTTGGAAACAATTCTCCATACCTCATAGAATTCAAGCTGTAATTACTGCCAAAGGCGGACCTACTCCATATTTGAAAAAATTTGTTTGAAATTTTAAGGTGTTTTGTCCAACATACACATACACACACACATACCTACACACACACACATACACAAACACACACACACACATACACACATACAAGTGCTGCTCATTAATAAAAACTATGACAACTGTAAAAAAAAAGTCAAATCTAGCATCAGTATTAAAAACTCACCAATGATGGAACTTTTAAGTAGTCATTCAGTCTGTTAGAACCATTGTAACCCAATCTTAATCAAGATTACTTATTCCGGGTGTGCTAGGTAAGCACTGCACACCCATCGTAAATGGCAAACTTATGAATATCAACTTTACTCATTAATTTACTCACAAATCTAAATGGAAAACTTTTGTTATACCCTGCATGAAATTTGGTGGCATTGGGTGTGCTGCCACACCCAATCTACCAACCAACATACACCACTGATCTTAATAAATCTACATTTAACCTCACTGTTCAAACAGACCCTGGAGTTAGAACTACAATGCTCTGGTTGCCATATCATGTCATAAGCTATTAATTCCTTGATGGAGTAACAGGGGTGCTGTTGTAATATATAGCTTGGGCACTTTTAGACCTGGTAAAGCCCATCTCTCTTTAGATCTGACCACAGACAATGTTACCAGCAGATGAAAGAGAGCAAACGTGTGTGTGTGTGTGTGTGAGAGAGAGAGAGAGAGAGAGAGAGCGAGAGAGAGGTGGGAAGACAGACAAAAAAACAGAAGAACTATATTTAGTGATCATGAAAGGATGAAAGACAAAGTTAGCCTCAACAGGATTTGAACTCAAAAACACAAAGGGTTTAAATAATTACTCCAAAACAATCTATCCAATACACAAATGACTCTCTACAACAGAGTAAAAAATGATATTAGTTTTGCCTCTACAAACAGGCTCATCAGGAGATATTTAAGTTTGTCCAATCTATAAAGAGAGAGAGAGAATGAGTGTAGGTAAGCTAGAAAGAGTGTAGGTAAGGTACTTGCAAAAAATGCAATGAAAATTAGGTGCTGTTTTTGCTCATTTACATATTCATGTATTTATTTATGGTGTGTGTATATTAAATTACAAAGACAGATGTTTGTAGATAAGTTACTAAATATATATTTAATCATAGGACCTACTTGTACAGTGGGGCTAAATGTATGTTTATTAAATCAAGAAACTAACATTTATGTACAAATAAACACCCTCAGTACATATTTTGTCAATGAAAAAAAAAATGGAAGAATGTCTTTACATATTTAAGTATGAATATAAAAGTATAGACATGGAAATATCTGTAAGCAGACACATAGTTATATGCACACATGTGTATGTATGTGTATATATATGTGTGTGTATATATATATACACACACATACATATATATGTATGTATATGTATATATGCATCATGATCATCATTTAATGTCTGTTCTCCATGCTAGGATGGGTTGGACAGTTCGACAGAAACTGGCTAGTCAGAAGATTGCACCAAGCGCTTCTGTCAGCTTTGGCATAGTTTTTATGGCTGGATGCCTTTCTTATGGTTAATGCCAGTCACTATACAGAGTACTGGGTGCTTTTTACATGGCACAAGCATCAGTGAGGTCACCAAATAATATATCTCACAATATGTATCCTTCCACTGCTGGAGTCTAAGGTTTGGTTTGAGAGAATTTAGAAGCAATTTTTACCAGGTTGAAAGTCCTTAAACAGGCTCATTTGCTAGATTGTTACATGAGGGGTAAATGTAGCACTGTCGAGTGAACTAACCAGCATCCTGTACAGCCTACAAAATAGTTAGCAGACATACTGTATGAAAAGTTCTGTGAGTTGGAAGAAAGTAATTTTACTGTGCAAAGTATAAATTTTAAAAGTGATTTAAATAGAAATGCTTTTTAATCTGAATGAATACTGCCATTAGTTCCACCAAATGCACACACATGTATACACATACACACATGCACATACACAAAAAGACTTTTCTAAGCTTTCAAAGAAAAAGAACATCTTCAGTCAAAGGCAGAAATTTATCGGAAATAAAGGAATTTAGAAATCCAGGGTATGCCCCTCACAATAGCTTCTTGTTGTCCCCTTAAATGGATTAATAAGCAGAACGACGAAAGAGGAAATGGAATAAAAGAAACCTTATGATACTAACACTACATTTAATTGTACTTCTGTTAACACCATGAATAATATCATTAGTAGTGGAGGAAGGGGAGAGGGTGATGATGATGAGGAGGAGGATGATGATGATGAGGAGGAGGATGATGATGATGAGGATGATGATGATGATGATGATGATGATGATGATGAGGAGGAGGAGGAGGAGGAGGGGGAGTCAAGTAAGAAAGTAAGACTGAAACTTAAGGAAATGGTCCCCTTTGAAAGCCCAGGAGGAACCAACACAGTCAAACACCAGAGGCAGCTGATGTAACACAGTTCACATAAAATAGAGGTATGAGGCAGAGAAGGAAATGGGAGATGTTATACACACACACACACACACACACACACACACACACAAACACAAAAACACAGTATACTAAATCATACAGACATACAAACATTTTGTACATTATATCATTATTACAAAAGAGCTTATGTAAGTATATCTATATATATGCTTTAGAAATACTACCAGCCCTTCATGTCACCACCTAACATACTGTCCTTAAATGACTTAGACCTCACACCACTTGTTACACCAATTAGGAATGAAATACAGGGGGTGACAGAGAAAAAAGGAAGAGGGAGATAGGGAGGGAGAGTGAGAGAGATAGGGGAGATTTGTTTGTAGGTAATCAAGAATATATGAGTATCAGCTAGTCTACCTGATAATAAAAGCTGCCAAAAACTATGTTCTATGTATGTTGGCTGGTCTCAGTGTTCTGCAAGAGAAGTTCTACAAAACTACTCAACCCATTTGAAATAATAGCCAAACATCCCTCATATCACGAGATCGTGATTTCAATGCCTGGATCAGGTGATGCGGTATTTTCTTGAGCAAAACACTTCCTCTCACGTTGCTCTCTGGTTACTCCTACACCCGACACATGCTACACAGTGCACACGTTTATACAACATTGATTTGTTGGAAAGAGTGAGCTAATGAGTGGCACTATAAACAAATCATTGGTGCAGATTGTTCAGCAATAGCGGAATGTTGATACATCATCTTTGATAGGGGAATCCATCACACCCTGATATATAGAAAGATAGGATATGAACAGAACACCTTCCATCAGATATCAGTTTGATAAGGGCTGATCTGGGGTTTGACAATAGCATCAACCAACTTTACTTTACATCAATTAGAGACAAGTTCAGTGTAATTGTTCAATCTTCAACAAACAGCAGCCACACTGTACCTTTTTAAATTATGAAAGGACAGGACTCATAGTCTTACATAAATGCAAAAAGATAAATATGTTTGTGTGTGTGTGTGTAAGGAAAAAACTAAGGAAAAAACTGCCCTGTAGACAGGGTTTTTCCTAGTTTATATAAGTCTCACCCCCGTCCATCCACACACACACATACACACAAAAAAAAGCACCCAAAATAGTTAATTACCATAGAAGAATTATTATTCAAGACTGTATATTTACAGATTCGTAAAGGTACAATTTAGAACATATATATGTATATTCTGACACTGAATGACATGATGGTAAGATCTAATGAAGGACTTATTTAAACAATCATCTGAGGAGGTGCATTTTACATCCTGGATGGATGATAATGATTACACAACATCTCACCAATGTACTACGCGTATAAAAACATGTTAAAACAATTGTAGTGATTCTAAATATAGAATGTCATTCATTCCATTTTCTATTATTTATCTATTTATATAAACTCTACAGATACTATGAAATTTGTGATGTATATCCAGTAGCAGGAGCATTTCCACTGTAAGATAACATCAGGTAGCCAATAACTGTTAACAAGCTTTGCATAACATTCTACAAGGGTTTTATCTAAATCTTATTTAACTATGTACACATAATGTGTGTGTGTGTGCATGTGCGTGTGTGTGCATGCGCATGAAGAAAGATAGACAGACACATATATATTACAGAGCCTTACTGTGGGTTACAGTGAGGCTTTATAATATTTAAACAGTCTACAGTTCTGGTTTATGCTGAGTTGTGCATGGGATGAATGTTACACACACAGATGCATCCCACCTCACACACACACACACACACACAAATATATATATATATATATATATATATATATATATATGATAAAAATCTATTTATGACAGCAGAAACAACCACTGTCAAACAGAAAGTAACCAAGACATACACAAACATGTATTATTTTCTTTATGTCAGTTTAGTAGGAAAAAAAAACATCATCCACAGTTTAATTTAATCAAACTTAACACTTTTTTAAAGTTAATTAATGCAATGCACAATCATCTCAACCTTTGAATCAGTTATGTAACTTTATAGTTGAATAAAACACACATGTGCACGCATGCACACACACACACACACACACACACACGCGTGCACACACACATACATACACACACACGGTGCATGACTTAGTGGTTAAGCTATTCAGCTCACAGTCGTAAGGTCGTGTGTTTGATTCCTGGTGGCATGTGGTGTCCTTGTGCAAGACACTTTATTTCATATTGCTCCAGTCTAGTCCATGGCAAGAATGAGTTGAATCTGTATTTCAAAGGGCCAACCTCATCACATTCTGTATCACACTGAATCTCCCTGAGAACTACATTAAGGGTACACTTGTCTGTGAAGTGTTCAAGCCACTTACACATTAATTTCACAGGCAGGCTGTTCCATTGATCAGATTAACTGGAATTCTCATAGTCATAACTGACAGGGTGCCAATTAAAAAAAATGTTTACATATACAAAGGTAGCACTCCATCGGTTACAATGACAAGGGTTCCAGTTGATCCGATCAA
Organism: Octopus sinensis; assembly: GCF_006345805.1. Lineage (NCBI taxonomy): Eukaryota > Metazoa > Mollusca > Cephalopoda > Octopoda > Octopodidae > Octopus > Octopus sinensis. The sequence continues at coordinate 24,572,586 of NC_043002.1, read as the reverse complement.
TGGAACAGCTTGCTCGTGAAATTAATGTGCAAGTGGCTGAGCACTCCACAGACACGAGTACCCTTAACTTAGTTCTCGGGGAGATTCAGCGTGACACAGAGTGTGACAAGACTGGCCCTTTGAAATACAGGTACAACAGAAGCAGGAAGAAAGAGTGAGAGAAAGTTGTGGTGAAAGAGTACAGCAGGATTCGCCACCATCCCTTGCCGGAGCCTCGTGGAGCTTTAGGAGTTTTCGCTCAATATAGACTCACAACACCGGGTCTGGGAATCGAAACCACGATCCTACAACTGCAAGTCCGCTACCCTAACCACTGGGCCATATACATACACATGGAAACACACACACATATTATGTACAATCATCATCAACATTTAATGTCTATCTTCCATGTTGTCATATGTTGGATGGCTCAACAGGATCTAACAAACCGGAAGGACTGCACTCAATTCCAGTGTCTGCTTTGGCATGGTGCCTATGGTTAGATGCCCTTCCTAAAACCAACTACTATACACAGTGTACTGGATGCTTTCCTTTTTGTGTGTGTGTGTGTGTGGCCCTACAGAGGTTGGCATATAAATCAAGACCAAAGAGCTCTCTCAAATGAGTGGGAGCAGAGAAGAGAGGGAAGCAATTTTATGACAGGTATTGAGGAGTTAACTATGAAAGAAGGAACAGTAAACAGATTTCTAGCTATAATGAAGATATATGGCTACCTTACATTATATGAGGGTGTGTTGGAGTAATCAGGGTAGATCTGAAAATATATATATATTTTTTTCCAACCAGGTTATCAGATGTTGCTCCACATCGCTGGTCACAATATGCTTCGCATTGTTTTAGCCTTCAAATGACGCCACCCTGCTGGCTAAGTAAGCAGGCCAACAGAAGAAAGAGAGAAAGTTGTGGCGAAAAAGTACAGCAGAGATCACCACTACCCCTTGTTGGAGCCTCGTGGAGCTTTAGGTGTTTTCACTCAATAAACACTCATAATGCCCGGTCTGGGAATCGAAACCGTGATCCTACGAATGCGAGTCCACTGCCCTAACCATAGAGCCATTGCGTGTCCAATATATATATATATATATATATATCATCATCATCATCGTTTAACGTCCACTTTCCATGCTAGCATGGTATGGACGATTTGACTGAGGGCTGGCAAACCAGATGGCTGCACCAGGCTTCAATCTTGATCTGGCAGAGTTTCTACAGCTGGATGCCCTTCCTAATGCCAACAACTCTGAGAGCGTAGTGGGTGCTTTCACGTGCCACCGGCACGGGGGCCAGTCAGGCGATACTGGCAATGACCTTGCTCAAATCTTTTTACACATGCCACCAGCACAGGGGCCAGTAAGGCGATGCTGGTAATGATCACGCTTGAATGGTGCCTTTTACGTTCCACCAGCATGGAGACCAGTTAGCCGCTCTAGCAACGATCACCCTACTAGCACCCTACTAGCACAGGGCTCAAGTGCCAGTAAGGCGACACTGGTAACGATCACACTCGAATGGTGTCTTTTATGTGCCACTGGCACGGAAGCCGGTTAGCCACTCTGTCAACGATCACACTCGTATGGTGCTCTTTGCACCCCACTAGCACAGATGCCAGTCATCGAATTTGATTTTGATTTCACTTGCTTCAACAGGTCTTTGCAAGCAGAGTTTAGTGTCCAAAGAAGGAAAAGGTACGCATAAGTGGACTGGTTATGCCCCTGGCATAGGCCACGAAGTTATGGTTTCATTTGGCTTGCTGGGTCTTCTCAAGCACAGCATATTTCCAATAGTCTTGGTCACTAGTCATTTCCTTGGCGAGGCCTAAAGTGTGAAGGTCATGCTTCACCACTTCGTCCCAGATATATATATATACACACACACACAAACACACACATAATGGCATGTGAATATTGGGTTGGAAAACCTATATGGATACAAAAAAATCGAAGGTTGTTCATGGGACATGAATCCACATCTTTCACTTTTTCACTCCCAAAGAGTTTTACATGCTGTTATTGATATCATTATGTGATTCAAGATTCACTGTTCCCCCAAACAATCGTGTGTGTGTGTGTATTTGTGTATGTGTGTATGTGCTGGCAACAATTTCTAGCAGGATAAGTAATTGCATTACATACAGGGTTTTCTTGTTGGTTTGGTTCAATCTTGGTTTATATGTACCTGTGGCATCCTACGGCACCCTGCATCATTCCACCTAACTACCCTCTGTAGCAACAGTAAATTGCCAATGTGCCTGATTCAGCTCGGGGATCCCCTACTGATTTCAAGAGTTGCTGAAGTATATGTCATAGTCTTCTGTAAACACACATTGCTTACCTGCACTAGCAGCAATAACATCCATCATCAATACTAACACCTTTATCAAAATTAATGCACACACACACACACACACACATAAACACAACACATGCACAGTAGGATGGAGATAAAATGAATATAAATCATGGGTGACAAAAAAAAAATGGTGAAAGGTTGAAAGTGAATGGGGAAGACTTGAAGTAAGAAGCAAAAGAAGGAGGGTGGAAACTGGGAACAGGTTTAGGGGTTGTGGAGGTGATGTAGGGCTGGTTTATTTTGGATGTGTATGTGTGTATAGGTGTATGCATGCTTGTGTGATACTTAGGGTGTAATGTATGTGTGTGTATGTGTGTAGTGTGTGTGTATGATGTTGTATAGCGTGTGTATATGTGCATGTTTGTGATGTGTGTGCGTATTTGTGATGTGTGCATGTTTTTGTGTGTGACGTGTCTGTGTCTGTGTGTGTGTTCATGTTTGTTACATGTGTATGATTTGTAGTGTTGCATGTAATGTCTGGCATAGTGTGTGTGTGTGTGTGTGTGTGTGCGCACAAACATGCAGCAATGAAAAGAGGCAAGAGAGAATCTAAAAAAAACAGGGATTAAAGGTATAAAGATGGTGACAGTGGTGGTGATGGGGACATGGAGGAGAGAAAGTTTATATGAATAATGAATGAATAGGTGAACTGTGAAGACTAAAAACAGAAAGTAAAAAGGAGGGTTGGGGGCACAATGCAAAGAAAGGCAAAGGAAGAAGGAAGGAAGAAATAAAGAACTAAAGAAAGAAAGGAAATATAAATTGAATAAATAAAAAAGTTGAAGGAAGACAGAAAGAAAGAGGTTAAAGACAAAGTTGCAAAAGAAGAAACACAAGAATTTTGGGGAAAATGAAAGTAATGAAAGGAAGAAAAGTGAATAGGAAAATAAAAGAGAAATAGGAAAGAAAAATTAGAAGGAAATAAGTGAATGAAAGGAAAACATGGAGAGAAGGGACGATGGAAGAAGAAAATGTAAGAAAGAACAAAAATAAAAATAAAAGTAAAGAGAAAAGAAAGAAACAAACAAACAACAAAAGAACTAACAAATGAAAGGAGTGAAGTGAAAGAACTTTAACTCTTGATCTCTGCAGCCATTTCATATGATTTCATGGTGATAAATGTTACTAAAGAGGAGGATATGATAGTTTCACTATCACATTTCTCTCTCTCTCTCTCTCTCTCTCTCACACACACACACACACTTTCTGCCAATACTGAAGACAGATGAGACTGGTGTAATAAATAGAGCAGTAGTTCTCAAATCAGAGTCCATATGACCCTTAGAGGTCTATATAAAATTTTGTTCTCAAAATTTATGTGCAATAAATTGGTTATACCTTGACAATGCACAAAATATTTTAACAGATTTTTATACAATATTAATAATATCTAACTATAAAAATTTGAAAGGAATTTTTTTAAACATTGAATGGCTCCACATGAGTAAAATTGGAACAGAAGAGGTTCTTGGGTGTAAAATAGTTGAGAACCATTGAAATAGACCATTGATTTCAACTCATGAAAGTACTTGATATAGTCCCCATATACTCCCAAGTATAGTATAGCCCCCATATACCTCCAAGTGTGGTATAACCCCCATATACCCCTATGTATGGTATAGTCTCCACTAAATTTGGAGTTCAAATTCTGCCAGTGGGAGAGGTTCAACTCCTAAACTTATCTTTGGGTTCATAAAATATATACCAGTAATATATTGTAAGCAAGAGAATCAGCTATAGTCCCTCCACTACAAAATTATACATAAAGGTTTAACACTATGATTGCAAGAGTGTGAGTTCAATTCTCAGATCAGGCAGTGCATAGTGTTTTGTAAGTATACCCATGTGTGTTAGATACATGGACCTCAAAAAGTTGCTTCAAGGTGGTTGTTGGTGCGATGGTTAATAATTTTGTGGGTGTTTACTAAGTCAGTTACCAGACGTCAGAGCTTCAATATATCTATGCCCAGGGAAGCAAGGCATGCAGAGTATGGTAGATGACTGATGGAGGGTATTCACTTGGTTGCACATCTCTGAACAGTTTCCAGGAGGTCAATGTCCTGAACAGGATAGGGGTTCCAGACTGGTGATGTAAATTCCAAGTGTGGCCACACCATAGCAATATACTGCCTCAAATCGTTGCTGACAATAATGCCCAGGTCACATTCACAAGAAGACTTCTTGATATTAGTGATGCAGAGAAAGCATGTGGATGCTAGGTTTTTCCTCCCAAAATGTATGGTGGTACACTTGTCCACAACCAGTCTGAGTTGCCAGTCTGTGATCCATTGTTGCATTGTGTCCAGGTCTGATTGTAGGAAAGATCTATAGTGTTCAGGATCTGTCCTTTTTATCTCAAGAAACAGCTTGATATCATCTGCATATTTCAGCACTGTGGCATTCTTTAAGGTTGGCAGCTATGTCATTAATGTATGCAACAAACAAAAAGGGACCAAGAACAAATCCCTGCAGTACACCAGATGACATCTCATAAGGTGAAGAATGCTGTCATAGAACCGTGACTAACTCTTTCCGACTGAGAACAAAGGACTCCAACTAGATAAAAAGATCATCTTTCACACTCATTGCAGAGAGTTTTGCCATAAGTCTTTTGTGTGGCACAGAATTAAAAGCTTTAGCAAAGTCAAGGTAAACAACAGCCACCCATGAGCTGCCATCAGTGACCTGGGTGATGTCTTCAAGAAACTCAGTAAGTTGATCACAGCAGCTGGAGTTATGGATAAATCCAAATTATAGATATATAAGACAGAAGATTATCTTATCTTATGATGGAATCAATCTACAAACATTATTTTGGACCGCCAAGCCCCTAGAAACAGCTGTTGGATTTGTAATACATCAACCCTTTTAATCCTCTATATCTTGGTATTCTGTGTAAGTCAGACATTTTTGTTTGTAAGCATATATACATTCTTTTTATTTCATGTATTAATGTAGTAAAACTTTATATATTGATCTGTCTAACTTGCTTATCCCTACATTTATCATCATCATCATCGTTTAACGTCCGTTCTCCATGCTAGCATGGGTTGGACGGTTCGACCGGGGTTCTGGGAAGCCAGAAGGCTGCACCAGGCTCCAGTCTAATCTGGCAATGTTTCTACAGCTGGATGCCCTAGAAATATATATATATATATATATTATATATATATATATATATATACACACACACACACACATATATATGTGCAGACATGGCTATGTGGTAAGAAGGTATAGACACAGGTGTGGCTGTGTGGTAAGAAGCTTGCTTCCTAACTACATGATTCCAGGTTCAGTCTCACTGTGTGGCACCTTGGGCAAGTGTCTTTTACTATAGCTTTGGGCTGACTAAAGCCTTGTGAAAGGATTTGGTAGATGGAAACTGGAAGAAGCCCATTGCATATATATATATATATATATATATATGTATATGTTTGTGTGTGTGTTTGTGTTTGTCCCCCTGCCATTGCTTGACAACTGATGCTGGTATGTTTAAGTCCCCGTAACTTAGCAGTTCAGCAAAAGACACTGATAGAATAAGTACTAGGCTTACAAAAAATAAGTCCTAGGTTAGGTTTAGGGTTAGGATTAGATGAACACTCTTTAAGGCAGTGCTCCAGCATGGCCATAGTCAAATGACTGAAAAAAGAATAAAAGAATATGCATATATAAAAACACATGTATGCATGTGTGAGTGTGTGTGTGTGGTGCATGATTACTTCTGCCACTCACTTATATAAAAATCTTGCATGTTTTCTTGCTAGTACTTCTATCAATAACTCACTTGCTTTGTGCCTTTGAAGTTGTGTAGAACAAGAGGACTCTTACTTGAAAAGTAGGTAAGGGTTAGTGTCTGGACGGATATTCAGCAGTAAAGTGCCTCAATATCATATACAGCTAACCCATGCTAGCATGGAGAAAGATATATGAAAAATGTACAACATGTATATATATATATATATATATATATATATATATATATATATATATATATATATATATACACATGTATGTATTTATGCTATAGATAGATAGATAAGCGACACAGATGAGATAAGTAGATATGATAGATAAGACTAGCTAGATGGAGAGGTATGCTATATTTAAAATCTAGAGCTTGTTAGAGGTTGTGTGTGTAAGAGAGAGAGAGACAGAGATTGTGTTTGTGTGGTGTACGGTGTGTATGTCTAAGAATAGAAACACTGGATATGATAAGAGAATGGATCAAAGCCAAGTGTTAAAGGCAAAATATAAGATTAACAGTCTTGAGTACAGTGTAATTATTATACAAGTTACAATATTTAGGAATACATAGGATCTTGCAAAATATCTCAGCTGCAGACAAAACAGTAAGAAAAAAAAAGAAATCACTTTAAACCAATTCAACTTCCAATTGAGAACAGCATGAATGTCACACACTATTTAAATCCCTCCTCTTATAAATCTGTACTCTTGCTCCTTAAACCGTAATGAGGGAATCAATAAGTGGAATGACAGAAATGGTGGCAGGGGGCAACAGAAACATGAAAGAAGGATAGAAAAATGTTTTAAGACAATAAAAGCCCCTAAAAAACAGACCCCACACCAACACACCTAAGAGGAAATTTAAAAAGGGAATGAGAATATTTCAGAAAAATCATTAACAGGGTCGTTATTTTTTTTTCTTTTGACAGAGAAAGAGAAATGAAGAAAGTGGTATTTCATTCAATTTTTTCAATTTATTCAATTTTATCTTTTCTCTTCCTGTTTTTTCTTTCTTTAAATTTTGTAAAATAAATCTTACATTATTTTTCATCTAAAAATATCTTAAGAAATGAAGAAAACAAGAAGAAACAAAAGAAGAGAAAAGCCATAAAAATGATATGATAAAGAGAGAAAGAATGGCAAATATTTCTTCAATGGAACACAGGAATACACAAGAAGAAAAATATATTTTTTTTCATAACAAAGATTAAAAGAAATGAAAGAGAAAGAGAGGAAATGTAGAGAAATGAAACAAGGAAGTATGAACTCATTGGATATTTTTCAGATCTTTTTTGTTTTGTAAATTTTGTCTAATTCTATACATGAAGGATGAGGGAAGGGGATTTTATTTTAAGAGAAGAGCCAAATATTCTTCTAAAATCCTTATTAGAAAAATGCATGGCTTCATCCATTTTATTCTTATTTTTAATTTATTACAATATATTACAAGCTGATTTTTTTTTTGTCTAACACTATAAATTTTTTTCTGTGTTTTTTCTGTTTTTTTCTGTGAAATTTTTTTCTGTGTTTTGGGGTTAAAAACAAATCTAGACTTCACAGACAAACTACAGAAACAGATATAAACACTACTATAAGTATTGGATACACTTTCTCATATTTGTACACACTGCTTCCCAACCACATGGTTCCAGGTTCAGTCCCACTGTGTGGCTCTTTGGGCAAATGTCTTCTACTATAGCCTTGGGCCAACCAATGCCTTTTGAGCAGATCTGGTAGACGGAAAACAAAAAGTCTGTCATATATATGTATGTCTGTCTGTATGCATGCATGTATGTATATATATCTATGGGTGTGTGTCTTTGTGTCCATGTTTGTTCCCAACTACTGCTTGTCAACCAGTGTTGGTGTGTTTACATCCCCGTAACTTATCAATTTGGCAAGAAAGACTGATAGAATAAGTACCAGGCTTTAAAAAATATAAGTCCTGGGGGCAATTTGTTCAACTAAAAACCTTTCAAGGTGGTTCCCCAGCATGGCTGCAGTCAAATGACTGAAACAAGTAAAGGAAAAAATATACATATATGCATATATATATATATATATATATATATATTATATATCTATTATATATATATATATATATACACACACACATACATACTACATGCACATGTGCATATGAAGCCAATATTGAAAGAAATTAAGCTAATATGCTTCACTGGATGTGCAATGACAGTGTGCATGTAAGGCAGAGTGTAAGCATCTTGAGAGAAAAATTGGGCTTAAGAAGCATCAGATGTGGTGTGCAAGAGAGATGAATGCACTAGAATGGTCATGTGATGCATGTAGACAAGGACAGCTGCGTAAAGAATTCCCGACCTCTAACTGTGGAGGGAACTTGTGGAAGAGGTAGACCCAGAAAGACATAGGACAAGGTGTTGAAGCACGATCTTTGGAAGTTGGATCTTACGGATGCAATGACAAGTGATTGAGACCTTTGGAGATTTGCTGTGCTTAAGAAGACTCATCAGGTGAAATTGTAGTTGTGGACAGTGTCAGTGATATGTGAAAGGCACCCACTACACTCTTGGAGTGGTTGGCATTAGGAAGGGCACCCAGCTGTAGAAAACAAGCCAAAATCAGACTGGCACCAGGTACAGTTCTCCGGCTTACCAGTTCTAGTCAAAATGACAAACCCATGCCAGCATGGAAAGCAGTTGTTAAATGATGATGATGATGATGATTATACATACTTAAATATAGAAACAGGTAAACATTAAATTGAAAGATTGCTCAATACTTTTCTGTCAAGTATCATAATATATGTGTGAAAGATTTTTGATAATCTTATTTTTAACTTTGGAATACAGGACAAAAAAAAAATGGGTAGAATAAAAAGAAGAATGGGAGCTAGTGTCAGATCCCAAGACTCTTTTTCCCAAACACTCCCATAAGGAATTTATACTGAAAAAGTTAAACATTTAAAGGTCTTCAGTTGTTTGAATATCTCCTAAAAAGCATTAGAAAATGTGATTAACTCTTTAGCATTCAGATTACAGTCAAATATAATGCTTATTTATTCACATTCTTTTGATTTAATCTTCATTTTCTCACATCTTTGCGATTTCAATGATGTGATTGTTTATATGTAGAATGAGTGTGAGAGACCAAATCTAGCTAGCCTGAACATAAAACTGAAAAGAATATTTTGGTGGTGAGCTGGCAGAATTGTTAGTATACCAGGCAAAATGCTCAGCATCATTTCGTCTGTCTTTATGTCCCGAGTTCAAATCCTACTGGGGTTGACTTTGCCTTTCGTCCTTTCAGGGCCGATAAAATAAATACCAGTCAAGAACTGAGTTCAATGTAATCGACTTGCCCCCCGCCCACTAAAATCATTGGCCTGTGACAAAATTTGAAACCAATATTTTGACTGGATATTACCAGTTTAAATGTTAACGGGTTAAGCTGTCTCCTTGAGCTATATTAAGCATATCTGGATATATTTCTCTCTTGCATTCCAGTTCAGCCATCTGCGAAATGCTACAATCAAAGCCAATCGACATTCCCCAATTTATTGATTCAGCAACTAGAGATGTCACATATATTCTAAATCTAACAGAAGCACTGTACCCCCACCCTGCTTCCACATATGCAGAGACAATAACATAAAAGACACAGAACAGTCAACTATGAAGGCGGTGGTCCAGTGTAGTCATAGCAATGATGGCTAAAATGAAATAAAGAATTTAAAAAAAACATTATGATATATATATATAATATATATATATATATATATATATATAAATGTATGTATGCGTGTATGTGTCAGCAAGTGTGTGCATGTGTACATGTATATGCTGTGATGTCGAAATTTGATTATGTCTCATCTGCAATATGCAAAATATGTATATATGTGTGTGTGTGTGTGTGTATGTATGTATGTATGTATATATATATATGTGTGTGTATGTATGTATGTATATATATATATATATATATATATATATAATGTGTGTGTGTTGTATGTATGTATATATATATATATTATATATATATATATATATATATATATATATATAGATAGATAGGAAGATAGAGAGATACATACATACATATACACACACATATGCCATATATATATAAAATATTTATTGTCATTACTTAGTTTCATGTGTATGCATACAATACATAAATACACATATATATATATATAGATATATATATATATGCATACACACACGCACATGCACACTATATATACATATACATACACACATATTTTGCATATTACATGATAAAACATAATCAAATTCAGACATCACAACACACCATAGAAATACCTCGAATCCCATAAAAATAGTGACTCTCATACACATTACAAAAATAGAAACAACACACATATATAGGAACACAAGATGTACAGATATACATACATATAATGTGAAGATCACAAAGACACACAGAACCGATACACATGTAAATGCATACATAGCAGACAGGATATACAGACATATGGACGACACCAGACACCAAACTTCTATGATGACAAGACAATAATAGCAATGAAATAGCAATCCAGCCGGAATGTGAGATGAGAGGTCAGAATTGCTTTTCACCTTTGTTGTGAGAGGATGGCTTTTGACAAAAGAAATATCATACATAGCAGGGTGAGGTATGAAGGAGATGAATGGCAGGTTTGATAGAGCAGCTGGATTGAATGTCTTGCAGCAATTTTATTATGTCTCACTGGAGTTTGACTTTGCCTTTCATCTTGTAAAATAAGTATCAGTCAAGTATGGTACTCGATTTAATCAACTGAACCCCTTCCTCACCAAATCTGGAAGCTTGTGTCAAAGTTAGAAGCCATTATTATCGAAAAATAGTGGCATAACAGAATGGATGTGAGAGCAATGGTTAAAATACCCTTTATATTTTGAGTTCAAATCTGCTAGAGCGGAATTTGCTTTTTGAATCAATAAGATGCATATTAGTCATGTATTGGACTCAATTTTATTGATTATACCTTCCTCTATTAAATCTGTAGCCTTGTGCTAAAGTTATAAATTGTTATTAAAAGATGGTGAAGACTGCTGAATAACAAAATTTTCTTTCATTAAAGTTCTGAGTTCAAAAGAAATTGTTGGTGGTAACAGCAGTAGCATCATTATTATCATTTTTTTAACGTCCATGTTCCCATGATTGAATAAATCAGACGGGATTTGTTAAGGGAGATTTTCTACAGTTGGGTGCTCTGCCTGTCATCAACTCTTACCTGTTTCCAAACTAGGAAGATTTCCCCTTAACCAGACATACTCCTCATGGAAAATTGTAAATGAACAACACCACTTGTATCAGGGTGACACTCCTCATGTGATGTCAAGACAAGGGGTGACAGACACATACACACACAAGATACAACACATGCACACATACAAACACTCACACACACACACACACACACATAGTCAATCCAAACAAGAACCAGCAAGAAAAAACAACGTGAGGACGTGGAACAAGTACTGTGTTATTGGATGCTCAAGAATGGAAAGAAAAGAATGAGGATTTCATGTTTCGAGCGGAGCTCTTCATCAAAAATATAGAAAAAGTTCAAGGAAGGGAAAACAGAGAAAGAAAATCGCCAACGATACACACATAGTCACATATATATCATCATCATCATCATTTAGCGTCCGCTTTCCATGCTAGCATGGGTTGGACGATTCAACTGGGGTCTGTGAAGCTGGAAGGCTTCGTCAGGCCCAGTCAGATCTGGCAGTGTTTCTACGGCTGGATGCCCTTCCTAACGCCAACCACTCCATGAGTGTAGTGGGTGCTTTTTACGTGCCACCCGTATATATGATGACTGTGCCCTACATAGCTATGGGCTGCCTTTTGGCAAGGCATAGCACCCATTCGACCACCCTGCCAGGGATATGGGAAAGTTATGGGACTGCAGTGTGGAAGACTTTGGTAGTGGAAGAGCTCAACTGAGCCAACAGTGCTTCCTACATTGATTTTGAGTTGAGGAATCCTAGAAGGTCAACAGTCAGGATCACCAAACTCTATCAAGAGAGTAACTGCAACAATCCATAGGAGTAGCATCTATGATTGTGAATCAGCTAATGAACAATTCACTATGACTCAAGCTCCCAATTCAAATTCATAAAAATAGAATTGGATGGTGACAGAGAGTTATGGGAAACAATAAAAGCAGCGATAAAAGTTTTTAAAATACACACACACAATTGGATTCTTTCAGTTTTCACCTACAGAATTCACTTGCAAGGCTTTAGTTGGTTCAGGATTATAGTACAAGACACTTGCCCAAATTGCTGTGCAGCAAGACTGAACCTGAAACCATGTGGTTGGGAAGTAAGCTTTTTAACCATACAGCCAAATCAATATGTATATATAAATAAAATACCAGACAAGGACTTAGGTCATTATGAACAACAATTTCCACTCGCCAAACTCCTGTGCTTTTTTCTTGTAAATCAGTTTCATTCAGTTAGGTATAAAAGTGTTCAGGGAGAGGAAGTTTATTTCAATTTTCTTTTTTCTTATTTTTAGATAATTTATATCCAATCTCCATGGCCACTGATCATAAAGCAATTCTGTGTTTTACAACACCTGACTAATAAGAAATATACTTCTTAAAACAAAGCAGTCTTTAGTGGAAGACCTGCTACAAGTTAAGGTAAATATATTTTTCCTTGCTTCTTACTATTTACTTGCTACCTTGAAGAATTTTACTACTATAACCACTACTGACACAACCCCAAATACCATATACCACTAACTACAATAATTAACAATACTATATACCACTAACTACTATAACTACCACCACCATCAACACATGCACCACTAGAACCACCAACACAACTATTACAATCATCAAGACATATATCACTACAACCACAACCATCACAGCCACCACCACCACCATACTATTGTAACCACAACCAACATAACCAACAACACTAAAAACTACTATGATTACCAGCACCACCCACCATACTCGACCACCACCACCACATGCCATACACCACTACAAGCCCCATCACCTTATAATATGCACTACTACCACTATAACTATGACAATGAGGCAGCCCGGTGTAACTGGTGCTGCAAATATGTCTGAGGTAGCTGCTGCACCTGAAGAAAACATCTCTCAGTTGCACTGAAATGCATCAGGAGGATGAGGAGCAGGAAGGAAGCAGCATGAGTGGTAGTGGCGTCAGTGGTGGAGGTGGTGGTAGCAGTGGTGTTGGGGATGAGAGTAGTGGTAGTTGTTGTGATACCAGTTGTGGCGATGGCAGTGGTAGTTGTGATGGTGATGGTATTAGTCGTGGTGGTTGTGGTTGTAGTAGTGGTGGGAAAGCTGGTTAGTTGTGGTGGTGGTGGTGATGGTTGTGGTTGTAGTAGTGGTGGGAAAGCTGGTTGATAAAGCAGTCTCAGTACTATCAGTACTACATGACAGAAACTAACACCACTCCGCTGCACATTACATCTTGGGTGGTTGTGGTGGTGGTAGTGATAGTAGTAAAGGTTGTGGTAGTGGTGGGATTTACCTGTGATAGTGGTAGTTGTAGAAGCAACGGTGGTAATGGTAGTGGTAGTAGTAGTGGAGTAGCAAGTGGTATCAATGTTGTTGTAGTTACAGCTGTAACTATTATGTTACAGATATAATAATTATGCTATTGAGATAATGTTAGGATAATAATGTTGTTTTATTGATAATGATGTTACTTTTATTTTTCCAAGTGATAGTACTGTAATATTACAGTTGTGATATGACTGAGTTTGAGATATTATTGATGTTGTGATATAGCTGTAGCTAAGATATTACTGATGTTGTAACATTGCTATTATTACTGATATAAAATTATGGCTATTGTAATATTATTGTTATAGTATTGATGTAATTGTTTGTAATATTACTATTGTTACAGTTGTTGTAATACACACACACACACAGTTGTTCCAATACAGCTGCAGGCATAGTCACGTGGTTAAGAAGTTTACTTCAGAACTGCATGGTTTCGGGTTCAATTGCATCACAAGGTTGACCAATGTCTTGTCAGTTAAACTGATAGATAGAAATTGTACTGAAGCTCATCAGTTATGTGTATGTGTTTTTATGAGTCTTTGATTATGTCCTGTAACGTTGCAGTTCAGCACATAGAGATCAATGAAAAACTGCCAGACTTAAAAATAAATACTACGGTTAATACTATTGACTATAACCTTTCAAGACAGTGCCCCAGTATGGCCACTTCCCAATGACTAAAGCAAGTAAAAAAAAAATAAAAGAATACTGCTGTTATTGTGATATTGCTGTATTCTTTTCTACTTTAGGCACAAAGCCCGAAATTTTAGGGAGAGGGTCAGTCAATTAGATTGACCCCATTACGCAACTGGTACTTAATTTATCAACCCCGAAGGGATGAAAGGCATAGTCGACCTTGGTGGAATTTGAACTCAGAATGTAAAGAGAGACAAAATACTGCTAAGCATTTCTCCCAGCATGCTAACATTTCTGCCAGCTTGTTGCCTTTGCTGTATTGAAATATAAATAACAATTGTTAAGACATTTGTGTTGTTATGATGATATCTCTGTTATGGAACTGCAGCTTCTATAACCTAAATACACATGACGTTCCTTTAATATTGTAACTCAATAATCATAACTTATTTTGTCTGAAAAAAAATTGCTAATTTTGCAGTGCAAATTGATAGTTATTTGAATTCATCCAAGTATATTACTGATATTTATTTTACTGACACCTTTCCCCAAGAGAAATTAAGTCCATGTTAAATGAGCTGAGATTTGAACTCAGTTTATTTTATTGATCCTGGAGAGATGAAAAACAAAGTCAACACAAAGTTCTCAAACTTAATTTCTGTTATTGTGTGGTACTCTACAAATCCATCATTCAAGGAATTCAACTAACAACTGTTTTTCACATAGGCTAGATATTTGGGGAAAGGCAACAGTTCATTATACCAACCCCATTACTTACTGGAACTACATTTTATTGACCCTGAAAAATGAAGAGTGAAGTTGATCTCATCAGAATTTGAACTCAGAACATAAAAAGCTGTAACTAAACATTGCAAAGAATTTGGTCCAATGCTCTAATGAATCTAGCTAATTCACAACCTCCATCATCATCATCATCATCATCATTTAATGTCCATTGTCCATGCTGGCATGGGTTGGACAGTTTGACTAGGTTGGCATGCTGGAAGGCTGTGCCAGGCTCCAGTCTGATTTGGCACAGTTTTCTACAGCTGGATGCCCTTCCTAATGCCAACCACTCCATGCTTCCTGAAATTCGCCAACACTACACTTCCCCTCCATATGCATGTACACATGTATATCATGACTCATACACTGTTCACTTTCCTGACTTTTGCACATAATTCTATGTACTGTACATGCACCTTTGATGAGTTGTAGTGCACCTGAGCACAATACACAATAATTTCATTATCATTTGGTTCAAGGCAGAGGAGGAGAAGGAAGCAGAGGAAGAAGAAGAAGAAAAAGAAGAAAAAGAAGAAGAGTGGGGAGGAAGAGGAGGGGAGGGGAGGGGGAGGAAGAGGAGGGAAGAAGAAGAAGAAGAAGAAGAAGAAGAGAGGAGGAGGGGCGGGGAGGAGGAGGGGCGGGGAGGAGGAGGATTTAATAATAAGTGATGAAAGAAACCTTTTTCAAATAACCAATTCAAAACAATTGTGAAAAATAATCGAAGTACTGGGAGGTTTCTGTAATCCAATGTAGAAACACAAAATACAAAACTAAAAGGATAAAGAGCAGAAAGCATATGTAATTTAGATAGTTTGTCATTGATGGAATTGTTGTAGTGTTATTAACAGTTTACGTATCACATGGCCTGATGTACAGAACACACCCAGTGTACTGGATATGTAAAACTAGAGTAAAATTACGCAAGATGTAACATATATGCAGATGATCAGAAAGACAAAGTCACACACATGGAAATGGATGGATGAAGAATAGATAGGTAACTAGCTAACTAGGTGGCTAGTTTATGCATGCATACATACATACATACATAGGCAGGCAAGCAGGCAGGTAGGAGGTTAGATATGTAGGTAGGTACACTGATAGATAGATAGATAGATAGATAGATAGATAGATAGACAGACAGACAGGCAGACAGACAGAAAGGTAAGCAGACTGATAGGTAGGTATGTACAGATGGATGGATGGATGGATGGATGGATAGATAGATAGATAGATAGATAGATAGATAGATAGATAGATAAGGAAATTATCTTGTAAGGTAGTTAACTAGATAGGTAGATAGAGAGATAGACAAAGAAGCAGATATGCAAACAGATTGCAAACTAAGAGGGATAAATCCTGCAACAGGATGTTACTTAAGAGATTTAAATTGAACCAGTGATAAACAGATTTATAGTAAAATTTTTAATGAATCCAATGAAGGCAGTTATCCATTGGAGGAGAGAAGTGTCATGTGGTTTTGAGATGAATCCAGTAACAGAGTTAAAGATTTTGAAAGTGTCCAGCAGAAAAAAGAACTATAGTGATGTTTTGAGATCCACTGGAATATAAACTGCTGAAAAGTTTCAGTATGGATCAAGTGTATGTGCTTGTGAGAGAGACAGATAGAGGAAGAGAGAGAGAGAGAGAGAGAGAGAGAGAGAGAGAGAGAGAGAGAGAGAGGCAGATAGAGGAAGGAGGGAAGTGTGGTTGTTAGAAAGAAAGAGATAAAGTATGCAAAATGGAACAATAAAGGATAAAATCTAGATGGGTTATCAGGTAAGATATATCAATAATTAGTTAAGATATATAGACAGCTACAACAGTGTTTCTCAACCGGGGTCCATGTAAGATTTTGTTGTTAAAAATTATGTGTAATAAATTGGTTATACTTCTAAAATACAAAATATTTCAACACTTTTTTTTAATGCAATTAATAATATTTCATTATAAAAATGAGATTTTTTAAACATCAAATGGTCATGGGGGTCCAGTAGAGTAAAATAGGAATCAAAGGGGTTCATAGGAAAAAAAAAAAAAAGGGGGGGTTGAGAAACACTGAGCTAGATTGTCAAGGTAGACTAGAGAGATATTCTATACATTAGTTAAAGATCAGATAGGCTGGATACATAGGTCAGACAAATAGACCAGATAATTGGATGTAAAGCTTAATGTGAAAGGAAGACAGCGAGGAAGAGAAGTAGAAGGGAGATGGAGATAGATAGATAGAGAAGAGAGGGAGAAAGAAAGCAAGAGAGAGGGAGACTGCATGGCTTTAAGATAGGTTCATTAAGTGCAATCACTGCTCAGTCAACAACTACACATGCACACCAATTTCCTTGAGTGACATCCTGTTCAGTTAAGAAGTTCTAACATCACAGCATCCCTCTCATCAATGATACTGCAATAGTGACATAGCAGACAGTCGGCAGAGAATGCAAGCAGCAACAACACCGACAGCAATATCAATAGATTTATGCAGGCAAGATGCAGCGACGGCAAGCACTGACATTGGCAGAAGTGAATAAATAGAAACAGCTGCAGAACCTGGCCACCACCTACCACTCTCTTCATCGTATCAAATCATATCGGATCAAATCAGATTAAATTGGATCAGATGAAGGAAGATAAAAAGAAATAGAAATTAAACAATTCAGGTCCAGAGAACATCGATCCATGCAGGCCATCTTTGTTCAAGGGAGGTAATTGGCATCTGTTGCAAATCACTTAGCCATACTGACAGTAATGCAGGGAAGGTTATTGTTTTGTTATTTAGCCTCAAGTCAGCAATTACCCAGAAGACCTATGATCAAAGGCATTCCGATCATGACTAACCCATCCTTTTCAAAAGCATAGGACTACATCATCCAGTACACTTTATAGAGTGTACTGGGTGCTTTTATGTGACACCAGCAGCAGTGAGGTCACCAAATAACTTACAAGACATGACCACCTTCAACTGAGGTGGGGAATAGTATCAAGGAAGATGACTTTGTGCCAGGTGATGAGAGGCTAGGGTATGAATAGAGGGAGAAAAATAAGTGATAAATGGCTTCCTCAGTAGGAGAGAGGGAGAGAGGGAGAAGGGAGAGAAGTTGAGAGATGGTGCAGATGTGATGGGTTAGGGTTACAAAGAGGTGTATATATGTGAAGCGGAACCCAAGGATTGGATAAGATGAATGGGTAGGTAAGTTAGTGAAGTTTTGAAAGGAGGAGATGGAGGTGATGGAATGTAGTGAGTGGACAGAAAGAGGAAAGTGGTGTTAGGAGGATATGGGGGGGGGTTCAACAGGGACACATTGTATGCAATGTATTTTCTATTGCCCCATCAGGTGCACCCCATGTTTCTGAGTTATGTCCATTGTATTTTTGGAGAGAGATATCTGGTTTTTCTTTATTATGGAGTTTGTTTTGTTGTTTCTGATATTAACAGACAGAATCGTCAGAGCATCCATCAAAATCCTATGAGGTATTTAGTTGCATCACTCAACATTTCTGAGTTGAAATCCCACCAACGTCAACTTTATCTTAAAACCCTCTGGGATCAATGAAATATAATACCAATTAAGTATTGGGGACAATTCAACTGATTAACCTCTTCTCCTAAATTTCTGGCTTTATACCTATATTACAAAGAATCTTTTAGCTATGGATAGATAGAATCATCAGAGCAGTATTTCTAATGGCTCTTTATGTTCTGGGTTCAAATCCCACCAAATGCTAAACCTCATAGAAATAGAAACCAAATTTCCCTCAAATCACTGCATAAAGCTTTAAAAAAGAAAGGGCTCATGAAATAGTGTAGTCCTTGGTACATGTGTCTGAAAAAATAAAAGATAAGGTGGTCATAGCTGGAACTCCTATAATCATAGGTTTGTTCAAACAGCCTGACTTGGGACCAAACAATGACATAACATCAAACCAGTGAACAGGCTTTCTATTTGGTAGCCTGACTTCATTGAAGTAGCAACAAATCTCACTTAAATTACACCCTACTGTCTTGAAATGTACCAGTCATATATTGGAGTCAGATGAATTGGGTAACTGCTCCCCAATGTTTCAGAGCATGCACCAATGTTGAAAACAATTATTTTCATCCTTTGGGAATTGACAAAATAAAGTACCAGTCAAGTGCTGGGGTTAGTGTAATCAAGTAAACCCACCTCCACAAGTTCTTGCATTGTGCCTATATCGGAAAACATTCTTATTATTGTTGTGAAGGTGGCAAGCTGGCAGAATCATTAGCACGCTGGATGAAATGCTGAGCGGTATTTCACTTGTCACTACATTTTGAGCTCAAATTCCGCAGTGGTTGACTTTGCCTTTCATCCTTTCAGAGTTGATAAATTAAGTACCAGCTGCATACTGGGGTCGATCTAATCGACTGGCGCTCTCACCAAAAGTTTCAGACCTTGTGCCTATAGTAGAAGTGATTATTATTATTATTCAGGCAACAAACTGGCAGCACACCAATCAATATGCATTGCAGCAGTTCTTTAAACTTTTATGTTCTGATTTCAAATTCCAGCAAGGTCACTTATGCCTTTCATATTTTTGGTATCAATAAAATAAGTAGCAGTTGAGCACTGAAGTCCCCACGATTAGCACACTTCTCCAAAATTTCAGGCCTTGTGCCTATAGCAGAAAGAATTATTATTATTATTATTATTATTATTGAGTGAGAGAGCAGTGCATGCCATCAAAGTGACACCGGGGTAAAATATATGAAGCCAAATATACCCATCATGACTACCCGTCTAGTAAGGGTACACCAGGCACATGCATCACAACCATGCATGCGTGACATGGTGATCTCATATCGAGATAAACAGTGCATGACCTTGCAGGTGGGGCCCAGTTAGAATTTTCTTCTGGTCGAGTAGCCCATCCCGTTCAAAAGGTCCTGAATAAGGGTCGTTTAAGGATGTTGAACGAACCACCCATGTTTCCAAAGGTGAATTATCCAAACCCCTAAGAATTCCTCTCAGCACACAACTATGATGCTCCCCCACTACCTCTGCTTCTGATCAGAGATGCACATATCGTCAGCCACTAAGGGACATGCTCAACTGGTTCAGGTCAAACAACTGACAAGCAAATCTGTGGTATTGAGCAGAATATTTGCTGTAGCCTATAATTATTATTACTACTACTACTACTACTATTATTAAATTCAGAAAATGGAGATAAAGCATTAAAATAATTTATTAACTGCAAAAAGTCAATATATTCTCTTACAGCTGTTTTGATTTTGCCCAAAGAATTCCAGTAATTAAAAAACAATTTATTGAGCAAATTCTCATCAGAGATTTGGAAATATAACATCTAATAACCTTTTCTACTCCTCTGATGAGATTTTGCCCAATAAAATGTTTTTAATTACTGGAATTTAATTCTTTGGGCAAAATCAAAACATCTGTAAGAGAATATGTTGAATTTTTGCAGTTATTTATGAATATTACTTTTCACAAAAAAAAAAAAAGATAATGAACCAGTAATTCATTGGATATTTTTATCCCTTACTGAGGCTATTTTTAACCTCTATTTAAATATTATTATCATTATCATCATTATATTTGGCAACGAGGTGGCAAAATTGTTACTGCACCAATTGCTGCCCTTGTAATTAATTTATTTCTTCCCTGAAATTGCTGGCCATGCTATAGTAGAAAGGATTATTATTATTATTATTAAGGTGGTAAGCTGGCAGAATTATTACCACACCAAGCAAAATGCTTAATGTTATTTCATCCATCTTTACATTCTGAGTTCAAATTCACAGAGGTCAGCTTTACCTTTCATCCTTTCAGGGTTGATAAAATAAGTACCAGTTGAACACTAGTGTCATTGTAATTGACTTATCCCCTCCCCTGAAATTGCTGGTCAACTTTGCCTGTCATCCTTTCGGGGGTCGATTAAATAAGTACCTGTTACACACTGGGGTCGATGTAATCGACTTACCCCCTCCCCACAAATTTCAGGCCTTGTGCCTATAATAGAAAGGATTATCATTATTATTATTAAGGCATCGAGCTAGCAGAATTGTTAGCATGCCAAGCAAAATGCTTTGCGGTATTTCGTCTGTCTTCGTGTTCTGAGTTCACATTCCACCGAGGTCGACTTAGCCTTTCATCCTTTCAGGGTCAATTAAATAAGTACCAGTTACGCACTGGGGTCGATGTAATCAACTTTATCCTTTCCCCCAAATTTGAGGCCTTGTGCTTCCAGTAGAAAGGATCATTATTGTTGTTGCTGTTGTTGTTGTTGTTGTTATTATTACAATTATTATTATTATTGTTGTTGTTATTATCATTATTATTATTATTATTATTATTATTATTATTATTAAGGCAGTGAGCTGGCAGAATCATTAGCTTGCCAGGCAAAATGCTTAGCAGCATTTCGTCCTTCTTTATGTTCTGAGTTCAAATTCTGCTGAGGTCAACTTTGCCTTTCATCCTTTTGAGGTTGATGAAATAAGTACCAGTTACACACTGGGGTCGATGTAACTAACTGAACCCTTCCCTCAAAATTTCAGGCCTTGTGCCTTTAGTAGAAAGGATTATTATTATTATTATTATGTTCAATTTTATATTATCAGTATTATTGTTAATATGATGACAATGATGATGATGACGACGATGATGAAAACAGCAAAAGTAAGAAATGAAAATAAAAACTGTTGTGAGTCAGAAATAAATGATTCAAAGGAAAAGCAACATCCGGGAATAAATAGAAAACAAAAAAGAAAAAGAGAAACACGGAACTATAAAGATGCTTCAACTATTCATTTTATGATATTGTCATTGATACATTGATACTGAGATCAATATATACATTGTTATTGATTTCTGCAACACACTATTGGATCCCAAGCTTTTGAGAAATAACGAATGATGAAATCACAACAGAAGAAAACTGCTAGTAAGAAGAGAACCATTAACAGTACATTCAGCCCCAATTGGCACTTAACAGGGCACTCAACCTGCTAGAAATAACAGACAATCTCCCTCAAATTACATTAAACATCTTAGAAAAACAAGTAGACAGTGGATAATAAGCTGGTCTGTCTGGAGTTAAACAACAATACTAAAACCAACACTACTCTTAACATTTGCATCATTATCAACAGGAATGCTTCTATATGGTTGTCTGAATTACTAGAAATAATAACCAAATTTCATTTAAATCAATGCCTACTGTCTTTGGGAAACTGGCATGTATGAGTATATTTTACAATATAGGTAGGTAGGGGGGCTCAGAAAGGGGTCTCAGGGAGTAGTGTCTCTGCTTTCCTGAGCTAGTTTTCCACCACACTTCTTAAAAATTGTGGTAGAGGCCTTGGTCTCGGGACCACTCATGTCTAGAAACTGAAGTTAGGGGTAAGCAAGGGCATGCTCCCCATAGAAAATTCAGCTCCAAAAAAGCATCATGATAGCAAGGGAGAATGGGCACCAAGCCAGCCCAAAGGTTGGGGTGGGTTGCACCTGCCTGCCTCAATTGCTATGGCATTGAGGTAGATCCAGCCACCCCCATAAACAGGGACAAAACCCAGATTTAAAACACTTGATGATGATGATGAGAATTAAATACATAATGCCTGAATAAAAAAGACAGGATGGTCATGGCTGGAACACTTTTGATTAGAGTGTCTGTTCAATAAAGGTAGACATTGGACTAAACAACATCAGTATCAACATCATTGGGATTAAATAACACTATAATAATCTTCACTTGGATGTGTTGTGTGTATATACATGTGCAGTCATGTATGAACATATGTATATATTTGTATGTGTATGCATACATATATGTATGTGCTTGTGTGTGTATGCAGGTATGTATGTATATATATTTATATGTGTGTATGTATATAGGTGTGAGTGTGTGTGTGTGTGTGTATGATTGCAAGTATGTATATACATACATTTGCATGCAGACATCCTGTATATATATCCTCCTGCACCATCATTATACCCCACCTTTTCAACTCCCACCCTGTTTAGCTTTCCCTTTCAACCATTAATCTGCAAGAGTTTAAGATCAAACTGAACTTTAATCCTATTTACTTCAACCTATTACACACCACCCACCACACATATACACACACTTTCCCAAGCTATTGAAAGATCCTCTATATGGTTGCTCAAATTACTAGAAATAGCAGCACAATTTTCCTCAAATCACACCTGCGAAAAATTGAAGAAGATATGGGATAATCTAGACCTAATTACATTATGTCTAGAAAAAGACATGACCATGGCTAGAATTCATAGTCTCCTCAAAGAGGCTTGGCCTGGGGCTAAATACCAACCACTACCTACCAATGTTTAATTCAAATCTACAATAGCTATTTCATAATGTATTTGGTGAGTATACTTGATTCTAGAATCACTAGTTTCAAGGATCAGCAGCCACTTTTTAAAATCATTAACTTTCGGTATTTTAAATCATTAACTTTTAAAATCATTAACTTTCACTATTTTTTTTTTTGTTTTGTACAAAGCCTGCATGTACATTATATCATATCTTACAAATAAAAATATCCATATATAATACTTCATTTCCATCACACAGCAAAAATCAAACAAATCATGTTACAAAAGACTCTAAAATCACGATACTAAGAAAACTGTCTAAAAGTTCAATGAGCTAGAAATACATGCAATTTGAAAGATTTTTTTTAAAGAAAATATCTGAGGCCCACAGAAAAGAAACCTCGATGATTTACTTGTGGATCATGGTTCATTTCTTGCTGACCTGACCTCCAGCCAAACTGTCAGTAATAGGAATCAGATCATTGGGAATGCATTTTTTTTAAGGCTCATCCATTTCTGAAGAAAATTATCTCTCATCTGCTAACACTCTACAAAAGTGGCTCAATATTACTGCCATAGCAAATTCTAGCTGTCGTAATTCTTGTGACTGCATATATGATCACTTCTGAACAGCCAGATACATCTATGGCATTTCAGAACTTTAGAACAGCACCACCTGAAAAACATTAAATACAACTTCCACTCAGCCTTAACAAGTATGAAAATACAGACACACATGAGTAACTTTTTTTCTTTCTTTGTGCCCTTTTAAAGCCTAGCCAGGCTCATGGGCCCAGTTTCCCAGTTTCGATGGTGTATGTGTTCCCCAGCTGGATGGGACGCCAGTCCATTGCAGCGTTACTCATTTTTGCCAGCTAAGTGGACTGGAGCAATGTGAAATGAAGTGTTTTGCTCAAGAACACAATGCATTACCCGGTCCAGGAATCAAAACCACAATCTTATGATCATGATGCTGACACCCTAACCACTAAGCCACACGCCTCCACACATGAGTAATTTTACTAAACCTCAAACACTGTGCTAAGACATACACTGCCAGAGATAAATGCAGATGAATATCTACACTTGCACCACTAGAACCTATAGGCATACAGAAATAGACTAAACAGTGAAGAGAGTACAACATGTCCAGAATGTCAGCCTATACTCCATATGATAAACCACTTTAGGTCAAAATACAAGCTATGGTCTTCAGTCAGTTAGAGATGTGATATATCCAGAACAACTGATGTGTGGGTTGTACCTAGTCATTTGGCCAATTACTTAGTGCCATATATATCTGTTTGATCAGACATGATCTGACTGCACAACTACAGCAGAAGCCAAGAGGCTTTTTGCTTTTTTTTTTTATACATGTTCCAATCTAGGTTGGCCTGAAAATACTAAGATTAATGACCTTTTATAATTTTCCAAATTATGGAAAATGATAAAAGGGGCATGATGGCATATGCTAAACACTTGAAGGAGGATGTAGATTTGACTAAAACATGGTATATTTCATACAGATCCCAAAATGTTTTAAGAGAGCGGTATAAGTGATTGTATTACCCAGTAATATACCCCTGTATTATTAGTGTATGTTCTATTGCAACATACATAAGCAAAAAAAAGATGGGGGCAAAGTCAACTTCAGCAGGATTTGAACTCAGAATGTAAATGAAAGTAATTATATTTTGCAAAATGTTTAGTGCTATGTGGTACCATTTTATCACTTCTTCCATTCAGCTGTGTTAAGATTGGCAGATAATATGAGGGTGGGGTGCCTTATCTTGTTGATATTGATTATTCTAAGGTACCATGGAGCACAGAATACACGAATGTAATGAAGAATTAGAAAGAGAGGGGGAGTATTGTATACAGCCATGAAGAGAGAGATGATGAATAGAGTGAGAGAAACATTGTGTTGTAGTCATGAAAAATTAGATAGACAGAGAAATCACAATATTGACAGAGTGAGAGAGAGAGAGATAACTGTTCATACTGGCATGAAAAATTAGATGGATTGTTAGATATAAAGACAGAGATAAAGACATGAGAGACAATATTTTGTGCAGTCAGCAAAGAATTAGAAAAACAAAATGAGAGAGACAAATAGATGGAAATGAGGACAGTGACAATGTAAGAGAGACTCCATCTTGTTGAGAACAGCTAAAAAAAATAATGATCTTGCATGCTGGTTACATGCTAGTTATAAACTATCTTCAAATTCTTTTCCAGATAAAAATGAATGTTTGTGAAGTTATATTTAGGAAACAAGGCGTAACACATGATAAGTAAAGGATGTTTATAATCAACCGTTGTTTAAACTTGTATATGCTGGAATTCTTCAAAATATTATAGCTAAATGGAGTATGAGGTCATTATACTTTTCTTTTGACATAGTGGTGTTTATCATGTGATTCAGTTGTTGCTTTTTAACTAAGTCTGCTCTTATCCAACAGACCAATGATCAAAGGGGTCCCAACTGCAGCAGCCTCATCTTTCTTTATTTTATATATTTTACATATAGTGTATCAAGGCTACATTACCCAATGTGTTCTTCCTTTTTTTTTCTTTTTTAGATGGCCAGATGTGATTCAAAGGAAATCTGACTTATTTATAACAAGTTGAGCGACCATTTAGAAGCTCATTTGTGGTATTGTGATTCAAAAAAGAATGAACAATGGTACTGATTTACAGATAGATAGACAGCATTAGACTTTAACTCCCCATATACCTATTTATAGCAAGATAAACTGGGTACAGTAGATGACTGTTCCTCTCTGAGATATATATTTATAGCTAGGTTAACTGAGTACAAGAGTAGACGACTTTTCTTTGAGATATCCATTTACAACTAGGTACACTAACATTCAACTAACTTGGCCAACTGTGACTTTATTACTGAGACAAATTATTAGTTGAATACATGACTGAAACACATATGTACCAAACAGTCCAGTCAATTTAGCTGTAAACAAGTACCACTCCAGAATGGTACAATTCACAACTGCAAGCTACAGGGAAGATTGTTGTTTTTTAGCCCAAGAGCAAACAAACCTACAAAGATATTGAGTTGTCACGCCATGATCTTTTTTTAGTCATCATACATCTAGGATAACTTTATCCAATGAATTCATCATTTTTTAATGCAATGATATGTGATTTGGGGGAGATTTAATTATTATTTCTGAAAGGCTGAGTGACCCTAAAGAAACCCCACCACATCACCTTCAGACCTCTCAGCCACTAAAATGATAGAATTGGCAAAAGTTTCATTAATTTTCAGTGCTGAGTTAAAAAACTGTCATGACCATTGCTTAAACACAGGGTTTGATAGTATCAGATACAATTATACGAGGACCAGCCCTTCAACTAAACTGCATATATACATCCTTTAAATTGTGACAATAATCCCTAAAAGTGAAAGGTCATGTCTATGTAAGATCATCAATAAACTAATTACAAATATTCCAAATGTTTCAAGTCAGAAACTGCTAAAAGACAGGACAGTGCCATTATAAAGAAACAATAAATTATTGGGAAATCTGTATTCAAGAAGACTGATAGATGTTCACATCTGAAAAATCTTGGTGTATAACAATGGCGATGGAGAGAGAACAGAGCAAGACAGATTGGAGCTATATTTTACTGGTGACAGGAAACCAAAATTGATTTCTTGTTTTCAGTGTATTGCAGTGTACCAAGAAAACACAATAATTCATCACACTATACCATACAACACTTCACTATACCAATCTATATACATTGTACTATATCACAATTCATTACACAATACCACAACAAATCAAACTTGACCTGACAATGTCAAACCATACAACACCAAGTCACATGATATGATACAACATAACATTATCCAACACCACACTACACAACTTGAAGTCACATTACATGAAACCACATGAGTCAATGAGGCAGTCTGCATGTGGTTGCTCAACCTGGTCGAAATAGCAACCGAATATCCTAATTTCACTCTACTATCTTAAAACATTGGATAATTATATCTGAAAAAATATGGAGTGGTCATGACTAGAATGAGTGATTAAAGTTCTTATTGATCAGGATTAACATAAGACTAAACACATTACATGACTAAACACACCACACTCCACCATACTACAGCATACTGGAACAATAATACCACTCAACACAAAGATGCTACATTCCTTGATACTCCAACACACTTTGTGATGCTACACCTATGAAGACTTTGGTCATTTGTGACCAAAGGATTGCAACTAGAAAGTTTCCCTCCAAGGAACAACTCCAGGCAAGGTTGTTTATGGAAGACCAGTAGTCGCCCATGCATACCAGCCTCCCCTTTCCATTCCACCGATGCTGTCCAAGGGAAAGGGAAAGGCCAATACTGCTCAGCACCAATGATATTGCAACTCATTTCTACAGTTGAGTGAACTGGAGCGACGTGAAATAAAGCGCCTTGCTCAAGAACACATCACACAGCCCAGTCTGGGAACTGAACACACAACCTCACAATTGTAAGCCTGATACTCTAATCACTGAGCTATGCACCACACTAGAACTCCAACTACATTACATATGACATTACAACACACTAGAACAATAATACTACTGAACACAAATATGCCGTACTCCATGATACTATGCCACAGAGTGTACAACACTTCAGTCCATGATACTCCATTACACTATTACACTAGAACTGTACCAAATCACCATCAATGAGATAATGAGTTAAGCTTTCTAAAACTACTATCTTTTAATTAATTTTCTTATCTGTATAAAACCACAGAAGGAACTCACTGTTATTTTTAGAAGGTAGTAGTAGGGTTGTTGGTAGTGGTTGTGGTGGTTGTTACAGTGGTGATGGGATGAGTAGGTAGGTGGATTTTGATAGTGGCAGTGGTGGTGATGTATAGTGATGATTATAGTGAAAGTAATGGTGAAAATGGACATGAAGATGCAAGGAATAGAGATGATGGTGCTTAAGGTCATCATCATCATTTACTGTCTGTCTTCTATGATGGTATAGGTTAGGTTCAATAGAAAGCAATGAGTTGAATGATTGCATCCAACCCCAGTGTCTGCTTTGGCATGGTTTTTACAGCTGGATGCCCTTCCTAATGCCAACCACTTTATGGAGTATACTGGGTACCTTTTTTTCATGACACCAGCGCCAGAAAGGTCCTCATGTAACTTGCAAGACTAATGAACTTCCTTGCTTGAATGAGACAACAGTTGAGAGAGAAACAGCTTTTTGCCAGATGTTGAGAGGTTAAAGTATGGGAGAAGAGACAGGAATGAGTTTCTTGTTGTTGAGGAGACACAAAGCTAACTTGCATTATATAAGAGTAGGCAGGTTAAATTGTAGCAGAGTTGGAAAGAGAGACGAAAATGAAAATAATAATAATGGTTTCAAATTTTGGCAGCAATTGAGGTGGGAGTATGTAAGTTGCTTACAACGATCCCAGTGCTCAACTGGTACTTATTTAATCAAACCCAAAAGGATGAAAGGCAAAGATGACCTTAGCAGAAACTAAATGCAGAATGTGCAACAGACAAAATGCCGCTAACCATTTTGCCTGGTGTGCTAACGATTCTGCCAGATTGCCACCTTAATGAAAATTATGATAATAATAATTGTTTCTAACATAGGTACAAGACCAGAAATTTTGTGGGAGGAAGGGGAATTGTTTCTCAGGTATAAGGGTGTCAGTTTTGGGAGGAAGAGATTATTTAATACGATTAACCTCAGTACATGACTGGTACTTTATTTTCTTGATCTTGTTGGAAGTTGACCATGGCGTGATTTGAACTCAGAATGTAAAGATCAAGAAAAAATACCAGAAAGCATTTTGTTTGACATTAATGATTCTGGTGATGGCGATGATACTGATGGAGATAATTTTTTTAATATGCCTTCTATGTTATTTGATTTTAGTATTAGATAATCTAAGGAAGATAGGGGTCACTGCTACATCATTAAAAATCAAGTCAAAAGTTGTGGTCATGACCATATCTTTTGATGCTCTCCTCCCTTCTTTCTTAGTCTTATGTCAGTTCATTTTTGCTGTTGAAATCTTTCACACTAATGTGAAAGATATCAACAAAGTAGCTTTGAATCAAAGATATTACTGTTGTGACCATCCTGTCATGTGTGTGTGTGTGTGTGTGTGAGAGAGAGAGTTACATCTACTCTTTTACTCTTTTACTTGTTTCAGTCATTTGACAGTGGCCATGCTGGAGCACTGCTTTAGTCGAGCAAATCGACATCAGGACTTATTCTTTGTAAGCCTAGTACTTATTCTATCGGTCTCTTTTGCCAAACCGCTAAGTTACGGGGACGTAAACACACCAGCATCGGTTGTCAAGCGATGTTGGGGGGATAAACAGACACACAAACATACACACATACATATATATATATGTATATATATATACATACATATATACATGGGCTTCTTTCAGTTTCCGTCTACCAAATCCACTCACAAGGTTTTGGTCGGCCCGAGGTTATAGTAGAAGACACTTGCCCAAGGTGCCACGCAGTGGGACTGAACCCGGAACCATGTGGTTGGTAAGCAAGCTACTTACCACACAGCCACTCCTGTGCCTATGGTTTTTTTTTTCCAGGCATAATGTGTCTAGGTTTGATTGCAATTTCTAGCATTTTAAATAACTGCAGAGAAGTTTCTGCTAGCTCATTGTTGAAATCTATTGTCCAATGCTATTTTGGGCATTTCCAAGAGGTCAGTGCCATTGACTTGCAAACAGCATCTTTAGCCAGGGCTAAATCATACCATCAATCACAACTAAATAAAATACAGGATAGAATCACAGCTGATATGCCTTTAATTGTAAGTCTGCTAGATCAGACATGATCTAAGGTTAAACAACAAGAACTACTCTACTACTACTACTACTACTACTACTACTACTACTACTACTACTAACTGCTGCTGATGCTGATGCTACTACCTATCTGCCTCCTTCCCTTCTAGTGTTACTCTTCCATTCCTGTCATCTGTTTCGTCAAGCCCTCCCTCCCCGCCTCACCATAATGTGTTTGCTCCTTTAAGAAGCAATTCATCAGGCATCATGAAAAGTTTTTTAAAAAAACTAAAATAAATGAATATAATAAAGACTCACAGATAAAAAGGCAGAGGTAAATATAGAGAAAGAGGAGGTAAAAGAAATGAGATAGAAAATAAAAGAGAGAGGGTCTTTCTGTAGAAGCAGAGAGATCAAATTCCAGAAATTCCACTTCAAACTATAATTACATAACACAAATGCATAACACATATTTTACAGCTAATGCATTTAAGGTAGTTGTGGCAATCTGAGACTGAGCAAAAAGGTTTCAAGTGCATTAAACAACAATATGGTAGTGAGTACCTGTTCTAACTATTGTGTGGGAAAATGTTCTGGGAAAATGGTTAAATGGTTGATTCCTTTCGGCGAGCTGGCAGACACGTTAGCACGCCGAGCTAAATGCTTAGCGGTATTTCGTCTGTCGTTACGTTCTGAGTTCAAATTCCACTGAGGTCAACTTTGCCTTTTATCCTTTCGGGGTCGATAAATTAAGTACCAGTTACGCACTGGGATCGATATAATCAACTTAATCCATTTGTATGTCCTTGTTTGTCCTCTTTGTGTTTAGCCCCTTGTGGGTAATGAAGAAATAGGTATTTCGTCTATCGTTACATTCTGAGTTCAAATTCTGCCGAGGTCGACTTTGCCTTTCATCCTTTCGGGGTCGATAAATAAAGTACCAATTTCGCACTGGGGTCGATGTAATCAACTTAATCCCTTTGTCTGTCCTTGTTTGTCCCCTTTATGTTTAGCCCCTTGTGGGCAATAAAGAAATATAAAGAAATATATTTCCAAAGTTATGGATGGATAGAGCTGGTAAGAAGCTGGACAAAATGCCTCAGAGCAATTAACTATGTATGTTTTAATACTTGGTTTAATCCCTTATCATTTAAACCGGTCGTATTAGGCCAAAATATTCCACTTGCTTTATGTTCAAACTGGCCACATCTAGCCTCTCATACCTGCTCGAAAATGTCATCTTAAACATAAACAATCACATCATAAAAATCTCAAGGCTACAAGGTAATGCAGGATAAATTCAAAACAATGTGAATAAATAAGTATCACATTTGACAGAGTAATCTGAATACTAAAGGGTTAAGTCCTACTGCAGTCAACTTTGCCCATTATCCCTGACAGGGTCAATAAAATAAACATAATTAAGTACTGGAGTTGATTTAATCAACTTCTCTCCAAACTTTTATGGATTTGTACTAATGTTAGACATCACCATTAATATTATTGTTGCTGTTGTTGATGTTTGCTGTGTGTAGACACATATATTTACAGAGCTCTCTCTTAGATGATATTTTCTTTACAGATTATCTGATCAAAAAAATGTTTATTTTTTTTTATACCAGACTACTTTTGGATTAGCCTCCACTCCAGGAAAATGAGATGGAAAAAGGCTTGTGTTTTTTTTCTTTTTTTTTTTCTTACTGAGTATATTCCTACCAGATGGTCATTTGTAACTTTGACCACATTTAAAAATAACCACATTATTGGTGGCAGTGGCAGTGATATTGATGATGATGGTGGTGGTGGTGGTGGTGGTGGTGGTGGTGGTAGTAGTAGTACAAGGTAAAGGGAGATGTATTGGTACCGATATTGACAACCTGTCCTCATCTATGTGGCTCAGAATAGGCAGGTGGTGGGTGTAGAGGTGACTTGCAACATGTGGTGACCTGCATGGACCTCGAGGTTCCAACGACTCTCCAAAGGTCTCAAGACTATCCTGGAGTTTATAGTCCATCAAGGGAGCTAAGAGTTGACCAGATGGAGGTGCAGAGTAGTTGTATTGTTGCAAAGGTTGGGTGAGTTCATTTGCTGCAGCAGAGGAAAGGCATAAAAAAAGGAGAGGAAAACAAACAGCAGTAGAAATGGTGACAACAGTAAGCCACTGAGGTGAAGACATTGGCTGCTGCCATCAATGTTCCTAGAACCAAGGTTAGCCAAAGATAAATGAGATCGATTCATTACCAGTGCCCCCAGCACAGAGGTTATGAGCAGCTGTTCTAGTCTACTGTCACATGGTGACAGAGGGCAGCTGGTGTTTAGAGAGTGTTAAGAGACAATCAGAAATGATAAAAGAAGAAGAAGAAGCAAGAAAATAATGAGCCTAAAGTAAAGGTAAGAGACAAGAAACCCCTCACAACTAAGTGCCAACCCTTTTTGAATGGCTGAACCTTGATGTTATTTAACCCTTTCGTTACCGTATTTATTTTGAGATGCTCTGTTTTTCATTCAATTCATTTTAAATATAACAAAGAATTTAGTAAAAGAACTTAGTTATCATTAAGCTAGTGTTAGGAACATGAATTGTGACTTAGGTTTGGTGGAAGATTTTAATTCAAAACTTATGAAAACAAGACATTTGTACTATGAAACCAGAGGCGGTTTTGGCCAGGTTGGTATCAAAAGGGTTAAAGGGATAACTATAACCTAACTTGAGTTAGTAATTAACTTGTAAGGGTAATAGTGTCAGTAGAAGCAACACAGACTGTAGATATTTGGTTAGTTGCTTTACAGTATATTTAGTTCAGTATTTCATGTACTTCAGTTGAAATTCTGTCAAGGCACACACACTATCCTCACCCATTCCATTAGCATCACCACCGTCATTATCAACAACATTACCACCGTCATTACCATCTACACCACCATCACCACCGTCACCATATCAGTGACAGTGGAAGCAGTGGCACTAGTGACTACAGTAATGAGGATAACAATTTTTTTATAAATATGATAGTGGTGACGATGATGATGATGGTGGTGGTGCAATGGATGATAATGATTATTGGATGGTGATGAAGGAGATGGAAGTGATGGAACAAGACAAAAAAAAAAGGAAAAAATATACATTTTTTTTTGTACAAAATAAACCCCAACAAACTAGAAAATTAATCTGTCAGTATACAAGTGCACATTTTTATTATTAATCACCAACATTATTATTAGAATTATTACTATTATTATTATCAACATCAGGAGCAGCAGCAATGTTGTTTTTACTGCTTAATGTCTTCTGTTTTCTTTTTTCTCATCAGAAGAAAGCTACTTTTCTCTCTCCCCACTCTCACTTTTTTCCCTCTCTCTCTCTCTTCCACCTTTCCTTTTCGCCTCACTCCCACCACTACCACCCTCTCTCTTTTTTTTTTCAAAAGCTGACAGTTTCAAGAATTCAAAGAATGGAGAACTGCAAACATATATATAAATCTCTCTCTCTCTCTCTCTCTTGAAACAAAGCATACATCTAGCCAAAACATCAGTGCAATTCAGTGCAGCTATTGCAACATGCTGATGTTGCCGCTGTTACATACAGTTGTACACATCTAAGACAAACAAAGGCAATGACAAGAGAAAGAGAGAAAACTTCAAACTAGATGCAGAGGAAACAACCTCACCAACTCCACCATCATGAACACCACTAACAATAACAACAATTACTACCAGAACCAACAATACCACTTACTTCCCTACTACTACTACTACTACAACTAGCAACAACAACAACAATTACAATGACAATACATTCACTAAATACACACCACCCTTACTACCACTACCTGCAATACAACCACCACTATCACCACCACTGCAATGTCACAACCACTCACTATTACCACTGCCACCACCACAAGAACAACAACAATTACCACCACCACTGTATTGGCATCACTACCAACAACAGCCACCAGCACCACATCACCATCACCACGCACTATTACCACCACCACCACCAACAGCAGCACCAACACTGTATCACCATTATTACCTTCAGCACCACATACTACCACCATTACTCTCACCACTACTACCACAACTACCAAAACCACAACCATCACCACAACTGTCAATACCAGTACCACTAACACCACTCATTTCTACTACCAACAACAACTACCTATGCCACCACCACATCAGAAACCACCACCAACATCGATCAACACTACAACCAATGACAAACCACCACTACCACCACCTCCACCATCATCATCATCATCACCAGTGTCAATACCAACACCAGCACCATCAACACAACTAACACCGCTACTACATTACCATTACCAATACCACCACCACAAGCCAACAAAGGAACCTCTACATGGTCACTGAACCTGCTAGAAATAGCATTCTAATCTTACTCAAATAACATCTTACCATCTTAAAAAGAAACACAGCAGTTAATGTTGTCCATGTTACACTATACTGAGAGAGAAAAACAAACTAGATGGTCACAATTGGAATGCCTTTCATTATAGATATGCTCAATGAGAACTGGCTTGGAAGCTACATAAACAACTACAACAATAACACCACTTCCACAACCACCAACACTACTAACTCACCCACCACATCATCCTTACAACAAACACATTCACTTATATACCAAAATACTCCTATCACCAAACCAAATATATATACACCAAATTTTCCTACCCAACACACACACACACACACACACACACACACACACACACACACGAACACACCTTCCTGTCCTGCCATCTTATATTTAGGTGTGGTTTCCGTTTAGGTAATGCTTTTATAAATATTCAAGTGTATATATATATGTGTGTGTGAGTATATATCTATATATAACTGTGTATGAATGTGTGTGCACGCATGTGTGTGCCAAGGTGTATGTATACACAGACATGGATGGGTGATAAAGACGTTTGCTTTGTAATCATGAGGTCTCAATTTCAATTTCACTGCATGACATCTTGGGCAAGTACACTTTCTCATTGAATTGGTTTGACCCAAGCTTCTTAAGTGAAATTGGATAGATGAAACAAAGGAAACTCATCAGATGGATTGTACATGCAATTAACAGGGCCGGCTTTGTAACACACATTGCCTCAGGAAGGATTATATTAACCCTTCTCTTACTATATTCCTATAAAAATTCAATATTTCATCTCTAATTTTAAACCTAATGAAGATTTAGTGAAATAATAAAATCATTATTAATCTATTTTTGGGAGAATAACATGAAATTTTGATGAAAAGTTTTAATTCAAGCCATATCATATCATAGAACCAAGCACAGTCTCAAGTGGTTTGGTATCAAAAGGGTTGTGGAAACAAATGTTTGTGGTACATTCAGCCGTTTACACTATAATTCAAAGATGAGGTAGTTCAGTTGATTGAACAGATGGAATATTCATTGTTGAAACTATGGCTATCCATTTACTTACTTAATTATGTATGTAGAGATGAATGTGAAATTGTACGCATGTGTATAAATATTTAGTCATATGATCCTGCTTAATTGTGTGCAAGTATCTGTCTCTTTCTCCCTCTCTCTCCCTTTCTCCACATATAGATGTATAAAAAATTTATTGCTTTATATATATATGTATATATATATACACACACGCATATATACATATATAAATGGGTGTGTTTATAAATAAATATATGTATAATATATATATATAACATCATCATCATTTAACATTTGTTTCCCATGCTGGCATGAGTTAGACAGTTTGCCATGGAGCTGGCCAGCTCCCCAGCCCAGGTCCCATGTGCTTTGGCATGATTTATACAGCTGGATGCCCTTCCTAATACCACTTTGATGTAGCAAAACCAATACCCAGTTGTTAGAACTCAATATATTTGCAATGACAATATTAAGCTCAAGTGAGAGGAGGTGTGAATTCATTGACATCTTTTGCTCATATTTTTTATATGAACCAGAAGACCATTCCTAGCAGTGTGCTGTGTTCTTGAGCAAGGTATTTTATTTCACTATGCTCCAGTCAACTCAGCTGAAAAAAAGTGCCAGCTAGTGCTGACACAGCCACCCATTCTTCTCTCTCCAGCTGTTACATCCTGGATGTTCCTCTGGGCCATGGGAGGGAAATCTGAAAAGGAGTTTATGTCTGCTTGCAACTACCTATATCCCTACAACAATCAGTGAAAGTATGGCCAAATCATACTCTCTTTCAAGCAACAACTATGTCTGTGTGTGTGTAAACATGTATGGGCATACATCTGGACATATAATTTGCTCATGTGCATGAACACATCTACCTATCCACACACACACACACATGTGCATTGAAGCGCATATACATCAATGTGTATATATCTGTGTGAGCGAGTGTATGTCTTAAAGCTACTTAAGGCAGACCAGGAAGCATGAATGGCTGTGGTATTTTCTGGTGCAAACAGTAGCAAGTTAGCTAGGTGCCACATTTCTGCATGGAAACCCCACTTAAAAGTAGAACAGGGGTCCACTGCACAGCTCTTCAGTCTTTTGTTTAGTTGACAAAATATATAGCAGTATGATATTGGTATTCATTCAACTAAGAATAAGTACTCAATCACTGAAAGTAATAAACAGATGGGAGATAAATTCACCCATTCTCATGGATAAGATGCCAGTCTATCACAGTTAACTTTCCCAGATTCTTTTTGAAGGATAATCAAAGCTACGACAATCAAAAACACCTTTCTACAAGACAATGAGGAAGCATTTATGTGTTCACTTGACCTGCTTTCCTAGTCACTCTGTACAATCTTCAAAAGAAGAACATATAAATACTATAAAAAGATAGGATGTTCAAAAGCAGACTACATCTTTATGACCTTAGATCTATTTATTCAGGGTTGTTTTTTAAAAGTTAAACAGTAATAACATGTTTCAAGGGTTCCCCAAAAATGTTAAGGTCAATGTTTAACATCTGCTATCATGGCACTGAGCATCTGATTGGTGAATCTATCTACTCTTGATCTGTGTAGCATCTCTCAAGAAATAATATGAGATACCTTCTATATAAGAATATATGCAAAAGTAAGTATTACAATGTTTAATGCAAAGATATTAAAAGACTTCTACATCAACCAGTGTACTAGCTTTTCTTTTTCACTTGTTCAGTCTAAAGGCAGAGGCACTGCCTAGAAGTTTTGGAGGCCCTGTGTGACCAGTGAGCTTGATACAATTAATGTTCCATTTAAACTGTGGCAAGTCAACAACTGCAAGGCATGAGCAAATAGAAGATTCTATTCCAGGGAAAAGGAACTGGGTGTTATGTTTAGTGCAGGACTGGGGTCACTAAGAATGACAAGAAGTGGAAGACATTTATCTAGGTGTATTTAACTTTACTCTAAAATATTTTGGGCAGATATAACCCCCAGGTATGCAACACAAGGAGTGTCAAGGTAAGTTGTAGATTTTTAAAAGTATAATTTAAGGCTTTGGAAAACCCATTTTCAATATTTGAGCATTTTGATAAATGTGTTATTCATAATTTCATTACACTTATTAATATAACAAGCTTATGACATACTGTGTTCAAGTTATGTATGTTATGACAGTGCCCCACTACACCGTCAAAATTGAAGGCCTAAAGAAGGAAGGACGTTGTGCAACATTCAATGTGTGTTACGCAATTATTATCTGGAAGGAGGTGTTGCATATCATTTTCTGCGACATCGCATCTGTGAAGCCCAGAATCCAGAAGACTAGATGAAATAAAGTGTTTTGCTCAAGGATACAATATACCACAAGGAATTGAACTCAAGACTTTATGATATGAACCAAATACCCTAACCACTAAATCACATGCATTCATTCAACAGATTTTACTGAACTCCCATCTCTCAATCCTTTGCAGACTTTCCCCCCATTCAATGCTCCATTTGTCACCATTATGTGGCACCATATTTCTTAGACATATTCCATGTAGTCTAACTTCAGTGCAGACAGAGAAACTCTTTGTCACCAATAGAGGCAATAATAGTTCACTCAAATATGAATACATCCACACAAACATCTACATACATACATACACACACACACACACACACACACGTATGTGTGTGCCTGCGTGCATGCGCATTTATTTACCTACAACCTGCCCTTTCCACTGCCCCCACTTCTTTACTCCACCACCTGGAAGTCAATTTTTTTATTTTTCATATCAGGAAATGGTGGGAAAGAAGAAAGCAGAGAAGAGGTCAATGAAGAAGAAAAGAGAAAAAGAAGACAGAAGATAAAATTGTTTCAATTTACCTGGAAAATTGCTCTAACCTGACCTCCCACTTCTGTCTATACATTTCTGACACCATCACCCCCAACATCCTATCAAATAACTAATAAATGAACAAAAAATGAACAAAAAGGTTGATCTACCCCACCAACAGACCAGCCACCCAAACTTCTTAACCCACATTGCTGGTGAGAAATTAAAAAAAGGCATTCCCCTAAACCACCCATTCACATTATCCCAGTTTCACAACTGAACTGGGAGTTAGTGATAGCCAGAAATAATTACAGGTCGTTTTATAACAGGCTTGGTGAAGTAATAGTGGTTGTATTGGTGGTGGTAGTGGTGGTGATGGTGGGGCTATGTTGTTATTGGGGAAGGTATATGTTGGTAGCTGTGATGGTGGTGGTGGTGGTGGTGATGGTGGTGGTGGTAGTGGTGTAGAGTGTGAGTAAAAGAAAGGGACAAACAAGTGAGTTAATGATGGCAGAGGCAGTGGTGGTGGTGGTGGTGGTTAGAGACATGATAGTAGTGATAATGAATGTTATTGTTGGTTAACCCAAGTTAGCATTGATCAAGCAGTCCAATGCACAAAGATGTTCAAGTTTATTCAGTCTCTATTTTTCCCACCCTTTTCTTGGGTCTAGTCTTTTTCATTCGCAAAATGAGCCCCCTTTAATTTTGCTCTACATTATTACAGCCGATTTTCAGATATTTTACTTACTTTTAAAAATGCATATTTTGTGAATGAAAAAAATCACATCCCTTTTCTTTTATCCAATATTCATTATTTTTAAGATTGTACGATATGATTTGAAGGAGATTTGAGTTCTATTTCTAGCAGGTTGAATGACCATATAACTCAATATTGCCATGTATGGGGGGGGGGGTGATGATGATGATGATGACAATGATAGGGAGAGAGCCAAGAAGATAAAGGAAGTGAAATAAAGCTAGAGTGAGGAGAAAAGAGCAAAAGAAGGAGGCAAAAGAAAACAGTAAGATAGAGCAAGAGAGAGAAAGAGGGGGGGGAGCAGAAATAAAGAGTAAAAAAAGGGAAAAAGAGGAGGTGGGAGTTCTAATTCCCACACTATCATATATAACAAAGAGCCCTTTTTACTGGAAGATTTGGTTGACAGAGGGGGAGGAGAGGGAGATAACTAGTAGGGAGGATGTGGAGTGAGTAAGGAAACAATAGATGGGATGTGGGGGGGGTGCAGATAAGTTAGTTCAAATAATGAATGGATGTTTTGTTGCAAGTTCTCATCATGATGAATATGATGATGATGATGATGATGATGATGATGACACAGTGGTGATGGTGGCAGAGGAGGTTGTAACCTGGATTCTTAAGATGGTAGATGTGATTGTGATGCTGGTAGTGAACATGGTGGTGGTGGTGGTTATGGTGATGGTGGTGGTGGCGGTGGCAGCAGCTGTGTATCGGTGGAGGTGATAGTGGTAGTCATGATAATGATGACTGTGCAGTATTGGTAGAGATGGTTCACAAACCACTTTACCCAGTGAACAGGAGAAAGAGAGCAGCTAAAGACTGTAATTATCAATGCCTTGTTAGACATGGAAGGTCCCCTTATCCACCCTATAACCACCCCTGATAAACCAAACAAACATAAGAGCTATTTGTCTGTTAGCCTGTCACTATCTCTGTATTACCGCCTCAACACCTCTAAACAAGAACTCTTTCATCTGAAATTATTTACCATCTACATACACTGCTTCTAATATGTCTATATACAATACTTAGTTATAAAGAGGCTAGCCATATTAAAAGAATGTGCGTGCGTGCATGCATACACACACACGTATGCATGCACATGGTGCAATTTATACCGTTTGCTCTTTATGCATGTTCTGTTATTGTGGCTATTGTATCCTCTGCAGTGGGTGTTCATAGTGCAATTGGATACAGAGCTACAACAGTTCTTCAAGGAAGCACTTTATTACAGTAGACTGGATGATGATAATCTACATGGAACTCAAAATTCACCAGTAGTGGTTGTACATATAACTATACACACTGGAAATACTATATACATATAGCATTTATATATATAGCTGATATCTACTTGCTGGAAATAACAGTCAAAACTCATATTTAAATCACTAAAATACACTGATAACTACAGAAATCAACCATCTGAAGGCAAACGGGCTAAGACAATCTCTCAGCATACATTCAAGTATTTGGATTCACATGGACTGGTTTCTGGACTGGCATTACAGCCTCACCTTCCTCAGCATGTGTTACCATGATAGAGAGCCCCAACCCATCACGTTGAAGTCTGTGCTGCAACTGATTTGTTTTGCACCAAATCATGGCAACCACCAGTGTGAAAATAATTTCAATATGGAGCAAATAATTCAGGAGAAAAATATTTGCAAAGGTATATGTGTATATATATATATATATATATATGTATATATATATATATATATATACATATATATATGACCGAGACCTTTGGAATTATGCTGTGCTTGTGAAGACCCAGCAAGCCAAATGAGACCATAACCTCGTGGCCTATGCCAGGGGCGTAACCAGCCCACTTGTGCGTACCTTTTCCTTCTTTGGACACTAAACTCTGCTTGCAATGACCTGCTGAGGCAAATGAAATCAAAAGCAAAGTGAAATTTGATGACGGGCACGAGCACCATACAAGCATGATCATTGACAGAGCGGCTAACCGGCTTCCGTGCCAGTGGCACATAAAAGGCACCATTTGAGTGTCATCGTCACCAGTGTCGCCTTACTGGCACTTGTGCCCTGTGCTAGTAGGGTGCTAAGAGTACCATCCAAGCGTGATCATTGCCAGAGTGGTTAACTGGCTTCCATGCTGGTGGCATGTAAGGGCACCATTCGAGCGAGATCGTTACCAGCATTGCCTTACTGGCACCTGTGCTGTTGGCATGTGTAAAAAGATTCGAGCAAGGTCATTGCTAGTACCGCCTGACTGGCCCCCATGCCGGTGGCACGTAAAAAGCACCCACTACACTCTCGGAGTGGTTGGTGTTAGGAAGGGCATCCAGCTGTAGAAACTCTGCCAGATCAAGACTGGAGCCTGGTGCACCCATCTGGTTCACCAGCCCTCAGTGAAACCGTCCAACCCATGCTAGCATGGAAAATGGACGTTAAACGACGATGATGATGTATGTATATATATATTTTCATTATCTTTGTATAACGTCTGCTTTCCATGCTGGCATGGGTTCTACGGCTGGATGCCCTTCCTAATCCCAGCCAGTTAACAGACTATGCTGGGTGCTGTTCACAAGCCACTGGTATATATATATATATATATATATATATATATATATATATATATGTATATATATATATATATATATTTGTGTGTCTGAGTATGTATGGCTTTGTGGTCAGAAGTGGTTGCAAATTTTCTAGTGAAGCAACTGCAGGAGAAATATTTGGCTAAGAGGAAACTCCTTTTCCTGTCATTTGGTGACTTGGAGAAGACATTTAACAATTTACCACATTTGGTATTGGTAACCTGGTGGTCACTAAGGACAATTGGGTGTAGACAAAAGAAAGTAAAGTGAGAGTCAATAACAATTTCAGTGATGAATTTAGTGTAAGGGAAAAAGTTCATCAAGTTTCAGTCCTTAGTCCCCTCCTATTCATTACAGTCCAACAAGCCATCACAGAAGAGCTTAAGACTGGCTGTCCATGGGAACTCTTACATGCATATTCATGAGTAGCAGATGAAAACAGCATGAAAGCTAACTGAATGGGTTGTACTGTAATTCAAAGGAATGGATTGTACTATATTTCAAAGATGTGACTATGTTACACACTGTTTCATATCGATTCTACTTGAGGGTTACATTAAGGAATACTCAGCCATTTACATGCTAATTCATTTGGAGGATTGATTGAACAGCTGAATATAATATTTGTAGTTGAAATCAATGGAGACACATTTATTGAGTGTGTATGTGTGTGTGTGCATGTGCGTGTGCGTGTGTGTATGTGTGTGGGTCTATAAAGAGTGCACAAATGATGTATGTGACAAGGAAAATTATATCAAACAGTTAATTGCTTGAATGTGTCTGTGTGTCAGTAATGATGCCAACATTTCAGAGAGGGTAACGTACTTCATTGGACACTTAGAGAGAAGGAGAAAGAGAAGAAAGGGGAGAGAAAGAAAAGGAGAGAGAGACATAGACAAGCATCAGACTTGAAGAAAATAGAAACCACTTACTGGCCACTAGTAAATTTCACATCAACAACAATATTGACTAAACTCAAACAATAACAAGTCACGAGACTAATAAAAGTCCATACAGCATTTGTATGATGCCAATATTGATCTGCTGCACAATACAGTCATTATTACCTAGCAGGTCTGGTTATTGAACTTAACGAGCCAAAAAAGCAGGTATGAGAAGAATATCATAAATATATATCACAGTAGATGATAACCTCTCTAAAAGGGAGAGGGTTATTTAGCAATAGAAGAACAGGAAATAGTCATTATGAACAATTTTGGTAAAGAGGTGAGAGAGCCTCCACGTGGTCACTTGATGTGGCAGAAATAACTGTCAATTTTTTTTTTTCATTACACCTACCCGTTTTTAAAAATGAGGTTGACATATGTCTTAAAGATGTGATATAATCTTAAGATATAATAGTCTTTTAAAAATGCAATTCCTTTAAGGACAGTATGGTTCTGTCTATGACACATTTGATCATGAGTATGTTCAATTAGGAATGACCTGAGGTTAAACAACACTATCAACATAAGAGATATCTCAACCTATCAAGGTAATGGCACTAATGTCAGATATAAAGTAGGGATGATGTGACCAATATCAATCATAACATCAAAGACTATGTCACAATGCCACAGGTTAGCAGTCCCCAACCCTTTTGCACCACAGACTGATTTCATGCATAACAAAACACAATAAAGTGCATAATATATAATTTATTTATTATATATATATAAGAGGCACAGGAGTGGCTGTGTGGTAAGTAGCTTGTTTATCAACCACATGGTTCTGGGTTCAGTCCTACTGCATGGCACCTCAGGCAAGTGTCTTCTACTATAGCCTCGGGTTGACCAAACCCTTATAAGTGGATTTGGTAGATGGAAACTGAAAGAAGCCCATCATGTGTGTGTGTGTGTTTGTGTGTCTGTGTTTGTCTGTTTGTCCCCTCCTGACAACTAATGTTAGTGTATTTACGTCCCCGTAACTTAGTAATTCAGAATAAGTACTAGGCTTACAAAGAATATGTCCTGGAGTCAAGTTGTTTGACTAAATGCAGTGCTCCAGCAAAATAAAAGAAAAAAAACATATACAGTATAATGCAAAAACACCCAGCAGACTGCATTAGTCAATAAAGTAGAAATAGAATTTAAAAATCTATTCTATTTGTGCAGCCTGGTACCAAATGATCTATGGACTGATACAGGTCTACAGCTTATTGGTTAGGGATCCCTGAGTTAGACAAGCATTTAAACCAACTCAAGTATATCACTGGTACTTATCTTATTTATCTTATCAAGAAAGTCAAATTGTAAAGGG
Organism: Octopus sinensis; assembly: GCF_006345805.1. Lineage (NCBI taxonomy): Eukaryota > Metazoa > Mollusca > Cephalopoda > Octopoda > Octopodidae > Octopus > Octopus sinensis. Next base: position 24,528,511 of record NC_043002.1, on the reverse strand, counting down.
TAAATTATGTTACTCCTTTCCTCCACAGACTTCAAGTTAGCATCTCGAGTTGTTAAAAGAAGTGTGCTATATACTGTCTATGTCTTTGATGTCAGACAATGGTTGCAATTATCTGAGTTGCTTTGTCATTGGTATCACACTATCAAGATCTTGGGTATGGTGTTAAAATGTGGACAATTCGTCCATGGTCAGGTAGTTTAGTAAGATGTCACTACACTGGCTATGGTTGGATTCTCCTTAGGTTTTTCAGGATAGGTTTTTGCATCAGGACAATATGCATAAGAGGAGCAACGGCTTGATGCTCTAGTTGCTCTGTAGGCCTTGATTTTATTTCAATGATGATCACGGTGGTGGTGGGTAGTGGTGGTCATGATAATGATTTTAGTGACTCTAGAATGAAAAATAGAGTCAATTCTCACAGGATTGGAACTAAAATCATAAAAGAGTATAACTAAATGTTGCAAGGTATACACACACATTCACACACACACACATTCACACACATTCACACACACATTCACACACACACACACACATACATACACACATGCACACAAACACACACAGTGATCCAGAAAACCTTTGAACATTTAAATCACAAATATAATTTTTTATGCTTTTGTTACGATTTTGTTTTCATATATTTTTGATATCTACATTACATACACACACACATATAAGCAGACATGACTGCAGGATGAAGAAGTTCATATAACAATATACTGAATGGCAGTTAAAATGTCATCCACTAAAGAATCAGGTCAACTAATGTCTTGCAAGTGAAATTTAGTAGAAAGAAACAAGTGGTGATGTTACTATAAATCATTCAGTAAAGTGGTTGGCAAGCAAGTGAAGATGTACAGTTGCAATGTTTTTGGTCTTCTCAAGAACAAAGTAACCACTCCAGTGCTGGTGCCTTGGAAAAAGACATTCTGTAAAGAGATTTGTGTAAGGAAAGGCATATAGTTGCAGAAATGAAGGTAAAAATGAAACATATAAACAAGATGTGATCCTCTAGCCTGTCCAGGAGAGCAGTAACTCTGGATAAAGAATTCACACAGTAATGATTCAATTAAACCATGCCTGAATAGAGAAAGGATGTAAAATGATGATAATGATAAGTGCGTGTGTGCATACATGTACATACATATATATATATATATATGTTTATGCGTATATGTATATATGCATAAATGCATGTATGTAAGTATGTACATATGTATGCACATGCTGGTATGAAAGCAGATATTTACTGAGTATATATATATAGGGAGAATTTACGAAAAAAACAAAAGACGAAGACAGGTGGTGTACAAAACAAACAGATGTATTAGTATAAACGCTCAGGAATAGAAAAAGTCTTTTACGTTTCGAGCCTACGCTCTTCTACAGAAAGGGACACAGAAAAAAAAAGGAGAGAAAAAAATGTGTGTAGTGGCTAACGATCTATCATGGTGATCAAAATCAAATCAAATCACAATCAAGTGGCAATTGTAGTCGTGATTCCCATGCTGGTGGCATGTAAAAAGCACCATCCGAATGTGGCCAATGCCAGCGCTGCCTTGACTGGCTTCCGTGCCAGTGGCACATAAAAAGCACCATCCAATCATCGCTGATGCCAGCCCCTCTGGCCCCTGTGCCGGTGGTACGTAAAAAAGCACCCTCTACACTTTTGGAGTAGTTGATGTTAGGAAGGGCATCCAGCTGTAGAAACATTGCCAGATCAGACTGGAGCCTGGTGCAGCCTCCTGGCTTCCCAGACCCCAGTCAAACTGTCCAACCCATGCCAGTATGGAAAATGGACGTTAAATGATGATGATGATATACATATATATAGTTAATTCAAATAAACAAACAATTAAAAAACAGAAAAAAAGAAAAGAAAATGAATGTGAGGACATGCACAAGAAATATATTAATTAAACACTCGGTGAAAGGAAAGAGTTGTTCTTAATGTTTCGGGCATAGCTCTTTGTTGGTAACAGGAAGATCCATTGAGAGAAGGAAGGAAAAGTAAGGAAAAATCATCAACAGTCCACGTGTGGTTACATTTCTGAACTGACCGGAAGTGGAAGGAGATAAAGTAGTTTCTGAGACAGGAGAGTGTGAAAGTGGTGTGTGTGTGTGTGTATGTGTGCATGTGTGGTAGGGTGTGTGTGTGTGGTTGCGTGTGTGTGTAGTAGCGTGTGTGTGTAGTAGCGTGTGTGCGTAGTAGCGTGTGTGCATGTGGTAGTAACACTGTGTGTGTGTGTGTGTGTGTGTGTGTACATGCACATGTATAGGGGTATATGTGTGTGTCTCTCTCTATGTATATATCTATATTCCTATATGTTTGTGTGTACGTGAGTGCATGTGGGTATGCATGTACATGTGTGTATGGGTATGTGTGTGTCTATGTGCATGTGAGTGCGTGTGGTAGTGTATGTGTTCATGTATGTGTGCATGTGTGTGCGCATTGTGTGTGTGTGTGTTGTGTGTATGGAGGGTTGTGTATGTACATGCGTGTATATATGTGCATGTGTGTGATCAGACATACACACAAGATATTTACACAAATTTATATATACACATTTCTCTCTTTCTCTTCCTGTGTGTCTCTGTGCGTGTGTGTGTGTGCATGCATTACTCTACCTACATCACATAAGAAATCATTAGTGAAGACCAAATTCTCGTCAAAATACAAGACATATCCTGAAAGACCGTCAGTCTGGATCAAATCCCATGAGTGGATTAGCAATGCGTTGATAAACAGCAAAATCTTTAATCTTTGAATCTCAGAAGGAAATAAATATTATCAGAAGCTTCTCAGATGACAGTCGATGGGAATGTCATAACTAGCATCTGGCAGAGGGTGTTGGCTCCAACTTAATTGCTAAGTATTTGGGTATATATAAATGTATACAATATGTGAATGATGATGATGATGATGGTGGTATGTGTGTGTTTGTGTGTGTGTGTACACATAGACTCACTGAGATATATACATAAACATGTAAAAGTATATTTTCTATTTATTTTTTGATTTTTTTCAGCAATTATGTTTAAGGCCATGCTGGAGCACCATCTTTATATATAAATGTGTTATGTTTTAACAGCATTATCGTGACCACGGCTGTATATTCACTCGATACATACATACAAAGCAGCTAGATAGATAAAATGATAGTTATATGGCTAGATAGATATATACAGGTACACAGATAGACTCAGGCATATTAATAGATATATAACTTATAGATAGATACATAGATAAATATAAGATACATTTCTTTATCTTTCTGAATTGAATTAGCATGTAAATGACTGAATATTTCACAGATATGTATACCCTTAAATCCTCAAGTGTATGACATAGTTATATCTTTATAGAAATGAATATACAAATTATTTAACAAGGATAGAACATGGTATAATTACTAATAATAGCTAGCTATTTGAGAAGCTATGTAAAACACATGGTAGCTTCACTAGGCAACAGCTGCCAAATTTCCTTCAAATCACACCCTATTACATTTAAAAAGAAGGATACATTCCTTTTTAATGCCTCAGAAAAATAAAGGATGGTCATTCCTGGAACATCTTTGATCATAAGTCTGCTCAATCAGACCCAGGGCTAAAGAACAGCAATAATACCAAAGCAGATATATGGTTAGATAGGCAACAGATGTTATAGGTATTTGACACCTGATGTAAAACTGTAAATGCCTCTGAATTCCTAGGAGTGAGACATCTTAAGGATCAGTGCTTAGTGTCTGATTCATGAAGTTAAATGAATTACAGACAACTTATATCCTCTTCCTGGACTCAAATACTAATCCATTTTAAGTTAACATTCTCTAATTATCTCGTATGACGTGGTACCCAGCACCAATACCTAGAAATGTATTTTAGCTTTGGTTTCCTGGTAATATCCAATTAAGAGACATATCTTCTGGATAGGAACCTACACTATCACAGGTAACCTTCTTAGATGATATTGTATCTATTCTTGAAAGAAAGGTAAACTGACACAGCATAAAATAAAGTAGTTTTCATTTATATTTTCACTGGTTTCAGTCACTAGACTGCCACCATATTAGGGCACTGTCTTCAAGGGCATTTACTTTATCATATATCCTCATGCATATTTTATTGATCTATATTGATAGCATAATTACATCACTTTTTGATGTAAAGGAAGGCACCACCGTTTTACACCTGTATACACAAAAACACACACATACATTTATTTATTTAATGGTACCTCTTTCAGAATCAGTACTGTTATATTCTTGAAAATTATATCAGAGACTCTCTGATGACTTCCCCAGGAATGCAACTATGATAGTCCTCTAAGAGTAACTTAACATAGATAAACTAATAGACACAACTTGATACATTGGGTACCTTACTTTGTAGTTCCTTCAATTTCTAATAGAATCTAAAACTAAAATTACATATACATGTGTGTATGTGAATGTATGTATATATGTGTGTATATATATATATATATATATATATATATGCATGTATCATCATCATCATCATGGTTTTAACATCTATTTTTCTATGCTTACACAAATCAGACATGAGTAAGATGGAGCCAGATGCCTGACCTGGCACCAAGCCTAACCTGTGTCCAAACAAGGTAATAATCTCCCAATCTGTCAAACAACAAACAGCTCGGATTTGGTCATTAGAAAAACTGGAAACAAATGAGCCTTTTGCTTACAAAGATCAGACAAGTTAAGAAGCCTGAATGTGTTTTTGCAGTATACAAGCCAATAACACTTCATTGTTAACAACTACTGAACACGTGAAGACGAGGGGGAAATATGAACGGACTCCCACAAACACATACACATACGATGGACTTCTTCACATTTTGTGTCCACTAAATTCTGCTCACAAGGCACTGGTCACCTCAAGACTACAACAAAAGACACTTGCTTCAGGAGCCATGCAGTGATATTGAACCCAGACCCAAATGAGTGTGAGACTAACTTCTTAACTACATAGTTATGCCTGTACTTATTTGCTTTGTTTTATTTTTGGCTCAGGAACACAATTCAATTGCAGTAGATTAGAACTCCTAACCTAGCAAGACCTTATCCATTCGGTCAAATCACTTCTATGATGTTATAGCAGTTCTTAATATAAAAATGTAAATAGCTTCATAAGTTCCGAGGGGTTTTTAAAAGCCAGTTCTTATCTATTTATTTATTTTTTTTTACATAATGGCGAGGAGACCCTTTGTGCTTGAAGAGACCTATTCAGTCAAGTATATCAACATCAAAGTAAAAATCAAATGAAAATTGTAGTTATGACACCCATGCTGGTGGCACATAAAAAGCACCAACCAAATGTGGCCGATGCCAGCACCGCCTGACTGGTGTCCGTGTTGGTGACACGTAAAATGCACCAACCGATTGTGGCTGTTTGCCAGCCTCTTCTGGCCCCTGTGCTGGTGGCATGTAAAAAGCACCCACTACACTCACGGAGTGGTTGGCATTAGGAAGGGCATCAAGCTGTAGAAACACTGCCAGATCAGACTGGAGCCTGGCGCAGCCTCCTGGCTTCCCAGACCCCAGTCGAACCGTCCAACCCATACTAGCATGGAAAACGTATGTTAAACAATGATGATGATGATGATGATGGTATTTGTAAATGAAAGACAAATGTCTCTCTGGGTAGAGAATTGATCTACCACAGGATAACCTGATTTGCTCTAATATTTATTTTAAATATCTACAGCATCCAACCTAGAGAGAAAGACAATGGAGTGTCTGCTGTGGATGCAAACTTGCAATGTAATCTTTTCTACTCTAGGCACAAGGCCTGAAATTTGGGGGGAGGGGGCCAGTCAATTAGATCGACCACAGTACGCAACTGGTACTTAATTAATCGACCCGTAATGTCAAACGGGAGGATATTTTTTACCTCTAAACAGGTAAATAGCTTGCTTTTGTTGTTGTTACTGTTATTGTTTAACCATTGGTCAACTCTGAGCAGACTTATAATCAAGGGCATTCCAGTCATGATCACTTTGAGTTGCTTTCATGAATAAGGTACCTAGGACTTCTTATACAGTATGCTCTTTTTTTTTTTATAAGATGCTAGAACTTGGTTTGAGGTAAACCTACCTGCTATTTCTAAAAAAGCCCAGTAACTTCATTGGCTCAGAATGTTTTAGGTTGTAGTTTAGCCCCAGGTCAAACCTGACTAAATAAATCTGTGACCAAAAATGTTTCAGCCATGACTGACCATCCTGTCCTTTTGTATATCTGGGATTATATTATACAATGTGTCCTTTACATTTTAATGACAGTCGATTGTGATTTGGCAATTGTTTCTAGCAGGTCAAGCAGCTATGTAGAGTCTCTTTCATTGTCTGGAGATGTTTTTAGTAATTTAACAATGTGGACCAAACTCCCTAAATGGGCTAAGTTATTCACTCAGGGAGACCCAGACAGACATTCAGACAGAGACAAATGCATTTACAGAGCACCGACACACAGGCAGACAGGCAGATAGACAAGCACACACACACACCACATTGATACACAAAGATTTATAAACAAGCAGAGCTAACACACACACACAGGTAGGAAAACACACATACTGTCAGGAAAAGGTACACACAACCACATGCTGAGACAGAGAGGCAAACATACAGACACATGGTCATACAGACACACCCATAGACATGCACATGAACAGATAAAGAGAAAAAAAAACTGGAGCAACTTTTTCATGTCAACTATCCACCCCTTTTGTGCCCACCCTTATATCCTTCTCACCCCACCACCTCCACCACCAGACACAAAATCATGTTGAGGGAAGGGCTTTCTTTTTAAATAGTCAAGAAAACAGGGTAGACTTTACCCCTTGAAGAGAAAAAAAAAAGAGCAAGTTTCTCACCCCGCTACCATTCATACCCTCCACTCTTTAACACTCCTACCACTTCCACTTCGTTTCCATACTCAAACATACCCCCACCCCATCTCAGATATATACACATGTGCATGTTCTTTCGTCAAAAGAAATGGTGAGAGAGAATGTGTGATAAAAAAGAAACAATGTGTATGTATGTATATGTGTAAGAGAATGTTTATGTAAATGTGTGTGCGTGCATGCGTACCCCCAGCCCAGCGCGTGTGTGAATGTGCATCTAAAAGTCATGTGTGAATGTGTGTCTAAAAGTAAAAGTACACATCTGAACGTGAATGTATGTAGTTGTGTATGTATGAGTGTGGATATGTGTCTGTATATGCGTGGATATGTAAGCTTGTGTGAATGTGTGTAGTGTGTGTAAGTGTATGGTGTATGTGAGTGAGTGTGCATATGTTTTGCGTTTACAGAGTTGCAAAAATAATGGAAAAGGGAATTTTTAACTATTTTGTGAGACGACATTCTTTTTTGTTGGTAGTATTGTTGGTGTTTTTCTTTTTTTCTTTGTTAGCCATAGATCTGGAGAAGA